>NC_137801.1:71378501-71978501 GCF_963383645.1 Muscardinus avellanarius
TTTTCCCCATGTTAACTTTGAAAGACTGCAAATGCTGACTTGTTTTCTATATGAAACTTAAATCTCAGGTGGCTGGTTGGGTGGGGCTATACCCCACTGCAGTCATCCACACTTGAACCAGCAGCCTGTTGTTTTCCTCAATATAGGTGTCTGCCTCTCAATGCCCAAGGCATTAATGGAATAACCATCACAAACTGTTACTGGATTCCTAGATCCCCACAGACATCACTCACAGTAAAGTTTTATTTTATTCGAAATATTGATAATGTGTAGACTAGGAAAATATGACATTTCATTCTCCTTGGTACTAATGCTTGTCAATTGGTGATTCTTTATTATGTTTTAGTCATGAAGGAGCAATCTAGAGCACTGGAAATGTGTTTTCTCTTTCAAAAACCTATTAGAAGAAAACAAATAAGGATTAAGGCATAAACATTTTTTTTCACCCAAATGTAGTGAAAACAGTTGGATGCCCTTTTATGCTAACTATGTCTAGGAAAAAATTGAAAGGCTTGCTGAGCCAGAAACATAAATGGCTTTGATAGCACTGGAGTCGAAAACCTTTATTTACATGCACTCAGTATGAATGTGAGCTTCCATATGGCCAAACCTATGGCTTATGAGTCTGTGGGGAAGGTTAATACTTTATCGGGCTCTTCTCACACAAATTATATTCTGATGGCAACCATTAGCCTTCTCATAGTTTTCTTTCTTTTATGATCCTTCCCAAACTATTCTCCCCCTTGGCCTACAAACAGTTTTCCTACTTCACCAGCCAGTTCAGCATGATTGACTCAGAAGCCAAGCTTCTTTTCCTCTCCTACAGAAATGTAATAATCGGCTGAGACATTTCCTTCAAAATCAAATAGCTGCTTGATATTTAGATATGGGGAGAAAAAAAAAAAGGTGCATGCTTGGCTTGAGTCAGAGGATTTTATTGCTTAGTTATGATGGTGATGAAGAATGGTAATGGCTATAGTCATTTTTTTCTTCTATAACATAAAAGTGTAAATTTTTTTCAGTGTTCTGCATTCACATTTCTTGCAATCCAAATGCTAACTACATAGCTCTAGCTTAAGGCTCTTGTATTCTAAGCAATAAATGAGATAGAGAGATATAAGAATAAAAGTAAAACTGGGAAGATATACTGTGCGCTTGATCATTCCTTTATTCTTTTCGTCATTTATTCGATCAACACATCCTTACAGTGGTTCTCTCTCTCAGGTTTACCACTTTCAATAGAAACTGACATTCACATTTGCCTTGGCATTGCCTAAAGAATGAATAAACAATCTCTCAAGTAGACAGTCTGCATAAAAATTTAGTTACTTTGGCAGAAGAGAAAAGGAAAATTGGGAGGATGCTGCCAGTAGGAGAATGATTTCTTGCACCAGGCTGGGATGGTGCAAGAAAATTCAGTGTACTTTCTCATTGGACAGCCTGAATTGGGTCTGAGGTCAGAGGTGACATAAATCTAAAGGAACTTCAGAGGCTATTTTACATAACCCCAAGCAATCTGACCCCTTTTTACCTCTAGATAATAGGAAATGAGAAGAATGGAGAAGAGGGACTTTGTTTCCTCTTTAGAAAAGGGCCAGAGAAACCAGGATATTTCATGGCCAGTGAGACTACCTGGACAACATTTAGTGCTCAGCAGTTGTTTAATTAAAAAATATCAAAGTACAGCCGGGCGTGGTGGCGCACGCTTGTAATCCCCGCGCTTGGGAGGCAGAGACAGGACGATCGCGCAGGTTCGAAGCCAGCCGTGCGCGCTGGCTTTGGAGACCCTGTTTCCAAATAAAAATGTAAAAATAGGTCTGGGAGTGTAGCCCGGAGGTAGAAGGGCTTCCAGGAACCCCAGTACCACCAAAAAAAAAAAAAAAAATATATATATATATATATATATATATATATATATATATATATCAAAGTACAGTATTATCAGACATCCCCGTGACTGTATATTAAGCATCCCTTGGGCACGCCGTGGTGGGTACTTGTAGGTCATTGATAGTTGGGCATGAGAAAGCACAGGCAAGAACGAGTGAGATTCCTGTTACAACTATTTATTTGACCACAGGTGTCTCTGCAGGCTGTGGAAGCCCGAGGAAAATACAAGTCTCATCTCAAGGGATAATTCCAGTTTTAGGTGCTGAGCCTATGAGGGGGACAGTTGCATTATGTGAGTTCAAGGTATTCATCGTCTAGACAAATGAAGAAGTACGCACAAACCTAGATGAGATGTTCTGATAACTCAGAGCGCAGTTATGTGGGAGCACAGAGGCTGGATAACGAACCCAGACTGGAAAGATTGCATCTTGAAAGGCATGCAGGAAAAAAGAAAAGAAGAGGCATAAAAGTGATGAGAGCTGTAAGACATTTGGAAGAATTCAGTTGTGTTTAAAGCACTGGGTTCAATTAGGGCAGAAATAGATGAGAGAGAAGAAGTTGTTGAAGAAAGGAAGTTTTTTGCTTGGTTTTTTTTTTTTTTTTTTTTGGTGTTGAGGATCAATATCGGGGCCCGTTAGACACTAAGTTACATCGCTAGCCCCATTTTTATTTATTAATTTATTTAGTTTGAAACAGGATCTCAATACACTGCTGAGGCTGGCCTCAAACCTGCGAACCTCCTATGTAAACCCCCAAATACTGGTATTAATGGGAGTGCATCACCATGCCTGATTCTTTGAAGACACTTCAGCCTATACCCACAACATGGCAGTATATGAAAATAATGGTTTAATGAAGCAGAGCCTAAATTCCTGTCTGATTACCTGCTCATTATCTCACTTAGGGTGGTAACTTTCTTCCCTCTTCATCCTTTTGGAAATAACACCTCTGATCCAGACTTTTCAGGTGGTTACATTCAGGACCTCTGACCTAAATTAATCCATGGGTAAGGGAGGCTCCTGACTAAGCTCAGCCCATCATGTCTTTCTCTCATTGTTAGACGACTGGTGAGGAAGATTAGGTGGGAACTAGTTGGAGGAAGCAGGTCTCTGGGAGCGCACCCTGGAAGGGATATCTTGTCCCCAGTCCTTTTTTCTCTCTCTGCTTCTCAGATGTTATGTGTAGATCCACTTCACTCCACATGCCCTTCTACCACCATCTGATCTTCTGCCTTGCCCCGGCCCAAAGCAATGGAGCCAATCAACCACAGAATAACATCTCTGAAACAGTGAGTCAAGTTTAATATTTCCTCTTTTATTTTTTCTTATGTACTTTGTCCCAAACACAGAGCTAACTAAATTATAGTATATAAACCCAGGTAGTATAGGTAAATATGTACTGCTATGCAGAGGAAGGGTTATAGAGAGCCACTCTTAAAAATTGAAGTAGAATGTCATACAAACTCAAAAGGTCAATAAACACTGAATAGTGAGTGAAGGAACACTATAATTTTTAAGGTCAATATGATAAATAATGATTATATTTTTTCATTGAGTATAAATATTTTACAGCATATATTGTGGTAGCAGTGCTCATAATTGGGCTAAATGTCTTGTAATAACTATATTAACTATGGCATCGTAATTTAGTTCCAAGGAAATTGGACTAACAAGCCCTGAGTATGAAATTCATCAAAATAAAATGAATTCCTAGAAAGTTAAAAAGCCATCTCAAAAAATTATATAATTTTCCTCTAACCATCCCAGTGATATGAAATTAAAACTATTTTTAATCTTGCAAAGATTTTACTTCCAAGCATCAGGGTCTTTTTGGGGGGGCATATATAAAGTTAAAATGCAAGAAGTATTTAGACTATATGACCTTTTTTAAGGATAATAATAAAAAGATGAATCTGCATAATTCGTTTTAATTTTCCAAGGTTTGTGTCTCCTCATGGGTAAGATCAGGTGAACAGTGGGGGAGTGCCCTGAGTGGGGGAACCAGGCTCAGCGGTAGGATGCAACCTATTTTCACTGCTTTAGAATGTCAGGACCAAGAGCAGACCTGAGTCAAATCTAGAGTCAAATAAAGAGAGTATGGCCAGGCATGGTGGCGCACACTTGTAATCCCAGTGCTTGGGAGGTGGAGACAGGAGGATCACACAGGTTTGAAGCTAGATGCACTGGCTTAAGAGACCCTGTTTCTAAATTTAAAAAAAAAATTATATATATAGTAGGTATGGGAGTATAGCCTGGAGGTAGAAGGGCTTCCAGGAACCCCAGTACCACCAAAATAAATAAATAAATAAATAAATAAATAAATAAATAAATAAATAAATAATAAAAAACAAAATAAAGAGAGTATGAAAATAGGAAGGGATGAAAGAATGTCAGCTGTAAACTCAACATTTTTAAAAAGAAATGAGGGTAAGAAAATTACAATTTTATTCTCATGAATAATTTTACTTCTTCAGCCATGGCTCTTTTGACACAAGCCAGATTATTTTTTTCTTTATTGAGCAGGGGTGTGGGGTTCTGAGGATTGAATTTGTGCATCCTGGGAGAGTGCTTTAGCAGAAAAAAGTATTTCTTAAATATCTTTTTTTTTTTTTCAGGTAAGTAGATTGAGACTCTGGCTATAATATGATTAACTCAAGGTCTCAAATCACATTAAACACAAGCACACATTTAATTCCTCTGGCTATAAATGTTGTTCTGTTATTAACACTCAAACAAATTTTAAGCAGTCTCTTAATTCCAGTATAATATACAAATGATGAAGACCATTCATTCTTGTCAGTATAAAGTTACTCACAATTCTGTAATAAACCTAAATATGCAAGATAATGATATAGCTAGAATGAGGTAGAAGGGCCCTTGCTGATCTTAAGTTCCAAATAATTTTCTGGGCTGTGAGTTGCATGCTACTGAACGGTAATGCTTCTTAATTTGACCCTTTCCTCCACAATCATACACAAGATTGGAAAGGAAATGATCTGGGGAATCATTTCCAATCATCTTCTCATAATCCAACTCTGCAAATCATTCCAGTGAGATGAGAAAAGATAAGGCTATAAACTACTTTTAAATTTCATTTACCTTCATAATGACCAAGTTTACGGGCAAAAGTGCAATCCATTCAGT
Source organism: Muscardinus avellanarius (assembly GCF_963383645.1). Taxonomy (NCBI): domain Eukaryota; kingdom Metazoa; phylum Chordata; class Mammalia; order Rodentia; family Gliridae; genus Muscardinus; species Muscardinus avellanarius. The sequence continues at coordinate 71,383,535 of NC_137801.1, forward strand.
GATATCAGGCCACAAGACAGTTGTACTGTCAAATGTCATGTGCCTGTTTCTTTGTGTATTTGCTGAACAGGAGCAGTAGAAATTGAACAAACACTCTTGTGTCAGCAAACATGGCAATTCTTAGTGTCACTACCTGGGCACCTGCCTCTTTGTGTTCATCCTTTGAAATAGGATTAGCTACCTGTTTACCTTAATATTAATGAATTAGGAATTGTGTACAGCTTTAATGAAACTCACATGTTAAAGCATTAGTAATGTCATTTTAGTAAAATATGTGCACATTCAACACAAGATCAACAGATGAAGAAATCATATACTGTGATTCTTTTATGACATCTCCAAGATGTACTATCAATTTAATCACAACTGACTTTTGAGTACAAAATATATTTGCTAGTTGTGCATGTTGAAGAAAATTTGTTTTCAGATTCAGAGCTGTTTCAATATTTTTATATGTAAATAATATATTTTTAGAGGAAAAAAAAATTGGCAGCCATAATGATACATGCCCTATCCAAAGTTTGAGGCCACCTTGAACAACTTGATAAGACACTCTCTCAAGAATAAATAAATAAATAAATAAACAAACTAATTCAGTTAAATTAAATTTAAAAGGGCTAAGATTATAGTTTAGTAATAGAACATCCCAGAGTTCAATCCCTAATACTACAAAATAAAATAAAATAATATAAAATGAGTTAAAACAATAGAATAGCTATTACATGTGTATCTCAAAGCAAAGGAACAACAGCCTTAAGATTTGTCTTTTTTAATGCTTTTCAGCATTGGGAATTGAACTCAGGGGTACTCTGCCACTAAACTACATCCCCAGCCCTTTTTTAAAAATAGGTTCTCACTAAGTTGCCAAGGCTGGCCTTGAACTTGTGATCCTCCAGCCTCAGCTTCCCTAATGTCTGGGATTACAGATGTACACTATCACACATAGTGTGACTCTGAATCAAACTGCTCATGTCAGGACACTTCATTAAGAGGGTAAACACGTACTTGCTTAAGCTCAGGTCGGTTATATTTGCGGCAACCCCAAACATTTTTAATTTGACGGCTCGCTCTCAAAGTTAACATGATTATAACATATTTGAATTTGCATTAAGTAGAGAGTAAAGGGGAGATGTGACAGTGTAAGGACTTCAAAGCAATAAAAGGGTTATTCTCTGGAATTTGGAGGAAGTTGGAGGATAAAAGTTTCACTACTATAACATTCTAGGCAACTTATGTAAGTTTTTCTAAATTGTGAATTTGGGGAGGGAGAGGGGTCTTTCAAAATTCATAAATCTGAGCAGCTCCTCTTACAATTTTTCTCTAGAAGGAATTTGCTATATTTTATCAAAATACTGGTACTCGCTGGCAAATTCTTTAAAATATTCTTTAAAATGAATGTATTTTTTTAAAAAATGTAGTCTCATTATTTGGTGCGGAGTTTATAGTGGGATCATGTAAAAGTTTTGTATATTCAAACAAGTTTCCAGCTGTGAATTAATTGGAGGAATAATGTTTCCTTAAGAGTAAATTGAAGAATTCCCTCCTCTATAGAATGAAACTATTCACAGAGTTTGCTTTCAACTAAGAGCCTTGATGGGATGGATTTTCCTTTCTTTCTTCTTCTAAGGAATGGAAAAGAGGAAGAAAAAGAATAGGAAGCCCCTTCCAGAGACACTGAGTGACTGGAAGGCAAACATGGGTTATCATTTTAAATAGGTTTAATAAAGTAGGGTGAAAATCACCCCCTCCCAGAAAAAGTTTACCAGCTGTTAAAAATGAAGACTTAGGTACTGGGGAGGCAGTGAGGAAATGGGACTCCTAGGAGATAAATGTTAAGCAAAACCAAATTCAGACTCCCCTAAGAAGAAAGGTGTTTCTGTGTTGTTCATCAGACTGAACACGAATTACATGTGGGGGAGTGGAGCCAAGATCTCAGGAACCAAAGATCTATTTGCATCACCAAAGACCTTTTGCTATATATAGACCAGGGAACAAATATACAGAACAGTCTCAGGACTTCAGGGAATTTACAGCCACAGAAGTCTTGCATGATTTGATGTTGGCATTAAGGAAGTTAGAGGCTCCTGAGTAACATGTGAAATTAAGAAAACAAAACTAGATGAAATCTAATGCCTTATCTAAGTCACAAAAAACTTTATTGGTTAATGTCTATACAAAGGAGCTTTAAACATTTTATATAAAGCCCTATGCTGGGCACCAATTCAACTGCCTTCTCTGGACCCATCCCCTGCATGGGAGCTTTAACCCTGCTACTCTCTTTGGCAGATTCAGTGGACTTTGGGGAGAGGTAGTGTGTAATTGATGGTGCTTGGCCTGGGCGACACTTGGCCAGTGCCAGAAGCCCTGCCGGACTCCAAAGTCTGCCAAGGCCCCTAGGGGTGATCTGCCTGTCTGCCTGCTTCTCTTTGTTGGATCGAGTGGACATTAGGAAAGGTGGTGTATAATTGAGAGTGGTTGGCCCAGGCTACACTCAGTCATTAAAAGAAGGCCCCTCTGGGCTCTGGAGTCTGTCACGGCCCCCTGGGGGTGAATTTCCTATTTTCACTTCAGGAGTGTCTATGGATTTCATTCTTTGACTCTGTAAGGCAAGAACCCTGTAAGAAACTTGGGATTAAATGGATGTTAGTGAAAATTCTGTTCCGTCCAAAGTCTTGTATGATTTGATGTTTGCATTAAGGAAATTAGAGGCTCCTGAGTAACATGTGAAATTAAGAAAACAAAAACACGTGAAATCCATTGCCTTTTCTTATTATTTTTAATCGACAGCTAGCTAGCCTCTCTTAATGGCATAGTCTTAGTATAGTTTGGCAGCCCTGTTAACAGACCACATGCTCATCGTTTTTTAATGATAAGGAAGAATGTCAAAAGACAATATGAATCATTAATAAATGCACAGCAAAGAATGACCTTGTCTCACTTCACCCGACTCACACATTTTACAAAGAGGCTTCAAATAGTTGAAAGCAAGTGAGCCACCTTCTGAGCCGTGGAGCTCTCAATTCACAATCTTTCACTTGGCTGGTTCCAGTGTAATGGGCCCTTTTTAAAATTAGGAAATTTCAAAGAAGCTTCAAAACAATATCCCCCCCCCCACCTATCCTTGCCATTGTCCTACTAACTAGTTTTTTTAAACAAAATTTTCCATCCCATCTTTTTACAGACAATCATTCCTTGCTGAGGATAGAAGTTGAAACCACTCCAAAGAGCCCTGGTCCTGGGCCGGGAGGATGTAAAAACACCAAGAGGAGGAATTACAACAGACCCCTTGATAATTTGCATATGTATATTTTTTGGCCTTCTTTCTCCAGGAATGGTCCCTCCTATTTGACACTTCTGTGGGCTGGGAGGGCAGATTAGCTTTCTTCCCAGTCTTTCTTTTTTCTTTTCTTTTTTTTTTTTTTTGAGTGTTTTTGGTATTTTTTGGATACTGGGGACTGAATCTAGCACCTCACCTATGCCAGGCAATTGCTTTACCACTGAGGTAGATCCCCAGACCTTTGTAGTTTTTGCCAAGCTGTGATTAAATTCACTTTTTCTATTTTGGACATTTTTATTTATTTTTATTTCTAATGATGGCTAGTATCTCAAATTCAGGACTCTGGTCTGGGGTCTAGTAACAGTAGTATGGGGTGAGAATTTGGGCCCTCCATTCACATTGTAAGTTTCAATTTTATTATCTGTTTTACCATTCAGGGGAAAACCTATTTCTTTTTGCTGTTGTTGTTGTGGTTTGTTGTTGTTGTTGTTGTTGTTGTTGTTGTGGTTGTGGTTGTGGTTTTGTTACTGAGAATTGAAGCAGAATTATACTTCCAAGCAAAACCTCACATTTTTAAAAAAATTTTTGAAATAAGTCTCATAAATTGCTGAGGGCCTCCTTAAGTTGGTGAAACTGGCCTTTAAACTGTAATCCTTCTATCTTGGCCTTCCAAGTACTGGGATTATAAGGTTGTGACAACATGCCTGACTTGAAGAAAAACCTATTTCTATTTTAAATAATATTAGCTCTAACTTTTCATTGGACCCTGGTCTTTCTCATTTTAGTAATGTTAAAAGGTGATAATGTTTTCTAGCAATAATTAATACAGTGCAGTGATCTCTCATACTTGATCCTTGCTTTTTGAAAGAAAAATTTCAAACTGGAAGCACAAGTAAGGTAATATAAGAGGTTTACTTAGGAAAGTGGGGGCACAGTTTAAGACAATACATGATAAAGGGTATGTTTCAGAGAAAAGACCTTTAATTTGATAGCTAGGGTGGGAAAGATCTAGTATTTTTCTATTTCAGGAAGTGGAAAACGGTGGCAATTTCCCCACCAATCCTATAAAACTATGAAACCAAACTCTCACCAATAGGAGGACTGTGCAGAAGTCTGTCCTAGGAATCAAAACTGAGTAGACTTCTAGCTTGCTATACTGATTTACTAGACTTTGGTTGGTGGCACATTCTTTTTGAAAAAGTGAAATTGCCTTGCTACAATTTGTATAAGAAACGTTTCTTTCAGCTTAATTTTTCTTTGTTAAGTGTTGACAGAAACGACTCCATTTTGATCTTGACAAATTTAGGTATCTTTTATAGCATTTAGTCTGCTTAGAACTCAGTATTATAAAATAGGATATAAGAATAATGGTCCTCAATGTATTGTTTTAAGGATTAGATAAAAAAGAAAATACATGTGTCATATCAGAGCATACATCTTATTATTGAGTTTATAGTTGCCATTATGTTTATTGTGTAAGAATCGTTGTGAATCTGTCTCTAACCTTCCTTTTTTCTACTAGTACTGGGCTTGAAAAAGTTACTAAAAATATCTAAAATTTGATTTCTTGTTTTAAAACAAAAATTATTGAAAGTACAAGAAGGTGATAGAAGTTAGTTTTGATAAAGTAAATCAAGTGCTTGACACAGTGGTTGAAAACTATTGGCTGGCAAGTGTTCCTACTCTCCCTTCCTGCATCCCTTTCTTCTTCCTTCCTTCTTTTTTTATTTTCTTTCTTTCTTTCTTTCTTTCTTTCTTTCTTTCTTTCTTTCTTTCTCTTCTTTCTTTCTTTCTTTCTTCCTTTTTTTCATTCTTTCTTTCTTTCTTTCTTTCTATCTCTTCTTTCTTTCTTTTCTGCTTTCCTTCTTTTTTTCATTCCCATTGGGGATTGAACCCGGGGGCAATCCACCTCTAAGTGACACCTCAGTCCTCTTTTTATTAAACAGAGCCTCACAAAGTTATTGAGGGTCTCCCTAATTTGCTAAGGCTGGTCTAAAACCTGCAATCCTCCTGTCTCAGCCTTCTAAGCATTAGAATTACAGGTGTGTACCACCATTAACCATTCTATAAATTTAAGATTCAGACATAATACATATATTATAAAATATAGTACTTGTTGGTTTTCTTGCATGTATTAAATATTTGTATATGTTTCTGTGTGTATATATGTATATATGTGAATATATGTATATATTTACATAAAGTTAAGGATATTTTATCTTTTACTTTATATACTTTTGTGTAACATTTAGAGAAAAGTAAGATCCACAGCACATTTATGTCTCAGGTGTATATACAACTCTAGTCACAGTTTGTGTATTGTGTCAGAAAGGGTAAAAGAAACCATCTATATACGAAACAAAAACGGAGAAGGTTAGGTTAATAAAATATAAAGGTAACAATGACCAGAAAGATTTTATGGAAATCAAAACAAAACTTCAGCTCCTCAGGTCACATTCTGAGGAGTAGTATTTAAACAAGAGGAGGGGGATGAAAACAAGTGGTTTCAGGATACTAGAGCCCACCATCCTAAGGAGATTAAAGTCCACCAGCCCACAAGATAATAATTCAAATTACTAATAGAAACTGGGCAAAAGACAGTGGTTTCCCAAAACCCAGCTATAACCAATAACAACAACAACAACAAAAAAAAAAAAACAGATGGGGGACCACAAGAAGGAGTAAAGGCTCACCTCCCAGGAGCTTCCTCTGATACTCCCTTTTGAAAGCCCCTCCTATGTGAAGGAGCTATTCTATCTTTGTATTGTCTATCTTTCCTTGATTCACAAATAAACTTTCATACTCCTACACTCTATTAGTCCTTGGACATCATAATTTATCTGAATCACTGGGGAAGAGCCCAATAAATGGGGAAACTCAAAATTATCACCACATCCAGCTCCTTCCTTATTTCTTTTGAGAAGAGATCACCCCCTATGAACTCTCTGAAAATCTCTGCAAGTTTTTTCATGATAAACCTAGAATCCAGTGCCTGAATCATTCACTATCAGGACCACTTATCAGGGATCTCTTTTGAGGGCAACCTTGGTAGATTATTTAGCACCCTTCTCCTTTTACCTTCTGCTGATATGCTGGGACAAATTGTAGGATTGCTTCTGCTTTTGAAAAAGGTGTTGAATAATCAAAACAATGCTTCTGTTGTGTAATATAACCAATTTTATGTTTAAGCATCCAAAGTAAACCATTTTCATTCCCCTAGCAAAATTGTGGCAAAGAGAATCCTAGATGCAAATCAGCCTGAAGCTCTATCTACTAATGTTGACAAAAGTAATAACATCTTTTGTCTTTGACCCAGAAATCTCATGATTTCTGCTAATATTCTTCAAAATTTTGTAGGCTAATATAGCATGTAAGTAAAATTTCAGATTCTGCATAGTTCTTGACACAGCTTAACCCTAAAAATAGAGCAAAATACTCGTCTCCAAAGAAACACCAAAAGGAAGTTTTAAATAATTTTAGTGGATACACTGAAGATTTAATTCATTACTTTAACTCATTACTTTATGAACATGATATTGAGAGTAAAGTATCAACAAATCATTACATAAAAGTGTATTATTTTCTACATTGATCAACATATAAAATTGATTTGCAACTACTATCTACAACAGTGCACACAAATTTCTGTTCAAAAAAGCTAGAAGACAATTTTATGACATTTCATCCAAGTTAAATGATTACTTTATCCAAGTAGGAAAATGAAATCTGTACTCAATCCTCTCCTGACATTTTGATCTAAATCAATAGGAAGTTTCCAAGGGTAAAATTCAGAGTTGAATCCTATAACTGACAAGTCTGTCTTATTATAAGAGTTGAGATTGTAAGAAAAAATATGACCTAAGAAACTAAAATTTACAATTTTAGAGTTTTCTGTATAAAAGTACAGATCAGAAAATATACAAAGAAAAACAAAAGAAAGGTATGGAATAATTTTGAATTAAAGTGACAACCTAGAATTTTTTTGTTTTAATGTTTCTCATGAGTTAAGATTACACTTAGTGAAAAGTAACACCATCAAATGTAGTATCTTATTTGCCTCACTTTTCTGCCTTTGAATTTGTCTCAAAAGAACTGTGAATATAGAATGTTCATATTTGTAAATTCTGGTCCAGATATTGCTGTTATGTAGAATTCTTCCCTACCTTGCTTTGCTACATACAGTATGATAGTTGAAGTATTTTTAGATCATGTAGACATCCCAGTGAAATAAAAATAAAACTAGTACCCATATCAAGAAACAAAAGCTGATGATAGTTCTAGGCAGCTGGGGATTAACTGTACAAAACAAAGAGGTACCAAACTCTCCTGTATGTATGCCAGTGAGAAACAGCCACACGGAATCTTGGATCACCCATAAATGTAAATGTAAAATGCTTCAATCCCTGCCTGACTTTTCTTCTCAGGAAGCTCGGGAAATAGAGATGCCCACCCAACTGGGATGAGAATAAGTCATCTAGATTTGAGAATTATAGTATTGACATCTCTATAGCCCTGAACTCCATTGTAAATGTAGAATTCCAGTTTCTAGAATTGGAACTAGACACCATAGTTAAGCACACAAAATAGAAAGTAAATATGTGTTCATGAACATACAATAACCTATTCAAGATAAATTCTTCTCTCTCTCTTTTTTTTTTTGGTGGTACTGGGGTTCCTGGAAGCCATTCTACTTCCAGGCTACACGCCCAGACCTATTTTATACTTTTTTATTTTTGGAAACAGGGTCTCTTAAGCCAGCATGGCTGTCTTTGAACCTGTGTGATCCTCCTGTCTCCTCCTCCCAAGCGCGGGGGATTACAAGTGTGTGCCACCACATCCGGCCAAGATAAATTATTCTAAATATCAAGATCTAAAGTACAAAGAACTAGTAACTGTAAAGTGTTATGTAACATTAATCACCTTAAAACAACAACAAAGCTAAATAAACTTTTCAAATAATCTTAATTGACACTCTGAATAGTTCAGCAATTATTCTATGATTATGGTACTTAACAATGAAGAAAAATCAACAAAACATTACATACAAGTGTGTCACCTGCTATACTGATGAACATGTAAGATTGTTTCCCCCTACTATAAACAACAATGTGTAATGTGTTATACTGGGAAAAAGTCAGGACACATTTTTGGAAACCAGAATAGAAGAATATGTGGATTATGCAGGAATTTTCTGAGAATCATTTTACAATTAATCTTCAAATATTTAGAAACATAAAAATTAACATTCATAAATCACCAAAGGGAAACTGTGGAATAAAGCACATTTAGGTATAAATCAGGCATTAGTTGAGATATAAAAGGAACAGGTATTTCCCCTCCATTATCTGGAGTCCCACTGGTATCCAGTTTGAATGGAAAGATAGGAGAGGAGGAAGACTGATCTTGATTAATGAGGGTCTACATCTGAACATGTGTAAAATTATGAATAAGACATGGTTAACCTGGACAACCATTGGTGGGAAGGGGGAAGGGAAAACGGGGGTGGGGGGGGGCAAGGGCACCAAATATAGTTTAAATGTATACTATTTATGTTCAATAAAAAAATTGTTAAAAAAAAAAGGAACAGGTAGAAATCCTGAAAACTAAGTTTTATTGTAGAAAAATAAATAGTTCAGAGAAATTTCAGATGGGATCCAGGAATAGGAAAAATTATTGAAATGTAAGGTAATAATGAGGAGATGAGAGGGTGGAGATAGAAAAGAATAAGATAAATGGAAGACAGTTTCACATTCTTTGACTCATATATAAGAGAATATTCGGAGGAAGAAAGAAATAAAATTGTGGGAAAGCAATGTTTAAAGAAAAAATAGCTGTTTTGTGAATTAATAAATGACATGACTCATGAGATATAAGACAAATAAATAAAATAAGCACATATTTAAATACATAGTGAGACTTTACACAATAAAAGTAAAAATTCTTAACTGATATATGGTCCTTTCAGCAGTAACAACAACTGTCAAAGACCAGAGTACTATTGTCAAAAATTTGAGAGAAAATAATAGTCAACCTCACGTTACACTGATAGAAACTACTATTTTCTAGTTTGCTTCAAATTAAATTTCTTATTTCAAATACTATGTGTGTTCTGCATGAAAAAATACTTACAAATTAACTACTAAAGATACATTTCATTCAAAACACATGTGATGTCTCAGGAAGTACTGTGATGTTAGGAACCAAGGGATTTTAAACAAATTTTTATTGGTGCTTTGTATTCATATATCTAAATGGGATGCAAGATGGTGGAGACATATATACACACATCACCCAATTATCCCTTACTCAGTTCCCACCACATTCCCTCTCCCTCCATCCTTCTCATATTTAGCTTAGTGATTAATATTGATATGTTTGTTAACATCATGTGTGTTAGAGATTTTTCCCTTTTCCCCCCTTCCATACCCTCTTGTTAGGTTGCCTTATTTGCTCATCTATAAAATCTTCTTCTTTGTCTAGAGTTCCTCCTGTGAACATTTTCTCCCTAGTTTTCGCATATTAGGGAGAGCATCCAATTTCTTATTTTATGTGACTAATCTCACTTAGCGTGTGCTTAAGTTCCATCCATTTCCATGTAAATGATGTAAATGGGAATGAACTTACTATATGATCCAGCAATACCACTCCTGGGTATCTACTCAAAAGAAAGGAAACCAAACTACCAAAATAATGCATGCTTATCTATAGTCCCAGCTGCAGAATTCACCATTGCCAAACTATGGAGCCAGCCAAGATGTCCATCAACAGATGAATGGATTATAAAACTATGGGATATGTACACAATGGAATTTTACTTAGCCATAAAGAAAGTCTTAAAACAATTTTAAAAATTGTATTTTGTAAAAGATACATTCAAAATTCTAAATAAAAATAATATTGACTAAGGATGAAGAATTTCGATATTAATGCATGAAAGGGCCATTTTCTTTCTCAGGAGGTAGAGAGATATCATAAATAAACTTAGAAATTGATATATAAGTAGAAAATTAGGAAGGAATTAAAAAAAAGTTGAGTAAGTTTATTCATTTTTAATACATATTTAGTGTCAAGCAGGTTTCTAGTTGCAGAGGAACTTTAGCCTATTCCCTGAGATAAGAAAAAGCGTGAAGTGTCTAGTACTCTTAAACTATTCATCAAGGACTAAAAGATAGCACTGCCCAGCCAGGCTTCATACCAAATTTTGTCTCTAGTGTTCAACTTCTACCTACCAATAAACATCAAAAGTAATAAAGAAGTAGGGGAAATTCCTAGGAGTACACTGGCCATGGGAGATATTATTTCATTACTCCTTCAAGTCAACTGCGAGAGACTTCTAAAATATTATTTGTAAACATCTGGCATGCTTTCAAGAAAAAAGTAACCAGTATCTCTTCACTTACTGATGCACATAGAACTATATCACAAAATATTGACACAATAGAGCTGGTAAGGGTTCCTGTGAGAGAATTCTGAATCCTTTAAAGAAAAAAAAGGGGAGTATAAGATATGTGATTCTGGGGTGTATTCATTAGAGTCACCCCTGCATGCTAGTCTGGTATGGAGCTGTACCTATCCTCTGTATTTCTATCCTTTAATAAACTTTTTTAAATCTTAAAAAAAAGATATGTGATTCTGAGGTTTGGATTATATTCAAACATGAAATCTGATAATTAGTTCTAGCATAATTTGTAATAATAGTAATAATAATAATAATAATAATAATAATTATTATTATTATTATTATTATTATTATTAGTTACTTGAGATTGAACTCAGAGACATTCTACCTCTAGGCTACACCTCCATTCCTATTTTTTTATTTTTTTATTTTAAAATAAGGTCTCATTAATTTGCTAAGGATCTTACTAAGTAGCTAAGGCTGGCCTTGAACTTGTGACCCTCCTGTCTCAACTTCCTAAGTACGAGATTACAGGTGTGGGCTTCCATTTCCATTTATCATAGACATTTCTATCAGTGTTTTTAGAATAGTAGACTAAAAGAAACTGAAATAATGATGACATGCCATATTCAGGTTAAAGAAGAGTCCATTGTTACTAAAACAACTTTAGCTCCATCTAAGAGAAGAGAGCTCTGGAATACTCAGCGAGGCACTTTAAAAATCATAAATTTTATTTATCTTCTAAGAGGTAGTCATGTACAAGGGTGAACTGATGATTGTTTTATTTTCATTTATAAAAATAAAGCCCTGTTCAAATAAAAGTGATATAGGTTGTATCTTTAAATGTGCATTATTAATTGTTCTAATGTAAAACTGAGTCAATTAGTGAGTTGTATAACTAACCATATGTTGCCAAATTTAGATGAGTTTTGATTCACCATGAGTAAACCTAGGCAGGACTGAAGTGACAGACAGTCCATGTGCTACGACATGGAAATTTCAAACTTAGGTAAAGACATATCATGGAAGAGCAATTATACCTGAACCTTGGTATATTTTGCTAAATATCGACTCAACGTCTTCTGGTGCACTGCAGCCATTAAGTGCTGATTTTCTCACTGTTTCTGACAGAATGAAGACCAAGGGTATGAGCTTTTGTTAATATGCAATTTCCCTAATATTTCCTATATCATCAGACAAAAGAATTGTGACTTAGATTAATTTCATTGGTTCAGATAAGCATGATTTAAAAAGCTCATGGGTCTGAACAAAAGTTCACCAAAACTTTTGTTGTGTGATACTAAAAAATGCAAATTTAATCTTTACAGGTTCCCAGTGCCCTACAAACGAAAGTCATATCAACCTCCAAAATAGTGCTTGGTGCCCTGCAGTTGTCCCTTCCAGGTTCCCCAAACAGAGAATTATATTTCAAAAGACAAAAGTTAAAGTAGAACTATTTCTATGAAGAATTATGGATAAAAATAAATTCTTAATGATTGTATAAGAAAAGAACAATTTTGCTGAAAAGCATATATCACTGAATATTAACAGAAAAAAGGATGGCTATGAATCTATGCTGATTCTTAAGTATAATCTTAATCAAAATGGTCTCTTTACTGGAAAACTGGGAAAAAAACATTCTAAGTACTTATGAGAATCAGAAAGAGTTAAGAAAAAATATCTCTGAAAGTATTATTTGAGTAAATTCATAGTGATGCTAATGGCTGGTGAAAAGTTTCCTGACAATCTTCCAGAGATGAAGTATAAAATTAAAAGTTAAAACAATAATAGAAAACAAAATTATATATATATATATATATATATATATATAATTTTTTCTGTATTACCTATGCACACATGCACAGACACATAAATAAATGAAAAGAATGAGTTACTGGCCCAAGGTTCACACCTCTTAAATTTTTTTCTTAGACATACACTCCTCTAGGTGCTTTTCTAGAATATGTCAATGTTTAAAAAGTTCCACAAAGCAATCAAGAGGACATATCAAGCCCATGTTGGTTCTGGTCAAGGAAAAAGCAGCCAAAACTGAAGACAAGGTGTTGTCAAGTTTTTTTTTTTTTTTTTTTGAGTATTTATGTAGAACCAGATTGTTTTATGTGGCTCTTACAGAATGTCATATTCCAAAGCCAGTAACATTTTAATGTACCAAATGCCCCTCATCCTGATTCTGTGCTCCCTAAACAGCTATCAGTTTATCAAGCTCAATCAAATGGATTGCAAATATTTATGATATATTTGACAGTGATTTCTAGAAATGAGTGATTATTTTTGGTCCTAATTTTGTTATTTGTTCTCATGCAGTTTGAGTATAGGAAGTGTGTTGACTGTAAATACATTGGTGTGCCTGCCAATATAAGTGTTTTAAGTCTCACTATAAGTTTGATGCTTTAGTAACCTCTTAATTGCCTTGGTTTCATGGATGCTTTATTTAGCATGACTCAGTCCTCCAGCTCAGGCCTCATCACCCATGAACTTTGATCAAAAATGTCTCTGAGACCCTACAATGATGGGAATTGAGGTACTATTCAGTGAGACTTAGAGCTCAAGCCTGCCTTCCTGAAGCCATGCTACTTCCACCTGATGGTTTACTCAAATGATTTATACCATTCCTGTTTAACCAAGGACAATCCTAGGAAATTGTAGTCAAGGATATATGATTGTTAAGACGAGGAAATCCAACTAATATTTCATGAAAAATATACTCCATGCAATAAACCATGCTTGTTGTCTTGTGGAGATTGTCATGATTAGTCTTTACTATCTGTTACTCAAGTCTAAAAAGTTACATCATCAGTCCAATTAGAGAGCGAAGAGTCCTAGGTCATTGTCACAGCTGCATACAGGATCTTCCTGGGTAGCTGCAGACGATGGTAATTTTAATGTGTTATCTCTTTACTACCTGTATTAGAATCCACTTTGAATTCCCTGAGCTTTGCGGGGGGGGGCTTAGTGAGGAAGTTTCTACCTATGCCTACGTGGTGGAGAATTGGATCTATGCCCTCCTCAATAATTTCAAAGTCTCTAATCTAATTTCTAGATCTTTGATCCCTATTGAGTTAACTCTTATGCAGGATGAAAGGTAGAAATTTAATTCCATTTTTCTTAAATGGATAACCAGCTTTTCCAGTACCATTTGTTGAAAAGGCTGTTGTTTCTCCAATGAATGTTTTTGGCACTTTTGTTTAAAATCAATAGACTCTAATTGTTTGGATTTGTTTCTGTATCTTCTATTTTTTTTTCCACTGATCTATGTGTCTCTTTCTGTGCCAATACCATGCTGTTTTTATTACTATATCTCTGTAGTATAATTTGAAGCCACATATTAATAAATGAGACTCGATTAAACTAAAAAGGGTTTTTACTTATCAAAAGAAGCCATCAAGAATCTAAAGATAAAGCCTATAGAATGAGAGAATATCTTTCCCACCTATTCCTCTGATCAAGTACTAATACCTAGAACATACAGATTACTTACAAGAATTAATGCTAACCCAACTAATAACCCAATTAAGAAAGGGGCAATTGAATTAAAAAGACACTTAGCAAATGAAGAAATACAAATGAACAATACATACATAATAAAATCAGGACAATGCAAATTAAAACTACACTAAAATTCCATCTAACTCCAGTTATAATGACAAACCTCAAGAAGTCAAACAATAAGAAATGTTGGTGAAGATGTGAGGAAATAGGGACTGTTCTAAAACTGTTTGTGGGACTGCAAATTAGTGCAACTGCTATGGAGATTCCTCAGAAAACTAGGAATGGACCCACCACATGATCCAGCTATACCACTCGTGGGTATCTTTCCCAAAGGGACTGAAATCAGAGTATTATAATAATACATGCTTATCCATGTTTATAGCAGCATAATTTATAATAGACAAATTATGCAACCCACCTAGGTGTCCATCAACACATGAATGGATTACAAAATTAAGAACTATACACACAATTAAAGCCTACTCAGAAATAAAGAAAAACAAAATTGTGTCCTTTGTGGGGAAATGGATGGACCTAGGGAACATTATGTTAAGGGAGATTAGACAGTCACAAAATGAAGGGTCATATGTGTTCTCTAGTGTGCAGAAGCGAGGGAGTAATTGGGGTACCAGGGACTTTAGATAATGAAAGAGAAACTCTTTCAGATGAAGGGAGGTGACTTTGGGAAGGGTGATGAGGGTAGAGAGAGAATTAATGAAAGAAGCACTTCTACTGACATTATTTATGCATGTACATACCAATGCCATCTTGATGTCTTGTGTGGGGTGCGGAGGCATCTAGGAAAAAGCCCACTGAGTATTGTGTGCATGTACGTCGCTGTCACTATGACCTGCATTATGATATGAGGCTATAAGGCATCAATAAAATTATACAAATAAAAAGTAGATATAAAAAAGAAAAAATTAATTAATTGATAAAAATTAATTCAGTTGAGTGCTGATTAAATAAACCCAACACACACACACACACACACACACACACACACACACACACACACATCGATGATGACAATAGTAACTCTGAAATCAGAAACTTTACTTCTGTGTATATGCACTTCTATAGGTATGTATGGGTGTATGTGTGTAGGTGTGTTTTTATTTATTTTATGTACTTACTGTTTGTTTGTTTATTTATTTATTTATTTATTTATTTATTTATTTATTTTTAGTGCTAGGGATGGAACCCAAGGCCTTCCCTGTAGTGGGCAAATGCTTTCCAACACACCTACACTCCCAGTACTAAAGAAAGAAATTTAGGCTGAGGCTTTGGGATCTGCAGGATTACTAAAGCACTGGTGATATTTTTGCACATTAAAATTTGACATCCATGGCTATAAAATCTATGTATATCCCTTCAGAGGACAAATTAAAACAAGGTTAAAAAAGAGTCATTGCCTCAATTTCTGTTCTTATTTTCTCAGTGTTTTTTTTTTTTTCTTTGTTTTTCCTCTTTTCCTCTTTTTTCCCCATCAGGCAAAAGCCGAAGTTCCATTTAGTCCGCTGTGACTTATCTTCCCTCTGTGGTCATGACTCATCCCAAGCACACTCTAACTGAACTGCAGCAAAATCAATAAATCAATGTAATTAAATCACCATCATAAAGAATATTACTCAATAGTATAAGAACAGTAACAACTTGCCCTAACATGTGTTTCTTTCCATTTCCTGACTCAAGAGTAAAAACAATTCTCAAGTGAACGGTTTCAGAAAACATCTTGATAGAATCTCAAGATGTACTTGGGTAACCGATATACTGTAGTGACGGCTATGACTTAAAGCTCTCTGGAGACCAATCATAAAGCCATAAAAAAAAAGCTTAAATCCAAGAAAGAATACAAGCGAAGAAGGCCTGGGTTGAAGTCTGCAAATGATGTTTGACACATAAAAAGTTTCTCTAGATTTTATCAAATCAACATATATTTAGTAAAACACAGCTACTCTATTTTGAATCATGAGAGATAGAGAAAGAAATTTGAAAATTTCTTACCTTCTCCACCTTTCAGAATTTAAAACTTGAATCATTTAGGCTGTGAATATAGTAAAAGATCAATCTGCATTTATCTGGTACATCAAATTTTCTTCCCTTCTACTAATATTAAATTCAGTTCTGTCTCCCACAACATGCTGTATAGAATCTCCATACCTGTACCTATTTTCCACTTGTCTCGAGATCTCAAATAAAAAATTGAAGAAATATATAATATAGATTCAGAACTTTTATAAGATACCGTCCATATGCTGGATTTAGAAGGCGTCTACTGTACCTTCCAACTAAGTCGTTACCGTGCGCAAGGGCAGTGTGACAGCCCTCTATACCTTGGGAAGAATGGAATGGACAATGATAAGAGCTTTTTTTTTCATCAGGACACTATAAAATGGATCATTCTTCTTTACACTTTACTGAAGGTAGACTGAAAAATAGAACCTGCACAGGTTCTTTTTGCCTTCTTAGCCTCATTTAACTTGACAAATTGACAAAAGCCTTGCGCAATGGCTGCAATGAAGAGAGACTGGAAAAGTGTTTCCATAGGTGGACACGCAGGACCCTGAATCAGAACTGGGAATGGGCCTGCAGGGGCAGCTGCCACACAGAAGCAGGATCTGCTCTCATTAGGAAGCAATTTCCTCATCAGTTTTGAACATATAGTCTATCTCTTTCTCAGCCTTAAATGAGTTCTAAGAGAAATAAAGTGATACTAATCGTGTGGTCTTTTCCATAACACAGATGCTGACATTTCAGAAACCAAAGGTTATACTAAATGATGGCTGGGAAGGGGCAGGTTTCATATGCAAATCTGCTCATAGAAAGGTTGAGCATGGTTATGCCCTGGAGCTTAGTGATGGTGATCTGCGGCATGTAAAGAGAGAGGGGATCACTGAGCACCCTGGAGCTATTAACATTGCTAAGTGTCCTCAGGGTCAGCAGACTGCTAAGGTATAAAAAGGGGACACCCTAAATGAAAAGTGGGAGACATCACTCTATTGTCCCATCTTTTGTAAAATGTGGAACAGGGAGCAAAAGCGAAGTGCACACTTTTGGTTGTCCAGGAGATTTGTAGGGTTGGAAAGTAACAGAATGACCAAAATTAATTTAACTGCCTCGTCTTGTTTTTCTCAGTCATTATTTGGATTATGCTTCCTGTCATGAAAACTTGAAATTATCATTATTTTTTGTCCTTTAAATCAATCTATGCCCCCCCATAGTGACAGTGAAGGGAAGTTTTACATAGGAACATCTCAACTGTTATTCACTAAAAATCTCTTTGCCCTTGGAAAGGCATCATACCTCTTTGGCACTTTATTCTGAGAGAAGCCACCTCATACATCAGAGAATAGTTTGAGACATTCAGGCAACAAAAATTAAACCACAACACAAAATACCCTTTCTAAGCCCAAGTGATCACAAAAAGATATGCCCAGTGTATTTTAGCTAACTATGAATCGTTTCCCTGCCTTGTTTTCTGAAGCTATGGACCTAGGCCCATCAATGTGCTGGCTGCCAGTGCAGCTACAGAGGTCATCTCTGCAGTTGCTTCCAAGAAAAATCCAACTTCCCACCTATAGTAAAAGGAATGAGGCCCAAAGAGAGAGGATGTCTATTCTCCAGCCTATCTCAGGCTTACTTTGAGGTTCAGTATTTGGATTTTAGTTTTGCACTTTTTCCTTCAGTAATTGACAGAGTATATGAAAGGATTGATACATTTAATAAAGAATCTAGGTCCCAATTCCAGAAACATGGTCTTCCCTGCCACCTCACAAGGCACCTTTATCACAATACAGTACAGCACTTCTAAGCCAATGTGTGTTTGCTGTATGCACTTTAGTAGATCAAACATCTACTTTCTCCGCATGAATTCCCATAAATATTTCATTGGGTTCTAGATATAAGAAAAGAATCAGTGCAAAGCCACACATCAGGACATCATCCATAAGTTCCCTCTTTCCTTTGTCCTATAGCCACCTCTCTATACCTATACTTCTTACAAAATCAGCCCCTCCATATCCAAAGAAGACCATGTCAAAGCTCAATGATGAGAAATACTGAAGAATCACTCAAAATAATTTTGAACTGATTTCCATGTCTTAGTCTTGGCAATGGCTTCCCCCACCAGCTCTTATACATAGTTCAGCTCCTAATTATTCTGTCTCAGTTCTTCTGGACAAAATCCATATCATCTGAACAGCAGCTGATGATCTACACCAACAACTTTTTCCTTTCCAAGTATGATCATTGTTCAACTAGTTCTGAAACTATGTCAATTCATTCAGCTCACCCCAAGTCCTAAACCTCCTTAAAGCATTTTTTCTCTTCAGCCCCAAGTTAGAATGCTCCTTTGAAACCTTTTCAAGCCGGGTGTGGTGGCGGACACTTGTAATCCCAGCACTCGGGAGGCTGAGACTGGAGGATAGCGGGTCACGGACAGCCTCAGCTACTTAGTGAGGCCCT
The DNA here is from genome assembly GCF_963383645.1 of Muscardinus avellanarius. Taxonomy (NCBI): domain Eukaryota; kingdom Metazoa; phylum Chordata; class Mammalia; order Rodentia; family Gliridae; genus Muscardinus; species Muscardinus avellanarius. The sequence goes on from NC_137801.1 coordinate 71,402,188, forward strand.
CTGCAACTCAGTGAGACCCTCTTTCAAAATAAATAAAAAATAGGGCAGGAGGAGTGGCTCAGGGGTCGAATGCCCCTGGGTTACATCCCCAGACCTGAAAAAAAAAAAAAAAGAAACCTTCTCAAGCCTGGCATTTTAAATAAAGGTTTAACGTTAATGGTAGTTGATTAATTTCCTTCCACTCAAGACAGAAAATATATACTAATATTTTGTTCTCTTAGACTCAACACCAAAATGTCTTTACAGGTCTTCAATGCTATACTCTGTGTTTCTTTCAAGTCATATTGTACTTCCCATTTTTTTCAAAGGCACATTTGGCCTCTTTCCAAATATATATGTTAGCTTCCTCTTCAAGTAGCCCTGTAGATCTATTTGCTGAGCAATGCATATCCCTCCATAATCTCTGGACCCAAAGTCTTTCCAGAAGACTGGAAAAAGTTGGAATTCCACCGATGTACTAAAAATAACTTGGAAAAATGATGTGTTAAAGAAGAAAATATGGTAACTCTTAGCTGAAGAGATTTTTTTCTGCTTGTATATCTTTGGCAAATATCAATATCTATATTTCAAAATTCATACAATATAGGTCTCTTCCTGTATTCCCCTTATTGATGAGTTTTCTAATTGGAAACTATCACCATCTGAACTTCAAGTACTTCTAGGTAGTATTAAGGTTTTACACTAGCCCCATGTAAACCTATTATTTTCATAACAGCCAGCAAATTATTTTGAAATAAAACAGGCTGTGCCACTCTTCTGCTTAAATTCCCAAGGCTTCACTCTGAAGTGCCCTTTCTGTTTCCTGGAAACACAGAGCTCATTCTTCCTCTGCCCTTGATGATCCCTTGGTACTCTGGTTCTCAGGGCCTCCCAAGACTGGCTTTTTCCAGTCATTTAGGGCTCTGCTTTTCCAGATGTGCCCTAGGATGCCAAGTCTAAACTCCACTTCTGCCTTTAGGGCTCTTTATTACTCTAATATGTTCTCTTTATCTAGGTGGTTTCTTTAAGTACTTATCAACATCTTAGTTCCTCTATTCATTTTTATTTCTTTGATAGCCTTTCTTCTCACATTAACAATTCATACGACCCAGAGCAAAAAGACTGTTTGCCTTGTTCACAGTAATACCCCCCAATACCTATGAAAGAGTCGACACATAGTAATGTTTAATTTTCATTTATTTAATTTTATAAAATAATTAAACTACTGCTTTTTAGTAAAAATATCAGGAATATTTCTTCTATGAGAGTCCCTTAGGCTGATACTTTAGCTTTTTATGGTTTTGTTATTTTATTTTCTGTTGGTGGAAGTTTGTTCATTTTGTAAATAACCAAAATTTTTCTTTTACTATAATTATAGTATATTTTTATTTGGTTGGTATAATTGGTATAATTATTATTTTCACTGCTTATATAGAGCTTATAATAAGTCAAGAATTATTCTAAGTACTTGAAAAACATCACCTCAGCTGGGTGTGGTGTGGGATGCTTGGGAGGCTGGACAGAGGATTGCATGTCCGAGGCCAGCCTCAGCAATTTAGCAAAACTGTCAGCAACCTATGGAGATCCTGTTTTCAAATAAAAAGTATAAAAGGGGGTGGAGATTAATTTTGTGGTAGCATGACCCTGGGTTCAATCTGCACAACCACAAAAAAGGGAAAATAACAAAGAAAGATAGAAAGAAAGAAAGAAAGAAAGAACACATTAACTTGATTACTAATATCCACACACATATTTGCATAGATACTATTAAAATCTTTATTTTACACATAGAAAATGGAGGTAAAAAGATGATAAACAAGGCTTATATAGGTACTAAATAGAGAAGGCAGGGTTAAACTCAGATCTCCATTGTTACAAGCCAGAATCTAAGTACTTAAATGAATATAGAACAAATTCCAAATATGTGTGTTTGTGTGTATATTTAAAATAATTATAATATATATTCTGTCTTTTTTTTGTGATACTGGGGTTCCTGGAAACCCTTCTACCTCTGGGCTACACTCCCAGACTTATTTTATAATTTTTTTTTTTTTAATTTGGAAACAGGGTCTCTTAAGCCAGAGAGGCTGGCTTCAAACTTGCGCGATCCTCCTGTCTCTGCCTCCCAAGTGCAAGGATTACAAGCGTGTGCTACCAAGCCCAGCCTTATATTCTGTCATTTTAAATAATGCTTTTCTAAGAGTTTCCAGCTCCTCAGCAAAAGGCAGCTATTCTTTTAAAGGGAGAGAATACGGTATAGAATAAAAGGGCTATGGGTCATTTTTAAATCTCAAACCTAAAACTTTCTGAATCTAAGGAGTTCCAGTCATTTTAAACCTAAGCCTTGCTGATTAAAACATTTTTTTTTCTAAGTTCCAAAGCTCACTTTTCTAGATCTAGTAACAACAAAAATAGTCAGTGGGCAATGGCCAATAAATATTTGAGAAATATTATGAGAATATTAACCTTCCCAAAGCAAAGCTTCTAGAAGTTTTCTTTTTCTAGATGAAGGTGTAGGGAAGGGATGAAAATCAGAACATTAGGCCCAATGATAGTTGCCTGTATGCTGTCTTTCATTCTGTGTGGCATTCTGAGATGTAAAAGCTAAAGAAGGCATCTGAGTTGTTGTACAGAGTGGACCCTCAGAGCTGAGGGCACCGATCTGATGCCAAAAATAAGCTCAGCTATCCTACGTGTTTGGGGACCATGGAACAACTGAAGAGAACTGGTAGATTAGACAGGTCTGGTATAAGAACAGAGGGACTGCAAAGTTCTGTAAGACTTCTTGAAAGTAGTCTATGGAGGAGAGCAATAGACAACTCACTACAAAACAGGCAGAACCAGATAACCATCAGTGGACTCTGGGCCCTGACACAAAGGAAGGGCAAGAGCAGACATGGGCCTGTGATGGCCAGTAATGGTCCAGGGAATAGCAGTTACTCTAAAAGTATCTCTACCCGAACACGCTGATGCAAACTTTTTACATCCATACTCAACAAGGGCAAAGAGTAAGCTTGATTGAGAATCCTCTCCAGTCCTCCAATAAGAATGCAGAGGTGTATTTTTTTTAATCTTTCAATTACTTATTATTAGGAAAAGTTTGAATTAGACAAAGATTCATTTTTTATTTGGGGAAAGCTGAAAATAAAGGAAACTCAAGAGAATCAGAGCTTTGCATATTGGAAATAAAGAGGAATATATTAAATTTTGCACATATGCTATGGCATATAGGCACATTTGCAATTCTGTTATCTAAAAGAAGTAAGATTGTGAGTGAAAAGAGGAGGTGAATACCTATTATCTCTAGTGTAGTATATTAAAAAGAAACACTGAATACATGAAGGCACTGTGCAAAATACTATAGTAATTTACAAAGATCAATCTGAAAGTAAAAGCTATGCATGTAAAATCTGTTAAGACACACTGGATATATGATAAAATTCCATGCCATGTGAAATAATGTATTTATAAAGAAGTGAAAGTCTAAAAATAGGAATAGACATTTCCATCTTTAAAATGGCCAAGGAAAACTTGATTCCGTGACCCGGGAAAGTATTGATATGCCATGGTCCTGTCCCTGTTCTAGATCTAGTAGAAAAGAGACAATTATGGGCAATGGCAAAGAAATAGTTGGAAAATATTACCCGTGAATATTATCCATCCAAAAGTAAAGTCTCCAGAAAATATTAGTCTTTGTGGATGAGGATGTAGAAAACAGAAGATTATTAATGAATATTAATGCAAGCAAATCTTTACAAGTCTCTCTTAGGGGAACAAAATAAAATAATGCTCTTTCAATGGGTCAGTGGAAAAAATACAATGTGCATCATTTATTTCATTTATTTGGAGAGAGGGGGGAGGGAGGAGAGAGAGAGAGAGAGAGAGAGAGAGAGAGAGAGAGAGAGAGAGAGAGAGAGAGAGAGAGAGAGATTCTGTGAATAAAAGACTGGATCTTTTCCTGATTTCTCTACTGAAAATCAGCTGCTGAGCACAGCTCCATAACCTACACCATTCTACAAAAGACATGGCAGAGGTTAAGTGATTTTGTCCTACATCCAAGCTAGCTTTCATATAGAGTCACTGTTTTTTCAATGAATTGAGTCATTCACAGAAAACCCACTTTTGCTGTATACCAGATAGATTATCTGAAGTATTAATCTTCACTGCACCAAATTGAAATATGGAGATAGAATGTGAACCATATCAATGTGAATAATTGTGGAATATTGTGTTTGGTCAATCACTTATGTTCTGCCAGATGCACTGATGAGAGAGAAAAATTAAAGAACATAAATGAAAAATGCAAATGTAGTGCGGTGGTAATGAAAATTAATGTCATCATCAATGGCATTCTTTACATTTAATTCCAAATGCCTAAAAGAAAAGCTGTTCAGTTGGCCATTCCTACATTTATGTTTATCCCAGCATCCTACAGGGAATCTGATTTATAAAACATCTAAATTTGCTTTTACCTTATAATTGTTCAACCTCTGTAAAACTTCTACCCTTGCCTTTACCTTTCAGTTTTCAAAATATTCAATCACCTCTAAGAACGGAATCGTAGACATATCATGGAATACACAGGTCTGATTTCTATGTTCAAAATAATACAGCATTACTCAAAAGCTAGCCTAATTGTGGGCAGTTTGATTTCCACACTGATGAAATATAGGTTAAACTTTATGAATAATGTGGCTGCTTTTGTCACCAGATAGAGTAGAGGTCTGAAAAATCAAATTCACTAAATGTGAGGGATACGAAGCCTAGCAGGTGTGTATTTGAATAACATCTGGATAGCAAGCTCGAAGCTTGTCTTTCTTGCTGAGGTGCGTCTGTCGGATTGCTCAGGCTTAATCAGTACTCAAATCATGTCCATTAACTTAGTCAATTTACTGCTTCTGCCTAGGACCCAGTGAATTCCAACTGTACTATTTTTATAATTGTTTTCTAGGCCTGAAGGCATGATAAGGCGTTTGGGATGCCTTTCCAGCAGCGTATTAGTTTCTTCTTGTAGAATTCACTCTCCGACTGGGTTAGCACTTTCTGTCTCACATTTTCCTGTGTTATACAGCATGCCAGGTCTCAAGCCACTTTGGAGCCAAGAAGAAGAAAAAAAATAAAAAAGATGAAATGCAGCTGAACAGTTTTGCTGACATCTCCTTGTCTTGTTTCATTCATAGAGTGTGAACCCCTGGAGTTTTTTACTACCATCTGAAATTCAAAGGCTCATGCTGAAAGCTCACCATCATGAGAATTGGCACCACTGCAAAGTTTGTCAAAACTGGCTTGGCACTGAACCATGGAATGTTTTCGACACAAGTAGAAAGCTGATACCACTCACAAACTCACGGGCCAACCCCAGGAAAAAATGTCAGATCCCGATGATCCTCTCTGCACTGTTATTGTATGATTTCAACACAGAAGTCTACAAGTAATCCCATTTTTCTCTGAAGTGTGTTCTGTAGCATCATTTCCTTTATCATGAGAGGTTTGTCCTCTTGGGCTTTTCCTTAGAATTAAAAAATGCATTTTGGAAGCCAGCTAATGATTTTGCATTTCAAAAGAGATTACAAATGTGATTCATGTATTATGACTCACCCCTCTTAAATGTTCTAATTGTATAAGCTACCCCTTTCAGATCATCCTACAGACACATTAAATATTAATAAACACATTTAAAAGCTCCAAGAGGTAGGATTCTTTCCTGTTTGCCCATAAAACCGTAATTGATCCTCTACTTTCTGTCTACCATTCAAAATGATGCTAGAATTTCTGGTAAGCCTAGCATTTTTAATATTAAATTTGAACATACCAGCTCTAACAACCCAGTAGATATTTATTTACTATAGCAATCAACTATTTCTGTATTCATACTTATCCATAATTTCCCCTTAGTTGCTTCAAATCAATAAAATTGGAATTATTTACTGTGTTAAGTAAGCTTTTTCTGTCAATAAATTCATGCATTTTATCACAAAATAAACAGCTATAGCCAGGCGTGGTGGTGCATGCTTGTAATCCCTGCACTTGGGAGGTGGAGACAGGAGGATCTCGCTGGTTCGAAGCCAGCCTCACTGGCTTAGGAGACCATGTTTCCAAATAAAAATATAAAATATGTCTGGAAGTGTAGCTCAGAGGTAGAAGGATTTCCAGAAACCCCAGTATCACAAAAAAATATATATACATATATATATATATATATATATATATATATATATATATGATAACACGGAACAGAACTGGTTATTTCCATCTAAAGAAGACCTTTACAAGTCACTGGCATGTGGCACATTTTTATTTTGTTCAAGACACTTTGTCATCTGTCTCCCCTAATTAAACTCAAAATTCTTAGGGCAGGACCCCATTTAAAAATATATTCATTTATTTTGTTTAATTTGTAATTGAAATTGTGCAAATTTGTAATGTATAACATAATCATTTGATAAGTGTTTACCTTTTAGAATGGCTAAATTGCAGATTTAGCCATCTATCATGTGATGTGTTTATCATTTAATGGTAAAAACAGTCAAAAAATTTACTTTCTTAGCAATCCTCAGATACACAGTAATTGGTATGGTGTGCAATCGACCTTTTAAATTTATTCCTCCTAAATGAAACCTTGTGCCATTTGTCTATGATCTCTCCATTTTCAACATTTTATAGCCTCTGAGTCACTATTTTACTCTACTTCTATTCAACATTTTTTGTCCAAGTGGACTTGACCCCATTTGGAATCAAAGCGTCACTCACTCTTTACCCCAGGCTGGATGCTGTCAGAGTTGACTTCAAAGCTGCTGAAACCATGTCTCCATATATGTGAGATTACATAGCATATGTTTCTCTGTTCCTGGCTTATTTAACATCATGTCCTAGTTGACTCGTATAGTCAGCAATGACAGGATTTCTTTCTTATATAAGGCTGATTATATTTGCACTATGCATATGTATCACATTTTCTTTATCTACTTATCTGTTGATGGACATGTCTTGAGTCAACATCTTGGTTAATGAAAAGAAAGCATCAATGAATTTAAACCTGTAGACATCTCTGACATACTGACTTCAGATAGAGAACCCTTTCTTATCGGGTACAAAGTTATATCTGCTTTCCCTCACCACACCCAGTTCTTAGAAAAGTGAAAGATATTTAAAGTGGTACCTGAAGAACATTTGGTGAATGAATGAATAAATGGATGACTCTATTATTGAGAAAAAGATTTGTCAACTCAAGTGTTACCCTTGGGCAATTCTCTAAGTTGAAATTGATTGTGTCTTGAAGCCAGGGAAAGAAATGGTGCTTCACTAATCTCACAACATGGCCATGTGAAAAGCAACACCAAAATACAGTTGTTGAGCTGGACATCAAATATCATGTTGAAGACTTTTTTTTTAAGAGTACTCTTCCATATAGGAGTAGGAACTATTAAAGATAATGAATTAGTTTATGATCTCAGAGACAAAAGCACAATGAGTAATCTAGAACAGAATAGTAGAAATAAAATAAAGGTCACCAACTTTAGTCATGTATTTTTCAAATTTTTCTAGTAGTCATAATATAGAGTATACAAAGGAGCCTGGCATGGTGGTACATGCTTGTAATCCAAATACTTTGTAGACTGAGACAGGAGGATTGTAGGTTAGAGGTTACTCTCAGCAATTTAGCAAGATCCTATTTAAATATAAAAAAAATAGCTGGGTGTGGTGGCGCACACTTGTAATCCCCGCGTTTGGGAGGCAGAGACAGGAGGATCGTGCAGGTTCGAAGCCAGCGACGTATGCTGGCTTAGGAAACCCTGTTTCCAAATAAAAATGTAAAAATAGGTCTGGGAGTATAGCCCGGAGGTAGAAGGGCTTCCAGGAACCCCAGTACCACCAAAAAATATAATAAAATAAATAAATAAATAAATAAATAAATAAATAAATAAATAAATAAAATAAAATAGGGCTGGGGGTCTAGTTCAGCAGTAGAGTACCACTGCATTCTAATCCCTAGTATCAAGAAAAAATAATGTACAAAGAAAGGGATGAAAACAAATCTTTTGTGAATTCTAAATATTGAACCTACCAGAGCCTTTCATAGGTGAGTAAAATGCCCTATCACTAATATATATATATATATATATACATATATATATATATATATATATATATATATATATATATATGTATGTATATATCAGGCCCTAAAATTAACTTTAGTATATTTTATCTACCCTAACATTTTCAAAAATATTATTTCAAAATACAACCATATCACATATAATATGTGATTGTTTTCACATTAAGTTTTGTTTTCACATTAAGTTTTGTAAATATGTTATTGTTTTCACATTAAGTTTTGAAATCTAGGCTGCATTTCATACTTATAGCACATCTCAATTTTTGTGTGTGTGGTACTGGGGGATGGAACCCAGGGACATTCTACCTCGAGCTATACCCCCAGCCCTACTTTTTATTCGTTTTTTTTTAAACAGGGTCTCCCCAAATTGCAGTGGGCTTCATTAAGTAGCTGAGGCTGTCTGAAAATCTGTTATTCTTCCTGACTCAGCTTCCCAAGTACTGTGATTACAAGCATTAGCACCACACCCAGCTTACATCTCGATTTTGACTAGTTACATGTAAGTAACTGGCCGTGTATGCTCGTGCATATCATATGAACAGGAAGGAGTTAGAGTAAGGGGTGTATTCTTGGAGTTAGATCCAACATAATTGCAGAGGAGGCTTAGGAAGTTTTAAGCTCTGTGTCTGGTTTTGAGCTTATTAACTCTGAAGGTCAGCAAGGCTTGGAAATGTAAAGAAAATGGTCAATAAGACGATGGAGGAGGCATAAGAACAACCTGCAGCACATGGACATGTCTCACCATCTCCAGCCTAGATGCCATAGCTTGTAGGAAAGGCTGGTGCCCTTCACATGGCCATAAATACTCATGTGATTCCCACCAAGTTTTTTTTTTTTTTTTTTTTGTGGTACTGGGGTTCCTGGAAGCCTTTCTACCTCTGGGCTACACTCCCAGACCTATTTTTTATTTTTTTTTTTTTATTTTGAAACAGGGTCCCTTAAGCCAGCAAGGCTGGCTTCGAACCTGCGTGATCCTCCTGTCTCTGCCTCCGAAGCTCAGGGATTACAAGCATGCGCCACCATGCCCGGCTACACAGCTAGGATTTTTCTAAGAAGATTAATGGTAGGAATCAAGAGAGAGACACCTTCAGATGCTACCTCACAGTTTTAAAGTGAGCTAATGGATAAATGACAATATGTGCCATCTGCCACATCAATTTTTTTTTTTCTGTGAGTCTGGAGATGGAACCCAGGAGCATTTGACCTCCAAGCTATAACCCCTTCCCTATTTTTAATTTTTTTTATTTTTGAAACAGGGTCTCAATAAGTTGCAGAGGGCCTCACTAAGTAGCCAAGGCTGTCTGCAAACCACGATCCTCTAGTCTCAGCCTCTGGAATGCTGGGATTACAAGTATGCACTATCATGCCTGGTGCCACATCAAATTTAAAGCATAAAGGTATGGTCATCATTTTACTTCTGATTTTCACAGATCCTACAAAATGTTTCTGGCCAGTCCTGATTTCAAGCCATACAAGAAATTGATTCAGGGAAATACAGGATTTTTATTGTAGCTAGAGGCTCAGATATTTATAAGTACTATTAAATACTTAGGTATTTACAAATACTGTCAAAATTGAAATTGTTCTTTGGAAATATCATCCCAATATTACAATATAGGGGATCGAAGCACAGGCTCTCATGAATCCTCTTGTGGTGTGTAACCAATTTTTACCCTGAGATAATAATGCTTACAGAGTTTACACTGGTATATTTCTTCATTCCTCTGCTTCTTCTCTTTCTTTAACCCCAAGCACAAACATCAACAAAGCCATTCAACTGCAAAGATATCAAAGAATATCACAAATCATACCTACAAAGTCAAGGCAGAATTGATGAATACTAATTGCACTTGAAGTCAAAGTTCTAACATAATTTTTAAGGTAAAATTATCAAAGATTTTTAGGACTATAACTGACCTGACATTTTAAATTACCAGGTTGAATCTCCAAAAACAGAACTGAAACCCAGTTTTCACTGAGTGACTCCCAAATCAGGAATGAATCTAAATCAGGAGTGACCCACAAATCATGTGATTATGCAGCAATTTAACAAAACTATGGACCGACTTTCAGAGATCTCACACGATACTACTAAAACAAAATTTAAAAAAATCAGATATTACTAACTTGAAGATTACTAACCTGCTAAAAAGTCACATGTCACATACATTTTAACTACTTGTAATTGCTCTCACAATACTCTTAATAGATGTGTTTACATCTATATAACATGCATAATGGTTTGGATTTAGACTGTGTCTCTAACCCTCAAGGAAACAAGGTAGTATTGTTGGAAGCGAAGCAGGGCTTAGTTGCCAACAAGTGGGTTCCTGAGGGTACAGCCTTTGGGATTATATGGTTCCTCCCCTCCCTGCTCTTTTTCTGCCCTTGGCCTCCATGATGTGAGAGCAAAGCCTTGTGCTCTCTATTTCCTGCCACCATGCCCTGAGTTCCACAAATCCAGGCTGACAGAGACTTAAACCTGAAATCTCCAAACACTGTGAGCAAATAAATCTTCCTTCCTTAAAGATGTATGATCAGTCCTTTGGGATTACAACAGTGAGAATTTTGACTGAGACAATGGGCATGTGACCTGTGCAGTAACCTGGAGGTTAATGGTACCTCCCACCAAGGAAAAGATAAATGCTGAAGAGATGCATTCTTAATTGAAATGATTATATAGACAAAAACATGAATGATATAATCAAATATATAATGCATGAGTTACCTTCTCCATACTTTTCATTATTCTTTTTTTTTTTCTTTAAGCCTTCCCACTGCAAAATATCACTATGCAAAGCTTTCCACTCAATCATCTTTGGGATGACGCTCAAGCAGATGTGTAAAACCATTCTGGGCACTTCAAGTAGAAACAGAAAGCAGGAGCACATGCTTTGATTTTAGGTCATTTTCTCTTCTCTGATCTGTTAGCTGCATAGAGTAGATGTGGAGTTATTCTATGTTTTGGCAAAGGCAGAGCCAGAAAAAGTGCTTTTTATTTTCCTTCAACTTCCAAGGAGTAAGAAACTTCCAAGGAGTAAGAAAGGATATTCCTGTTGAGCAAGCTTAATCACTGTTAGATCCCCAGTGATGAAAAACTCAACATAATGAGTATTTCTGAGCAAATTAGAAGTCAATGTCCATCGACAGATGAATGGATCATGAAGCTGCGTGATATGTACACAATGGAATTTTACTCAGCCATAGAAAAAAACACAATTACATCATTTACAGGGAAATAGATGGAATTGGAGGACATTATGCTAAGTGATATTAGTCAGTCACAAAAAATAAGAAATTGGATGTTTTCTCTAATATGGGAAAGCTAGGGAGAAATGGGTAATAGGAAGAACTCTAGATGAAAAAGAAGATTCTATAGATGAGCAAATAAGGTGATCTAACTGAGGGGATGTGAGGGGGGAGACAGAGGGAAACTCTCTAAAATACATGCTACACTTAAAAAATATATATATATATATCAATCACTTAGACAAGCATGGGAAGGAAGGAAGGAAGGAAGGAAGGAAGGAAGGAAGGAAGGAAGGAAGGAAGGAAGGAAGGAAGGGGAGAGAATGGAGCAAGAATTGCAATATGAACACAGAAGCCCATATTCTACTTATAAATTAAATCTGTTTTTATTATAAAAGGCATAGCTGTCCACTGAAACATTTCAAATACACAGAACCCAAATGAGAAAAATTTATCCATTAATGTGAATCATTTCTTGCCCTTCTTCCAGAGAAAAATTTTACATAGTTATCAAGCAGTATTTATATGATTGACTCTTGCCTCTAACAATAACTATGCAGAAGAAGTATGTGTGCCCTGTATTAAAAAAATCATTACAGACATTAATTTTTTTGTGTGCTACTAGAGATTGAATCCAGGGACATTCTACCTCCAAGTTACAAATCCAGCCCCATTTTATTTTTATCATGAAATGAGGTCTCACTAGGTTGATAAGAATCTTAGCACTTGCTGAGGCTTACCATTCTCCTATCTTAGCCTCCCAGGTACTGAGATTTCAGACAGCCATCACCAGGCCCAGCTGAATACTACTTGTGTTGACTGTACAATAATGCCCATTTAGTATCTGATCACAGAGTTGTGCTATAATTTTACTCTTATAATCTCTAGTTATTCAAGAAACACTAATCTGATGTTGTCATGAAGATATGTTGTTGATGTGATTAAAGTCCACTAGAATAAGTTGACAGAAGAATATTTTGAATAATCAGAGTGGATCTAATTGTCTAATTATGAAAATTAAGCCAGGTATGGTGGCACACACTTATAATCCCAGATCTTGGAAGGCTGAGACAGGAGGATGGTTGTAGGTTTGGAGCCAGCCTTAGGTACTTAGTGAAGCTCTCAGCACCTCAGTGAGACCCTGTTTCCAAATAAAAATATAAAATAGGACTGAGAGTGTAGCCCGGAGGTAGAAGGCTGCTGGGTCCCATCCCTAATAACATACAAAAGAAAGGAAGGAAGGAAGGAAGGAAGGAAGGAAGGAAGGAAGGAAGGAAGGAAGGAAGGAAGGAGAGAGAGAAAGAAAGGAAGAAAGAAAGAAAGAAAGAAAGAAAGAAAGAAAGGAAGGAAGAAAGAAAGAAAGAAAGAAAGAAAGAAAAAGTTAGAAGACCTAAGAAGCAGAGCTGAGGCTTTTCTGGTGAAAAATTTCCTTGTAGGGAGCAGTTTTTCCTGTCTGCTTTTTCTGACAACCTACATTATGGATTTCAGACTCGCCTGTCTAGTCTCTACCATTGTATCTAAACCATCTCCCCCCAAAAAAAATCATTCTTAAATATATATCTCCTTTTTTGCTTCCCTGACTAATACAGGGGGCATGTTTTACTTTTTAGATACAGCATTGCCACAGAGTATGGGAACTGATCATCCTTAAGAAGCCGACCCACCTAGTAAATTCATGAAATTGATGCATAAGAAAAACAAACAACAGTTACAACAAAAATTTAGCAATTGAATCTCTTGGGAAATATCTCTTAAGTACTAAATCTAAATTGTCAGAGAGACAGAAATAGCAAGGTGATGGTTGCCTATATGCTAACCAGACTTGCTTTTTAGACCAAATGAAGAAAGAAAAAGATGGGAAACAAAATTAACTGATGAATGGATGAATAGAAATAATTATTTTTTTCACATTTAGAGAGTCAGCTTAGCTAAGAGCTGAAATTTTGCTCATGGCACCAGAAAGCCCATGAATGGAGAAAGCAGCTGGAGAGAGCTGGAGAGAGCTCCACAGGCATTCACCAATGCCTGTTGGGGTGTTTACCAATAGTGGGAAGAGGCTTCAAAATGTATTAATGTACAAGTATTGGGGAAGATTTTCAATTTTCAAAATATATCTTTGGTAGTAAAAAAAAGCAGAGAGCTTCAGGGAAAGGGCTGCAGGATTCCAGGCACAGAGGGGGATTAGCAAGACAACAGAGATAGTCCCAGGGCCTTTTTTTTTTTTTTTCCGTTATAAAGATAAGATGTCCCAAGGATGTAGAAGGATGCCATAAACCTTCAGTAGATCCCAGACTTTGATAATCATGGGAGGATGTCATAAACCTTCAAGAGATACAAGAATCTGATGATCAATTAACACATTTTGGGATATAACAAAAGGCTTGGGGTCTGTATCAGAAACTGGACAGACCTACTGGAATGAATCCCCCATATCAAAAGGCTGGCCCCAAAGGGGGCGGATCTAGTTGGGTCAGAAGACTGATTATAAAATACTCTGTATCCAGGAATTGTCAGTGACTTCGTTTCAGGTCATCCGCTATATTATTTTCCAATAGTATAGGGCTGTAACTGTATTCTTTATCTCTATCTTTGTAATAATAAACTCATTTAAATCTTCAGCAAGAGTTTAGACTAGTGTATGTCGATCCTGGTCCGGAACAAAGACCTGAGGTTATGGAAATTGTTTTTAGGAGACTAACAGAGGTCCCCGGGAACAGTTCCCCAGACTACAACAGTTCAAACCGTAACAGAGCGCCTCTCTCCCTCATGCTTTTTCTGAAGAAAGGCAGAATATTTTGCCCCTGAAAATGCAAACAAACATCCCCCTACCGAGGATACCACCTCCCCACTCTAAGATGATAAATGAAGGCCTTGAAGTGTTTTCTCTAGTGAATTACATATTAGAATTACACTTTCTATTTCTGGGCACTTCATATTCTCACCTATTGCCTTGTTCAACAGTCATGCCTCTGGCTGCAGAAGCTGATTGGGAAGCAAGACTATTTGGAGATATGGAATGATACTTATTGACTTTTTTGTTGTTCGTTTGTTTTTAATAAAGGAGACATAGCCAGCAGAGAAATGTGTAGTAGCACTTTCTATTTGACTATAGTTAGAGTCATATCTTGTTTGCTGGTAACAAACCCGAATATGCCTTGTTTCCTTTTCAATTACACTCAGCTAAACTAGGTTGGGTGTTACTCATTTTAAAGGTCTAAGGAAGAACAGTAATAATAGGTTGTGTGCATTTTGCCTTTTTATTTGATATCCCTTAAGTGCCATGGAAGTGATTTCTCTAGGACAAAGATCATAGATGAGAGCGCTGAGGCCCCAGAAGTAAAACGTCTTATCCAAGACAGAAATTAGATTTTAACTAAGGCCTGCTATCTTTGTGCTGGGCCATGGTGCACCTTTGAGTAATGTGTGTATTTGCTTTAAGTCACATTTAAACTAAATATCCTTTCACTTGGAAATGTACTTGTGAATGATGTACTAAAAATAAATAAATCCTGGAAACTTCTTATTATAGAAGACAATCTTTATTGATAATATGCATGCAAACTCCCTTTCTTTTTTATTTTTTTCCTTTTGGTACTAGGGTTGAACTCAAGGGGTATGTTTCCTCTAAGATACATCGCAGGCTTTTTATTTATTTATTTATTTATTTTTTTATTT
Organism: Muscardinus avellanarius; assembly: GCF_963383645.1. NCBI lineage: Eukaryota > Metazoa > Chordata > Mammalia > Rodentia > Gliridae > Muscardinus > Muscardinus avellanarius. The sequence continues at coordinate 71,417,210 of NC_137801.1, forward strand.
TATTATGAAACATGTCTGGCTAAGTTGCCAAGTGTCACCCTAAATTGCTGAAGCTGGCTTTGAACCTGAGATCCTCTTGTCCTGGGATTATAGACCTGGGGCACCATACCTGCCGTGCATGCACATTTCTATGTGTGTGTGTGTGTGTGTGTGTGTGTGTGTGTGTGTGTGTGTGTGTGTGTGTTACTGGGGATGGAACTCAGGAGCATTCTATCTCAGAGCCTTAGAATTCTTATCTCAGTATCCTTAGCCTTAATTTTTATTATTTATTTTGAAACACAGTCTCACTAAATTGCAAAGGGGCTCACTAAGTATCTGAAGCTCTCCTTGAATCTGCAGTCCTCCTGTCTCAGCCTCCCAAATGCTGGGATTACAAGCTTATCTTTTCTTTCTAATTTTGAGGAAGATTAAAAAAAAAAAAAAAAACTCGCCGGGCGTGGTGGCGCACGCTTGTAATCCCCACGCTTGGGAGGCGGAGACAGGAGGATCGCGCAGGTTCGAAGCCAGCCGGGCTGGCGTAAGAGACCCAGTTTCAAAAATATAAAATAGGCCTGGGAGTGTAGCCCAGAGGTAGAAGGGCTTCCAGGAACCCCAGTACCACAAAAAAAAAAAAAAAACAAAAAAAAAACAAAACTCTTTCTAAGATATATTTTCTCATTAGCTGTATCTTTTTATTATATCTGGCAAATACAGGTATAAAGAACTTTGCTAAAACTAAAGGAGTGTCAACATCTCTCCTGTTTTTGTGCCATTTGTGGAGAAAAAATTTCTATCAGAAGGCGGGTTTCATCAGACTGAGATATGGTCACAGAATACTTAAACCAAATATATTATTTCTATAAAGAGCTTCACTCCCTGCAATGCAAGTTAGTTATTAAAATGTCTAAAAAAATTGAGTAAAGAATTAAAGACAACTTTCAAAATGATTGTGCACATTCTCATTAATTAATTTAGCTTTTTTACAAGTTTTTAGAATTTGAGAATCTGATTCACTAGTATTAAAGAAGTATGTGTAATCATAGGAAATGTCTTTGTTTCAAACAAGAAGTGTTGGCTCAACAGAGATAAGATGTGAACAAATAATCGTTAATTATATGTTAATATCTAAATGGATTTTATGTGAAATTAATCTGAATATCTGGATCCCCTGTATGTTTGGATCAATATAGACTTATTTTTTATAGATAAGCTACACAAATTGTTTTGTTTTGTAGGAAACAGTTGAAAGGATTATTTTGCATTTTGGATATTTCTGAAATCTAGTTTCCATTTCAAACATTTAATTTCTGTTATAAGATAAAAAAAAAATGGTTTCCCTAAGGGGGAAAGAAAAAGCTTTTGTTGTTTTTGTTCAAAAGCACACTCCACTTAGCCAGAGAGTTCCAAGCTCTCCATTATTCTTTTTTTTTTTTTTTTGTCTTTGCTCTGTGTTTGACTGAGAGCAGGTGACAAGGGAACCAGAGGGGTGTAAAGCCCTCTTTGATACCAGAAGGACCCCTAGGGCTTCTTTCACTTGTAGATAGCCAAGGTTTCCTCATTTACATTCTTTCAGAGCACAGACCTTGTAGATGCCAAAACACATCAGTGTCTGGGTAACCTTTGGTGCTAGACTGCTGTGAATGGATTATCTCCTGATTGACTCACACTCCTTACAGCATTCCTCTGAGCAGAAGGCAGGAGCTGACCTCACCCTTTACTTCAGATAACAACAGCACCCAGGCCAGTTTCTAGAATCACTAGATTTTGATTAAGGTAACAGATAACATGGGCTTGGTTTTCTTTGAGTTAAATTCCAAATTATTAGTTAATAATTCAGAAAAAGCTAGGCTGGAAGGTTGTCCTGAACTCAGTAAGTTTTCTACCTAAAGAGAGGAACACCATTTTTAAAGCAAACTTTAAAGCCCTTAAAAGATTTATGTCCTCTGATGAAGTTCCAGAAGTTTAATTTGTATATAAACAAATGCTGTGCACATTATAATTTTTATTCTTTCATGAAAGTAGGGTCTCAAGGACTTCTAAAGTCTGGTAATATTTTGTAGCTTTAAAAGGAATCTGCTTTTAATATTCTACAACTTAAGTCTCTTAAGTATTCCAAATACTGATTTCTCATTCTCCCATATCTCACTCTCAATGGGGAAAAAGGAAAAATACCTTGTCACAGGAATGTATAGTGAATATACAGCTCCAATCTCAAATCTCACGCCTTTGAAGGCTCCAATCCGCTGTTCACTTCACAGTACTATGTAAAAAACGTAATGAATGGAATATGGAAACCCAATTTTTAGACTAGTGATAGAAGGTCAAAATATGGTTTCCCTAACAAAAAGATAGAATTGAGTTTTACACACTGAGATTTATTCAAATGCATACTATTGGTAACTAATCGTGTCCCTGTTCTACAAATAAAGAAGACAGAGTGTATTGACCCCACTTATTGATATTCCTTGTCAATATTCTGTCCCCAAAGACCTTAAAGCCAGCTATGCAACACTGTTGGCACTGTTATGAAGTTCTCAAACATTACTATAAAGTCAGAATAACAAGGTTGAATCCTAAATCTCTTACTTTTTACATGATCCTGGGAGATACATAATACCATAAATCTCATTGAAAGAACTGTCATAAAGATACAAAAAGAAAACAAATGTAAATCCTTAACATACTTCCTGGCACTCAGTAATTGCCTAAAAGTGATAAAAATTAAATCAGTTGCTGATTAAGCCAATTTCTTGTATAATCTCTCTCTCTCTCTCTCTCTCTCTCTCTCTCTCTCTCTCTCTCTCTCTCTTTTGGCAGGGGTACTGAAGGTTGAACCATGGTGTGCTACCTTTAAGTTATACCACCAGCTCATTTTATTATTTTTTTAAATTTTGAAAAGGGTCTCATTAAGTTGCTGAGGGCATTGCTACACTGCTGAGGATGGGATCGAACTGCAATTCTTCTGCATCAGCCTCCCAAGTATTCTGATTACAGGCATTTATTCAGGATATATCTAAATACCAAAAAAATTTTTTTGCAGTACTGTGGATAGACCCCAGAGGCATTCTACCTCCAAGCTACACCCTCAGCTCTATTTTTTATTCTTATTTTGAAACAGGGTCTCACTGAGTTGTAAAGGGCCTCAATAAGTAGCTAAAGCTGTCTGTGAACCGCAATCCTCCTGTCTCAGCCTCCCAAATGCTGGGATTACAAGTGTGCACCACCACACCCAGCTTCTAAATCAATTTTAAGAGAAATAAACTTAGTTACAATAACAGACCATTGTGTTAATGGTACTCGTTATTCAGCAATGGATTATTGAGTTGGACAGTTTCATTAGAAATGAGGTTTTATTGTAATAAAAACTTAAGAACAAGTAGTATTGGCTTTGGTATTCTGGTACTGGGAAATGGCTTCAAAATGTATTTGAAAATAGCTTTGGTATTAATGTACTGGTATTGGGAAATGGCTTCAAAATGTATTTGAAAATAGCCTTGGTATTAATGTGCCGATATTAGAAAATGATGTTGGCATTAATCTATTGGGAAATCAATTTGGAAAATTAATTTGGTAGTAATGTATCAAAAAATGGTTTCAAAATGTAAAAAGCAGTCAGGGCCTGGTTACTTCCAGGCACTCAGGCAGCTGTTATAATGCAGTTCTCTCACTAAAAGTAATTAGCAAGTAGATAGAAGAGTTGAGACCTAGGGCCTTCATATTCTAACAACAGGTTTACAAAATAAATGACATCTTGCAGAAAAGCTGAGAATTCCCTAGGAATGCAGGAAGAGAGTACAGACATCTGTCAAAGGGGAGCAGATGCCATGTGACCCCTGACTTTGTTAATCATTCTGGTCCTAATAAAGAAACCTAGTCTCTTAAACCTTCAGTAAGGCAGAAAGAAGCGTTTTTTTGTTTTGTTTTGTTTTGTTTTGTTTTTTTGGCAAGCTAGAAATCCCCATAATCATAACCTCCATATTCATGATCTTCATAATCATAAACAAGGGGCCTGCATGGAGTTAATGGGCAGACTTACACCTAGGTCAGAAGATTATTGGTAGAGCAAGGTGAAGGACCATGCATCTATAAAACTGTTCTGTATCCCAAAACTTCGGTGGCTTATTTTCAAGTCTCTCCCCTATACTATCTGGTATAGGGCTTTATTAACCTATCCTTTTCTTCCATCTTTGTAATAATAAAATCACTTAAGCTTACAACTAAAAAGAAAGGAGTTTTGGCTACTGTTTTCTACACATAGCTAAGAACAAGAACCTGCGGTACATTTCACTGTAACAATTTCAGAGCCCTAAAGGAACACTGGAAAAGTCTCACTGTAACATGTGGTACTAGATCCTGGGCAAAGGCTGGAAGTTAGTAAGGAGGGTGGGAGTAGAGGCTGAAGAATGGCAGATAATACATGGGTGAGGCTGGAGAAGAAGCGAAGACATCATTACTGCAGGTTGAATAAAAAGGCAGTCTGTGTGTGTGTGTGTGTGTGTGTGTGTGTGTGTGTGTGTGTGTGTTTAGTAAGTGAAACATTGGCACATCCATTTCCTGGCTTACTTGAAAAGCATAAAATGTGCTTAAAAATTTACATATTGAATTGGGTTTCTAAGCTGCTATTGTAAATTAACTTTTTTATTTATATAACAAGATATAGAAAGTGAAAGGTATACTGAGGGAGAACATTTCAGATAAAAATTAACATTTAATAGAGAATATAGAGGATACAGTGTTGCGGGAATAGGTTGGGTGGGAAAAGGTGCGTGGTGTGTGTGGGGAGAAGTAATTCCCCCATCACCACCACAGACAGACAAACAGAAAAACCGTGGATTCTTGTCCTAAGCTAAGAATAAGTATTCATCGCTTGGACAGCTGCTGAAGATTTAAAGAAGTTTATTAGAAAGATAGAAATACAGAAAATAGAAATACAGCCCCATGCCAAGATGGCATGAGGGGATGACTCGAATGAGTACACCAAAGGGCTTACATGTGGACTTGGCCTTTTATATCCATGACCTCCACCTTGTTTGCGTGACTCTGATGTGAACATCCCTGTAAGGTACCTCCCCTAGCAAAGTGTCTCCTTTCATAAAGGGCAAAGTCAAACCCTGCCCCATCCCCCCTGGATCATGTAGATCTGTCTTTAGAAAGAGGAAGCCCTACCTCTCCTCTAATGACTTGTTAAGTACTTTGAGCTAGGTTGATTTATACTGGAATAGCTGCCTTTTGTTAGGCCGAAACCAAGTCCTTTCTTTATCCATGTCTGCCTCCATTTTGACACAACTATTTCGAAATATACCAATTATTTTCTTTTGAAATATATTAATAATCAGAGCTTTTCCAAATCTTCCTAGGTCATTCCCCATACTGGCACATGCAGAACCCACATGGTCTAAAAAGAAAACCATTTTCTCCAGTCTCTCTATCCAGCAACAAATTCTTCAAGTAAGAAATGGCCTTACAGTATGGATTAAATCTAGTATAGTTGTAAGATTCTGTCAACACTGTAGAAAAATTGGTGGGTGTACCTAGTAGACTAATCAGCTTCTCCAATGGTTTCTAATAATCTTAATTCTCTACTCCAACTAGAAAGAAGGCTGTTTCAGACGTAATTGTAGATATGGCTTGGTAGCATAGTACACACAATAGTTAAATTCATGAGAAACTCAGTGTCTTTTAGGGGCAAAAGGAATTGGAAATGAAAAGATCCTTTTTTGCACATAAGCTTCTATGTCCATGAAGCATTCTGAAGAGAATGGGAGAACACTTAGCTTCAGACACAGGTCATTTCTGTAGAAAAGAGAGGACATCTCACAAGGTAGACCCACACGTCAACAGGAACAGAGAACATGAGAATCAGGTGGCACATGCTGCCATGGAGCTGAGAGTCCTGAGAGCATTTAGCAGATAATTTCACAATCGTTAATGATCCATGACTGACTCCCAATTCCTGACTCTTTGAATGACAATTTCTACTATAGTTGTGTTGTTCTTGAGTTATTATTAGAGGCTGAGACTATGAATGGGTACAATTTGTCATTTTAATACTCAAGTCCCTAAAACTTTAAGGGTACACTAGAAGAGCTGCAGGCAAGAAGCCTTATCTATACCTGGAACTGATAGAGATAACAAGATTGTCAATTTCAAGATTAATACAATGACTAGACTAAGATATTGGGTGAGCTGGATGTGGTGACACATGCCTGTAATTCCAATACCAGGAATGCTGGTACAGGAGGATCATAGATTCAAGGACAGTCTCAGCAACTTAGGGAGGCCTGCTGCAACTTCACAAGATCCTATTTCAAAATATAAAAATACAATAAAATAAAGCTGCAGGTATAGCTGAGAAATAGAATATCCTTGGGTTCAATACCCAGTATACACACACACACACACACACACACACACACACACACACACACACGGGTGTTTGTTGAGTTATTTATTTATTTATTTATTTAATTTTTATTTATTTATTTATTTTGGGCGGTACTGGGGTTCCTGGGAACCCTTCTATCTCCGGGCTACATTCCCAGACCTATTTTTTATATTTTTATTTGAAAACAGGGTCTCTGAAGGAAGTGAGGCTGGCTTAGAACCTGCGTGATCCTCCTGTCTCCGCCTCCCGAGCACGGGAATTACAAGCGTGTGCCACCACGCCTGGCTGTGAGTGTATTTTAGACAAAAAATATTATTATTTCTTGGAGCCAAAAAACAGACCAGGTGAATGTATTATGTCCATGGTCCCCAGTGATTAACTACCTGGTGCCTGTGTATCAAGGAAATGCCTTTCACGTTAGCACATGTAGCATCATGAACAAAGGTACATTAGAACACATGACATAAAGATTCAGTAAGTGAGTTCATTCCTGAGCTTGCCAAATGTGGCTATGTGAAGAACGATGGGACTTCTTGGTCATTCATGAAAGATCACATGGAGGGTGATTCCTCAGGTATCCCAGCCATTCCACCTGTTATTATAGATTTGCCTTTGAATGCCCTCCCCCTAAAACTCAGGGGAACAAGGCAGCTATGTTGGAAGCAGTGCTCAGGTGCTAAGGAGGGGCCCCTTCAGTTGTGGCATTGAGAATTATAAATGGCATCTCCTTTCCAGGATCCCTCTCATTTTTTCCTGCCTCCATGATATGAGAGTAAGAACTGCTATCTCTCTGTCTGCTATCACTATGATATTCTGAGATCTGCAGATGTAACCCAGCCTGACATTGCCTGAAACCCTGAAATCTTTAGAACTGTGAGCAAATAAATTCCCCTTCCTCTCAGTGGTGGTCATCAGATATTTTGGATTACAGCAAATGCTGACTAAAACAACCACCAAACCCAGCCTTTAATTAAACTGTCAGATGAACAGAGGTCCATGAGTTCTGCTAACCTACATGAGATTAGCATTAGAGAGCTTCTTTCAACCCAATGGATAAAAGCAAAAATTCTTATTGAACCATTTAAATTTTGGAAGTGAGTATATCACAATAGATAATGATTGTAATTATTAAGCTTTAAAACTTTTAAAGCATGTATTCACGTTATATTAATAGTGTAATGATTTTCACAATTGAATTAATTAATATATCAATTACTACTGCTGCTGGGCCTTAGACTCCCCAAACTTATTCGTCTCATAATTCTAAATTTGTCCCCTTTGATCAATATGTTTTTGTTTTTCCTACCCCTAAGCCCCTGGTCACCTTTGGTCTCCCTATTTTTCAGAGTTTTACTTTTTTAAATTCCACCGATAAGCAAAATCATGCAGTATTTGTCCTTCAGCGTCTGCCTTATTTCACTTATCATGATGTACTCCAGATTCATTCATCTTGTTAAAAATGGCAATATTTCCTTCTTTTATATTGTTAAATAAAATTCCAGCAAGTACATGTCATTGTCTAAAAAGAGAATAAAAAGAACAAGAAAATCTAAGATCAAAAAAAGAAAGAAAGGAAGAAAGGAAGGAAAGAAGGAAGGAAGGAAGGAAGGAAAATAGGAAGAAAGAAAGAAAAAAGAAAGAGTAATTTTAGTAGTTGGGAAGCTAAGACAGAAAGACTATAGTTTTTAAACCAGCCCCAGCAACGTAGTGTGTCTTTCAGCAACCTAGCAAGATCCTATTTAAAAAAAAAAAACAAAGAAATAAAAAGGGCTAGGGGTGGAGCTCAGAAGTAGAATTCATCTGGATTCAATTCCCTTTAAAAAAAAAAAGAAAAGAAAAGAAAGATGACAAAGAAGAGGAAAAATAATGACTTTGTTATTAATTGAATGACTGCAAATAAACCATACAATATCCTTTGTTATTGTTTTAATGGCAATTTTTTCTTTCCTAGATGATAATAAAGTCTACTTCACAAACTTCACATTTTTCCTATTTGAGAATTAAATGAGATGATATATTTAAAACACTATAAAAATAGAAAATATTCTAATTTAAGATGTTTATAAAATAGATAGTAGGAGGTCTGTTATTTAAAATGCATTATATGTACAATGTATCTCTAAATAATTTAAAATACTAGTTAAGTTTTTATCTTCCTTGAAATATAATGCGTTTTTTTATTGTTAATGTAAAGTGAATACTCTTTTCTTTTAGCCATAGTCATCAATTTCTGAAATAATTTTTTACATATCTACATTTTGAATTGTGTTAAAAAATCAGTCTTTTAATAATTAGTGGAGCGGGACATGGTGACACACGCTTGTAATCCCCGCACTTGGGAGGGTGAGACAGGAGGATCCCACAGGTTTGAAGCCAGACTCAGCTACTTAGTGAGACTTTCAGCAACTTAGTGAGACCCTGTTTCCAAATAAAATATAAAATAGGACTGGGAGTATAGCCCAGAGGTAGAAAACCTCTGGGTTCCACCACCCCCAGTACCACACACACACACACACACACACACACACACACACACACATAATTAGTGGAAGTTCGTATTACTAAAAAATTAAAAATGCACACCCCCAAAGCAGTGAGGTATAAAATGCTTTCTTTCCTTTTCTAAACCTGATGATCTCTGAATAAATAATGGATATTTTCTTGGAAAAATACTGTGAGCTCTTGCAAATGTATGTGGTCAGTAATCCTTTTAAATAATTCCTTTGAAGTAGGTTGATTTAGGAGTACCTGACCCAATTCACTGATTCTGTTGTTTACAGCAATATCTAATCTTGCACACTTGAATATTACTAGGTCTTTCTATCCTTACTGAGTAAAGAAAAAATTTTAGAGGAGGTCTCCTGTATGTTTATATGTAAGAAAACACTTGCCTATCCCCATTTGCTCTCTAACCATTAATGTCTTCCTCCCTTCTAATAAGAAGTTCATAAAACTGGTAAAGATTTCATTCTCCCCCTTTTCTCCTCTTTATTCTCCTTTTTTCCTCTTATTAGTGCTGGGAATATATATTTCTTTTTTTCCTCACCAATTGAAAGGTAAATATATTACATCAATGTTTCAATAGATCATATTTTTTACAATATGATCATTAATGGATGCAAAAAAGGCTGAGGCAGATTGGTCCTCCTTTTCATTATACAGTAGCTTGGTGAGTGGATAAAGAGAAAGGCTCACGTGGAAGGGGTGCTTGAGTGATGAACTTGGACAGAATAGATATGGAGCCTCTGAAGAATGTTGGCCGAGGAGTAACAAAATGTTATGAAGACTTAACCTCCTCTACCTACACAACACTGCATACCCAAGGTTCCTGATTCTTCCTTCACTCATTCCTTATTCTAGAGGGTGTTTTATCAACAACTGTTGCTACATATGTTTAGTTTAGTAGGAGAACCTAATTATGTCAGTATCCCAAAGACATTGAAGTCAATGGATCATTGACCACTCCTCTCAAATATTGACAAATTATCTTGCTAAATAACAATACCATGGGGTGTGGCTGCATGTCCCTCCTACTTAAATAACAAAAGAGCACGTTTAATGAGGAAGCAATAAATTAATAGCTCTAAAATAAAGACATGCATTATAAACATTGACTAAACCAAAATTTAATTTTCTTGCCTCGGATAAGTAATTTTAGTAGGGATTAAATAATACTGGAGCAGACTCTTTGAAATGTTCTCTAGTAATTAGCACCACAAGAAAAAGAGTCTTTTGATTTATTACAACTAGGATAATAATAGGTGGCATCTAGATTCTAAGGGTTGTTTGAAGTACTTACATGCATCATCTCAATCAATTCTCACTAAAACCCTAGGGGGTAGATATTATATTTTTCCACTTTTATAGATAAGAGAAATGAGGCTCTGAGAAATATAAAATCTTTTGCAGCTTGAAACATGGAGCTAAGAATCAACTTTATACATGCCAGATCCTAAATGATTGGTTTCAACCAATCATAAAATTATGAGAGTTGTCCTACAAAGTATCAACACGAAAACCTAAATTATTATACTCTACAGTGAATTTTATTATCTTTAAATTATGTTACATAATTACAACAAAATGGTGCTAACTGAATAACAAGTATTCTTAAATTTTTAATCAACCTGTTTTACCTATTATACTACATATAGATAAATCTATAAAATCTGAAGAGTATTTTAATATAAAATTAAAATTCTGAATGAAGTATCATTTACTTTTTTTGCTTATTATACACATATATATTAACCAAAATTTAAATTTTTTTGTCTAAAATGAAATTATAATTTTGAAGAAGCCTGCACTATTGGACTGTAGGGATATGCAAGAATTCAAAAGAAGACCTCAGTATCTAGAAATAAAATGCAGATACCTGTTAAATGTGTCTGCAAATATTTAATAGAGGTTTCCAGAAAAATATTACTTGAAGGACAATAGCTAGGTTACATTTAAAATAGGCAAGGCAAAGAAAAATATACCTCCTATTAGGGACAATTATGGAACAAAATTTGGGTTGCTCCATCCACCGACTCAATCTTCTGATTCCTGCCATTTCACAGGGACTCACAGAGATTATAGCAATCCTCATAGTGTCCCATTTCCTGCCTCCCCATGACATTCCTTCCTTGACTTCTCCTCTAAAATATTTATGGACCATCTTCACCACTGGATGTACATTTCCTTTTCTGATACAGACAATGCAAGAATACCACTTTATATCCCATGCCTCCCCACACCAAAGGAAGTTCTATGTAAGAGCAAGGTTCAATTTTTAATGGGGAAATAGATGCTTTAATCTGAGGCTTATTTTTTAAGGTTATAAAGTTGGAAGAGATGAATTGACTATAAAAAGGAAATATTAAATGCTTTAAAAAATAGCCTATGAAGCCAACTGAATAGTCACAGCATGCCAAAATTAATTTGCAGTACACACATGCATCAGTGACTTAAAGGTTTCAGGAGCATTGAAGTGTTCCTAATCTCAGTAACTAGGCGGCTAAGATAGAATGGATGGGTACACACTCAGGGGGTTCATGGTAAAAACTACAAACCAACCAATGTAGAAGTATTTTAATATTTTGAAAATGGTACGACTGTACCAGGCCCACCAGTGGAACATCAGCTTTGAGTGTACATGTGCCTCAGAATCACTAAGAGCCTCCTAAATATCAGTCATGGTTTGTCTATAGAGTAATTTTATCTAGTTTAATGACTTAATGCCTTTTTTGTTTGTTTTCCTTATTGTATAGAGGATTAAATCCAGGTCCTTGAATATGCTAGGAAAATTCTCTACAGTCAAGCCACATCTCCAAACCCTAATGTTTGTTTATTAAAATAACATGCAAAGAAAATATTGTAAATTTCGAGACATTTGAATTGTAATGTACATTGCATTAACTTTTGCATTTTGCACAATTTATGCCATGTTTATTTTCAATAACCAAAAGGATATGTTCACCAAAGTTTTATTTGAGAAATAACAATACTGCTCAAAGGCAAAATAAAAAAATTAGCAATGCAACTAATAGTGAAATATTTTTACTTTTTTCTGTTTTAGGAACTGCCTCCAATTTTTTTCAAAAGAAACACAAATTTGTAATAATGTAAAACAAAACTGAAAAACTCAGTTTTCACTGCATATTCATATCATCTTTGATGACATTTTGCTCATATTCAAATACAAAAACAGTTATCCGTCGCACTAACCCTATTAGGCTCTGAATGGATTTTAAAAATTATGTTTTTCTTAGAATTTATCTGAGAAAAAGAAAGGCTAATGTACCCAATTCTAAAGTTCAAAGCAAAGCTGGAGGAAAGAAGAGGTATCAGAAGACATCTTAAGACTCACTGAGTAATGGAAGGTACATAGATTAAGAAAATTGGCAAGTATTCAATAGCATCAAAGAGTAGAACATTAGGAGCCAAAAGCATGAATGGAAATCAACTGTCAGAAACCACTTAAAAACATTAATCAGAGAATTTCCAGGAAAAATGTTGAGATCAACTTTTAACCTCCCCCCACTTCATTAAAATACTTCTGCAAAAGCCAAAAGGAATATAAACATATGAAGAGAGATTATCCAAATGGGTAACTGCTCAAAAATTTTATTTGAGCACTATATTCTATGGCACTCTTTTAAGAGTAGAAGAACCATATTGTTAATGTATTCTCTCTGTAATTTCAATAAGAAGGGGAGAAATAAAAGTTGAAAACAACAAAAAAAATTAAAAATAAAACAGAAATGACTCTGGTTTTGTTTAAATAAAAGCAAACTAAGAAGTAAACACAATAGGAAGAGGATACTGATGTCAAGAAAGACTAAAGTTGAGAAGAAAATCACAGAGAATTAAAATAGTCATAAGCCATAAAATGAGTCATCTATCAAAGAGCATGCCACTGAATGCATAGGTTGAATAAACACAATATTTAGAGATGACTATCAGAGATAGAAAGTCAAAAAGAGATTATTTGATAAGCAGGGCAAAATCCAGAAACCTAAGGTGTATTAGAAAGCTTGAAGAAGAAAGCAAATAAATGGTAAATAAGCAATAACCAAAGCTATGCGTACTTTGAAGCATTCTTGAAGCATATAAGGAATCAGCATCTACCTTAAAATACTAGAAAAGAAAACCTAGGCAATGAAGCACAGACACGGGATAAAATAGGTGTCCATGGTGACCAAGAATTTCAGAGACTCATGGGAAACATATCAAGAAAATGAGCTCCAAGTGAACATCTCACAAAGTATGATACTAGAGTGTAACACTGCGGTATAAGACATGTATGTGAGCACTACAGTAATTAGTATGCAGAAGTTACTATGAGGTATTTATGAGTATGTTCATAAATCAAACAAAAACTTATTTTCAGTTTAAAGAATTTATTTTATTCATTGAAAATGTAATACAGAACAACAAATTGCTCTCCGCCCATCACATTTCTTTTATATTTTCTTTATGGTATTTACCATTGAATAATGGTATTTGCCATTGAATTATTCAATATCCAGTTCATTGCTTATTGCCTTTCTCTTTCCACTAGATTCTAAGCTGAGTTTTATTTGCCTATTATACTATAGAACATGGTTCTGGTAATTTACTAAGAGTCATCCACCTATGACATAATTTATGTTTAATAATTATGTTCAAATTACCAAGGGAATATCACACAGATAAAAATGACAAAAAATCCTTTGAGAAACACAGTCCACATTTACCTGCTATTTTTAAGTTGAAAAGTATCTGAAAAACTGTAGCAGAAATAATATCTCATGGGAAGAAAAGCTTTAAACATGAGATACAAAGAAAGAATAATAATTCCCAAGAACCAACTTAGGCTTTAATCTGATCAATATTTAAAAACCTTATTTTATAAACATATCCTTGTCACATATTTATTATTTTAAATAGGCATTCTCGCCGGGCGTGGTGGTATAGGCTTGTAATCCCCACGCTTGGGAGGCGGAGACAGGAGGATCACGCAGGTTTGAAGCCAGCCGCGCTGGCTTAAGAGACTCTGTTTCCAAATAAAAATAGTTCTGGGAGTGTAGCCCCGGGCTAGAAAGGTTTCCAGGAAGCCCAGGACCACCAAAACACACACACACACACACACACACACACACACACACACACACACACAACACACACACACACAACACACACACACACACACACACACACACACACATATATATATATATGTATGTATTCTCAAGAAAGCACTGACTTTATATTTATGAGGACATTAATTACACAGTAAATGCTATGTAGTGATGATAAAGAATATCTTTATTGAAGCCTAACAGCAATGAAAGACATTTTATGTTAGTAGTATAATTAGTTCATAATTGTGTAAGTAATAAATTCATAATTAGTTATTTATCCATATAATATTAATTGTATACAATATTGGCCATGGAGCTGTTAATAATATTGACAAATTAAATCAGCATGTGACTGGGTACTGGTTTTCAATTTTACTGATGGAAGAGAGACTTTTTAAACAGAAAATTGTAAGAATTGTTTTACCACTTATCTGCAGTCTCTTCTCCTTGGGGAATTTAGGGTAAATTATAATTTCTCATACTTGGAGTTAAGGGATAATAACAATCTAAGTTATACAAAAGCTATTATTAGTGACAGGAGTTAGCCTTTTCATTTGCAATTCAGTCCATTTTAAAAATGGAGTTAATTACTTTTATACTTTTATATTATAAATCTATCTTCCTGTCTCCCCAAATTTAAATGTCTTAAGGACTTAATGCCAAAAATAATCAATTTATAAAAGAAGAGATAGTTACTTAAACATCAAATAAAGACACAGTACAGTAATTCAGATTATCATAGTTTCCTATCTCCCTTAGTTTGGAATATTCCCTTAGCCTTTGCATTCTTTGAGAAAATGTTTATGTTTCCCTTATTTTGGGAAATACGAAAGCAAAGAAACAATACCTGAGGCTGAAACTGTAACACAGTGAGTAATTCCATGCCTCTTAATAAAAAGTAGGCTTACTACACATTTGTTATTGATCATTAAGAACTAAGAACTAAAGAAACACAAATGTCTTGTCATGAAAATTTCTATACATAAATATGGATTATCCAGAAATGGAAGAGATGTGCCTCAGTTTACGAGAGGGTTACATCTCAATATACCCATCCTGAGTTGAAAAAAAATCTAAGTTACACCTGCATTTAAAACATCATTCTATCAAACAGCAGAGCTTAGCAACACAGTACACTGTGGAATGTCAGTTGTTTGCCCTCAGGATCTTGTGACACCCTTGGGAGCTGAGGCTTTGCTGACTTTGCTCAGCGTCCCATGAAAAGTATCATCCACTTGTCACCGGCCCAAGAGAATATCAGAAAGAAAACCTGGAAATACAGTTCCTAACAAATGCGCATTGCTTACAGGCCACTCTCTAATTGAAAACCTGGTAAAAATCATTAAGTAGAACTTAGCCTAAGTTGGGTACCATCCATCTGTATTTGCTAAAGCCTAAAATAAAAATTTTGTGATATTATCAAAATTTTGGAAATTTTTGTTACAGGATTCTTTCTTAAATCTCTTCTTAATCAAACACAGAAAATACATACAGAGGTTAGAGAAATATAATAAGGTGGATATCCAAGTTAAGAAACAACTTTGCCAGCACCTTGGAAGTCTTGCCAGTTGTTTTAATTCAACCACCATCCTGCTTGTCTAGAAATTTAATTGCTTCTTGGTTTGGATAGCAACCACTTTTTTGAGAGTCTTTCTAGTTTTATTATCAAAATATACATCCCTAATATATAATAGTTTAATTAATAATAGTTTAGTTCTGCTAGATTTTTTTCAAGCTACACCCCAGGCCTTTTTTTTTTTTTATTCTTTATTTTGAAACAGGGCCTCACTGAGTTGCAGAGGCCTCAATAATAGTTGTGACTGCCCACGGACCTCAATTCTCTCTTAGCCTCCCCATGTACTGGAATTACAAGTGTGTACCACCACACCAACTTCTGCTAGATTTTTAAAAAATGTAATGTCTTTTTTTTAGGGGGGGTGATACTGGGGCTCCTAGAAACCCTTCTACCACCGGACTACACTCCCAGATGTATTTTTATATTTCTATTTGGAAACAAGGTCTCTTAAACCAGCGGGGCTGGCTTCAATGCTCGATCCTCATGTCTCTGCCTCCCAAGCGCGGGGATTACAAGCGTGCACCACCACACTCGGCTAAATGTAATGTCTTTTAAGTCTATATTCTACCTGTAGATTCTCTCTCCAATTTTATTATTATTTTAGTATTTATGGGTAGAAGACGTTTGGGGTGCATAGGTTTCTCAAAAACTGGATTGATGAATTTGGTGACGTGGTAATGTTGTTACATGTTACCTGTCTCCTGTCCTAAAAATATACAGGTGAATATGAGACTTTGATGACTTTGAGAAGTCTACCTTTGGATTCTTTCATCAGGAAGCACATGGTGTCTGCCTGTGTATCTTTAGGTGATATTGACATTCATCAAAATCCTGTACTTTTGTTCATGAATTTTCCAAAGATGATAAAACTATGGTTATTCTAATTATAATTTTATTTATATTTATCAATAAGAATCATTCTATAAAGAGAAACTTTCACTCATTTTCCATTAGTTTACTCAGTGTTAAAAGTACATACAGGAAATAACATAAATGAAAGACTTTCTTCCTCATTGCTTATGACTTTTTTGTAACTTTTTGATTAAATGAATTGATTCTCTGTCCTTCTCGAAAGGTAATTATGCTTTCTAAAAATAATATTTGAGATCCTTTCAAATAAACACGTAACAGTCATAAGAAATAATGAAGATAAATCTCATGCATACTTTACTCAGTTTTCACCAAAACTGAGTAAAACTGTTTTACTCAGTTGGTGAAAACTGGTGGTATCTCCTAAAACTATAGGAAATATAAAAAGTTGATTATTGACTCTGAGAAAGCAAAGATACAGAATCTTTCCATCGTTACAAAAGGACTCCCTGTTTCCTTTAGATAGCCACAGATATTACCCTAGAATTCCTAACCCTCTCATAATGATAGGCTATGCTAATCTGTTCACATTTCCATAATTTTGTTTTTTGAAAAAATAAAAAAAAACTTCTTGGAATGGACTTTTTCATTTACCATAAATCTCTGGAAACCTAGGTGGTTTCATATATCAGCAATTTTTTTCCTTATAAGTATTATTTCATGTTTTGCTGTCTTAGTTTGTCTAGTAAGTCACCAGTTGAAGGACATCTAATTGATTCTAGTTTTTAGCAATTATAAATGAAGCAATTATTTTCATAAATATTCCCCACCTACTAAATCTTAGTTTTGTAATATTAAGGTGCATTTAATATTAACTTTCACAGCATTTCAGAATTTTAATATATATTAGGCATTAAAAATCACAGGCCTATGATAAGAAAGAACAGTGTGTTATGATTTTTTGAAGAAGTTTAACCTTTTGAATCTGAGATAATTATAGATTTACAAGCATATGAGAAATTATAAAAATCCAATATGAAATTTCCCTAGTTCATCATAATTGTATGTATAAAGATATGAAAAGAATGCACATGCATACTACTGTGATGAGCTGGGGAAATTACATACTGGATTTTTATTATACTTTGGAGGTATAATGCCCCAGGTTCTATCCCCAGTAACACACACACACACACACACACACACACACACACACACGTACATAAGTTTTATGTACACATGAATCTCCATTTCTGGGATAAATTTTCAGAGCTGAAATTGGTGTGTTGTATGATAGTTGTACATGTAAATTTTTTCTAGTATTTTTGTATCATTTTACATTCTCAACAGTATTGTATGAGCGATATATACCTCTATATCCTTTCCAGCAGCTGGTGTTTCGGTTTGGTTTTAGCCATTCTAATAGGTCCGAAGTGACATTTCACTGAGGTTTTGAGTTTCTCTAATAGATAATGAGATCAATCGTCTGTTCATGGGCTTATTGTAATCTATACATCTACAATAGTGAAATATTTGTTCATGTTTTGCCCTTGTTTTGGGATGACCACAGATTGGATTGCCCATGGATTCTCTGGATTGTTTTGCTTTTTACTGTTGAAAGTTCTTTATATATTGTATATACTAGTCCTTTGTCTGGTATATGATTAGTAAATGTTTTCTCTTGTTCTATAGTTCTTTATTTTGTCCCCTTAAAAAATCCTTCACAGGCCAATTTTTAAAAAAAAAATTATCAAGATGACCTTTTATGGATCATGATTATTTTGTGACTATAAAACTAATTTCTTTTGTAAGAGAATAACCTTACTTGATTTCTCTATTGCTTTTGTGTTCAATTTCACTGACTTCTGATGCCATCCTAATGAATTCTTCTTCCTGTTCACTTTGGGCTTATTTTATTGTTTTTCTAGGTTTTTTATGTAGATACTTCAATTATTGATATGAGATTTTTTATCTATACATTTACTGCTATACATTTTGTTCTGGACACTATTTTCTTTGGGTCTCATAAAAGTCTCATAAACATTTTTATTTTCAATCAGTTTAGTCTATAATTTTCCTTGAGACTTCCTCTTTTACCCCTGAATTTAAAAAAATATTGTCTTTTAGTTTTATTATGTTATTGATTTTAATTTGATTTTACTGTGTTGGAAAACACACTGTTAGTGATTTCAGTTCTTTTGATACTGCTGAGATTTCTTTCATGTTCTACTGTGTTGCATAGTCAGTGGGCACTTAATTGAATGTGCATTACCTTTTATGAGTGGAATGTTTTATAGATGTCAGACCTATTGGTTAATCTTGTTGATTTCCCTATGTGTCTTCATTGACACTTAAGAGAATGTGGTTTCTTGTTACTTTTTGGTATATTTGGATGTTCTGTCCCTTTATGTGACCTCTACTGATACCATAGTAGGCATATATCCATTACAACCAGGCTTTGGTGATCATCACGATTCTTCAAGGGTCTTCTCTAGTAGTGTGTGTGTGTGTGTGTGTGTGTGTGTGTGTGTGATCATTATTCCACAGTTTTAAGATAAATTTTTGATGCCTTTAAAAAATATTCTTTTCAGAGCCAGGCATGGTGGCACATGCTTGTAATCCCAGCATTTGGGAGGCTGAGACAGGAGAATCTCAAGTTCAAGGTCAGCCTCAGCTACTTAGTGAGGGCCTCCACAACTTAGTGAGACCCTGTTTCAAAATAAAGAATAAAAAATAGAGGTATAGCACAGAAGTAGAATTCCTCCTGGGTTCTATCTCTAGTACTGCAAAAAAAAGTTTTTTTTTTTTTTTTCAAAAGATTTCAAAGTGGCTTAAATGCTAGGAAACTGGAGATAAGAATTTTTTTTTTCAAAGAAAAGGTATAAATTCTGGAAGCAAGCAGAGTCTAGATCTAACAAAATTTTATATTATTAAACTAAACATTGCTTATCACAGTGTAGAATAAATATGTGAGTTAGTAGTTTGATTTTATGACCAATGGTGATCAAATCTAAGATAATGTAATTCTGTAAGAGTGGTCCCTTTCTATGTCACAAATTATGTGAGGTGATTTACACATATAAATCCCCTTGCTCATTATAGCTGAAATTTTGTTTTGCCTCAAATTTCTTTAGTATCATCTTTTTTTTTCTTAAAACCTTAAGTCATTTTTTTTTTCAAAATGGCGACTGAGGGACACAGTACTCCTCAGTAACTGAAGCAAATAAAACTTCAGATACTTAGAAAGCTGTGTCTTAATCAACAAAAAAATACATACCAGGAACCAAAACAAATCCTGGTACCTCGGGGGAACTCTGAACTTGAAGAAGAAGAAGAAGAACATAGACCCGGACACCGGACCAGCTGCAAACGCTGATCGGCGGCCGCGGGCTGCTTTCGCGGGCCGGCAGAGCTGCCTGCCCGATAGCCCCGATAGTCCCGCAGCAAGATAATCCGGGACTGAAAACAGCGAGCAGCTCCCACGTCAGAATTCTGTGTACCCACCAGCGACTGGATCACAACAGCATAGAGACTCCCACGAATCCTGAACCAAGGAAGACAGGTACCTGCGGGCAACGGGAAGTGTGGACCCTAGTGTGCGCTGCACTCCAACCCCCCAGCACGCCCAAGCCTCAGACCCGAGCACTCCCCTCTGCGCACCTTGTCGGCGCCCCGGTTCCCTGCTAGCAGTCATTGCCTGTCCCACTCTCTCCACTAAATTGGAGCCTACCTGGGTGGCTAGCCCCCCCCCCCCGCCACCTTGCCAGAGACTGCCTTCAAGGCTGCGAAAGCCCTATGTAAACCGGAAATCTCCTTGGGGCACCCCCAGTTTCTACGTCCCGCGGGAGGCAGAGGCCTTTACTGGGCACCACGCACTGGATCCTTGAGCACCTATCCTGCACTCCTGGCCCACCGCTGGGTGTTCCCACCCTCCTGCTAGCCAGAGGCTTAATTCTAAGCGAGAACGAGAACTCAGCTCAATACACCTTGGAAGAGCATACCAGCAGCAACAGACAGCTGCATCCACTCACTCCTGGGTCCAGTAAAAGCAGCACACCCAGCCTGCACCCTTGGAATAGGCAGAGCTCTGGCAGCAAGCGTGGGCACCCAGGAACCAGCACCCATTTGCCCAGGGTACATCTTGGGACCACACCGGCTAACCCAGCTGGAATTTCCAGAGACACAGGAAAATCCATCGGGCCACAATATCTGCACAGGACCTCAGGGGGAGGTTCTAATTATACCTTGGTCATGCTCCACCCGTGTCGTAGGGAAGCACAGGCTGGAGTCTAGGGTGGTGAGTGCAGAGGTACTGACCACAGGTTAGAATTTCGCAGAACCTGTGAATTGTACAGAATCAAATAAAAGTGAAACCAGACATCCGGACACATAAACCTAAAGCAGCTAAAGGAGAGAAGGTGTCCAAACACCCAGAGTGACCTAAGAAGATAAAAAAATAGAGTACAAAGAAAACTAAGAGACATTGGATGGTATTCTGAAAGTTACTAAAGCAATCACATACGCACATATTATATAGGCCTGACCCCATATGCGTAAATAAGGAGGACTGTTTATTTTACTTTTAATGTGGATGTTTTGTTTTATATTGCTTTTACAGTGCTTTTGTTTTGGTATGGTTATTGCTGTGTTATTTTTTTTTCTTTCAACCCATACTTCTCTTACTTTCACATGTTGTTTTTTTATATATATATATTGGATAGTTTGCCTTATTTTTTTATTTCACACAGCTGCTAGCTCCTTTTATTTTATTCTTGTTCTTTTGTCCTCTTTCTTCCTCTTTCCTTCCTTTATTTTCATTCTCCTCCTTTGATTGGTCTTCCTCCCTTTTTCTAGGATTACATAATAGTCTTGGTATCTTGTGTGGATTTTTTTTTTCTATTCTTTTTTTGTGTCTGTCTGCTCCTTCCATCACCCCTATTTACAAACCTTCCCACACTAACCCTACATACTTTTCCCCCCCAAAACTTTTCCACATAATATACCTCCTGGTCTAATACTCTAAGTATCTCTTACATTCATAATTACTCCACGAACGACAAGAGTCCTAGTAGTTAACTCTCTCTCATTCCTAGCAAGATTTCACCTTACGATACTCAAAGTCTTTCTCAACCTAAACATATCCTCTACCTAATCTGACTCCTTTACTAATCACCCCAGCTCCTCCCACATCACCCACCCTCAACACTGGAAAGGCTCTGCTGACTAGCCGATACCCCAACTCCTAATATTAAGATTTGACTAAGCATAATACTCAAGAACGATGGGTAGAAACCAGAAAAACAGGACAGAGAACGCTACAAATATGAGAACCAGGAATTACGAAGAGACAGCAGAAATCACGAATACTGACCTACTAGAAATGCAAGAAGGGGAGTTCAGAATCTTGTTGTTCAATATGATGAAAGGATTCAAAACAAGTATAGAGGAGGTTAAAGGTGAATTAGAAACACTAAAAAAGAATCAGAAAGAGGTCTGGAATGAAATGAAAGAGGCAATAAGTGAAATGAAGACATCAATTGAAAGAAACTCTGGAAGATTAGATGAAATGGAAAACAGAATATCAATATTAGAAGACAGTACATCCCAAACCGAAAACACAGTCAGCGATATACAGAAATCTTTACAGCAACAAAACCTAAACATCCAGCAATTATGGGATAATATGAAGCGCCCTAATCTACGGATAATAGGCATTGAGGAAGAGCTAGAGGTACAGACCAAGGGCATCTGTAATATCTTCAAGGAAATAATCTCAGAGAATTTTCCAAATTTGGAAAGAGACTTCGATCTTCAAGTCCAGGAGGCATACAGAACTCCACTGAGACAGGACCAAAGAAAGACCACTCCACGCCACATAATAACCAAAATGACCAATATAGAGGCCAAGGAAGGAATCTTAAAAGCAGCGAGAACAAAAGGACGGGTGACATATAGAGGCAAAACAATAAGAATCACCCCAGACTATACAACCCAGGTCTTGAATGCTAGGAGAGACTGGTATGACGTGATTCAGACCCTGAAAGAAAATAACTTCCAACCAAGGCTCATCTACCCAGCAAAACTACTATTCAAGATCAATGGTGAATCCAAAGTCTTTCACAATAAACAGAATCTCAAAAAATTCATGAATTCAAAGCCAACACTAGAGAAAATTCTTAAAGAAATAAACCATAAGGAAGAAAAAAGAAGCAGACTTCAGAATCAGAGAAGAGAGGAAGTTAATAAGTGGGCCACTTAAGTAAAGAAGAAAGATCACACCACCCAAGAGTAGACAGAACACAAAATGGCAGAAAACAAAAATCATATATCAATAATATCTCTTAATGTCAAAGGACTTAACTCACCAATCAAAAGACATAGATTGGCAATGTGGATTAGGAAACATAATCCAAATATATGCTGTCTGCAAGAAACACACCTCACAGCCAAAGACATTCACAGGCTGAAGGTGAAAGGATGGAAAAAGATATACCATGCCACCAGTGACCAAAAAAGAGCAGGGGTAGCAACCCTAATATCCAACAAAACAGACTTTAAACTAAAACACATCAAAAGAGACAAATCAGGGCACCT
The DNA here is from genome assembly GCF_963383645.1 of Muscardinus avellanarius. Classification (NCBI taxonomy): domain Eukaryota; kingdom Metazoa; phylum Chordata; class Mammalia; order Rodentia; family Gliridae; genus Muscardinus; species Muscardinus avellanarius. The sequence goes on from NC_137801.1 coordinate 71,440,161, forward strand.
CCTTTTACTAAAAGGAACACTATACCAAGAAGATATAATGATAGTAAATATTTATGCCCCAAATATGGGTGCAACCACATTTGTAAAACAAACCCTTCTGGACATAAGATCCCAAGTAGACCCAAATACAATAATTCTGGGAGACTTTAATACGCCTCTCACACCACTGGATCGATCTTCAAGGCAAAAGATGAGTAAAGACGTTTTAGAACTAAGGGAAACCATAAACCAAATGGACCTAATAGACATTTTCAGAGTATTTCAACCAGGAACTACAGAATACACTTTCTTCTCAGCAGCCCATGGAACCTTCTCCAAAATTGATCACATCCTGGGACACAAAGAAAATACCAGCAAATTCAAAAAAATGTAATATAATTCCTTGCATCTTTTCAGACCACAACGGAATAAAAGTAGAAATCAACAACAGGAAACTCGAAAGAAAGTATTCAAATTCATGGAGAATGAATGATACACTATTGAATGACGAATGGGTAAGAGCAGAAATTAGGGAAGAAATAAAGAAATTTATGGAAACAAACGAAAACAGAGACACAACCTACCAAAACCTATGGGACACCATGAAGGCAGTACTAAGAGGAAAGTTTATTGCATTGAGTGCCCACATAAAAAGGACGGAGAACCACCAAGTAAAGAACCTAATGACACAGCTCAAGGATCTAGAAATTCTGCAACAGTCTATTCCCAAAGCCAGCAGAAGGCAAGAAATCATCAAAATTAGAGCAGAAATAAATGAAATAGAGAACAAAAAAACAATTCAGAGAATCAATAAAACAAAAAGTTGGTTCTTTGAAAAGATTAATAGAATTGATAAACCCCTGGCCAACCTAACCAAAAGAAAAAGAGAATCAACTCAAATTATCAAAATTAGAAATGAAAAAGGAGATATCACCACAGATAGTGAAGAAATTCAAAATATTATCAGAAACTACTTTAAAAATTTATACTCCAATAGACTTGAAAACCTGGAAGAAATTGATAGATTTCTAAGCACAGTTAACCTTCCTACACTAAGCCAAGAGGACATAGCAAGCCTAAACCAACCAATAACAACCAAAGAAATAGAAATGGCAATAAAAATTCTTCCACCAAAGAAAAGCCCAGGCCCAGATGGGTTCCCAGCTGAATTCTACAAAACCTTCAGTGAACAACTAATACCAATACTGCATAACATGTTCCGGGAAATTGAAAGAGATGGAACTCTTCCAAATTCCTTCTATGAGGCCAGTATCACATTAATCCCCAAACCAAATAAAGATACCTCAAGAAAGGAAAACTACAGACCAATATCCTTAATGAACATAGATGCAAAAATTCTAAACAAAATACTAGCTATACGCATTCAAAACTATATCAAGAAAATAATACATCATGACCAAGTCGGTTTCATCCCAGAAAAACAAGGCTGGTTCAACATACGCAAATCAATACATGTTATTCACCACATAAATAGAACCAAGAACAAAAACCACATCATCATAGCAATAGATGCTGAAAAAGCATTCGACAAAATCCAACACCCATTTATGTTAAAAACACTGCAAAAAATTGGGATAGAAGGAAAGTACTTCAACATCATTAAGGCAATATACTGCAAACCCAAAGCCAACATTATATTGAATGGGGAAAAACTGCAAGAATTTCCGCTACAGTCAGGAACAAGACAAGGATGCCCACTATCCCCACTCCTTTTCAATATAGTCCTTGAGACTCTTGCTGCAGCAATCAGACAAGAGAAGGAAATCAAAGGAATTCACATAGGAAGAGAGGAATTAAAATTATCCTTATTCGCAGATGACATGATCCTTTATCTGGAAGACCCAAAGAACTCAACCAAAAGACTTCTGGACCTGATTGACAAATTCAGCAAAGTCGCAGGTTACAAAATCAACCTAAAGAAATCAGTGGCTTTTCTTTATGCCAACAACGAATCCACAATGAAAGAAATAAAAACAACAATTCCATTCACTATAACCTCAAAACCAATAAAATACCTAGGAATAAACCTAACCCAAGATGTAAAAGACCTCTACAACAAAAACTATAAAACATTAAAGAAAGAAATTGAAGAAGACCTTGGAAGATGGAAAGATCTCCCGTGCTCATGGATAGGCAGAATAAATATCATCAAAATGGCCATTCTGCCAAAACTGATCTATAGGTTCAATGCAATTCCCATTAAAATACCAGTGACATTCTTCAGAGACCTAGAAAAATCAATCATGAATTTCATATGGAGAAAGAAAAGACCTAGAATAGCCAAAGCAATTCTCAATAACAAGAAACACGCAGGAGGCATTACAATCCCAGACTTCAAACTATACTATAGAGCAATAGTAGTAAAAACAGCATGGTACTGGCACAAAAACAGATATACTGACCAGTGGATTAGAATAGAAGATACAGAAACAAACCCACACATCTTTAGTCAATTAATCTTTGACAAAGGGGCCAAACACATATGCTGGAGAAAAGACAGCCTTTTCAACAAGTGGTGCTGGGAGAACTGGCTAACCATTTGTAAAAAGATGAATCTAAACCCCTATATCTCACCAAACACAGGGATCAACTCAAGATGGATCAAAGACTTAGAAATTAGACCTGAGACTGTGAAGCTAGTAGAGGAAAGCATAGGTTCAACACTACAACATATTGGCACAGGCAGTAACTTTCTCAACAAAACCTCCAAAGCTCAGGAAATTAAAGCAAGAATAAACAAGTGGGATAACATCAAACTAAAAAGTTTCTTCTCATCAAAGGAAACTATCAATAACCTAAAGAGGAAGCCTACAGAATGGGAAAGGATCTTTACCAGCCACCATTCTGATTGGGGGCTAATATCCAGAGTATACAAAGAGCTCAAAAGACTCTACACTAGCAAAACAAACAACCCAATCAAGAAATGGGCAAATGAACTAAATAGACACTTCACAAAAGAAGAGATACAAAGGGCTAATAGATACATGAAAAGATGTTCTTCATCACTGGCCATCAGGGAGATGCAAATCAAAACTACATTGAGATTCCATCTAACCCCAGTCAGAGTAGCAAGCATAAAGAAATCAAATAACAACAAATGCTGGCGAGGATGTGGGGAAAGAGGAACTCTTTTACACTGTTGGTGGGAATGCAAACTAGTTCAACCACTATGGAGATCTGTGTGGAGATTCCTAAGAAAGGTGGGAATAGATCCACCATATGATCCAGCTATACCACTCCTGGGTATCTTTCCAAAGGAGTTGAATTCAGAGAACTACAGCAACATATGCATACCTATGTTCATAGCAGCACAATTTGTAATAGCCAAAATATGGAACCAACCCAGATCACCATCAACAGATGAATGGATAGCAAAACTATGGGAAATACACACAATGGAATTCTATTCAGCCATAAAGAAGAACAAAATTATATCATTTGAAAGAAGATGGAAAGCCCTGGAGAACATTATGTTAAGTGAGATCAGCCAAGCACAGAAGAAGAAGATACATATGTTTCCTCTAATATGCCCAAACTAGGAAACACAAAGAATACCAGAGGGACTCCAGATATTGAAGGGGAAATACTAGCTAAGTTTGGATGGTAAGATAGGAGAGGAGGAAGGCCGGTCTCGATTAATAAGGGTCTACACTTGAACATGTGTAAAATTATGAATAAGACATGGTTAACCTGGACAACGATTGGTGTGTGGGGGGGGGGGGAAATGTGGGCGGGGGGGGAGGGCACCAAATATAGTGTAAATGTATACTATTTATGTTCAATAAAAAAATTGTTATATAAAAAAAAAACCTTAAGTCAAATTTCTTTAGTATCATCTTTTTTTTTCTTAAAACCTTAAGTCAACCTGTTCTATTTTTAAAAGAAAACGATTCTACATAGTTCTTAGAAAAATGATCATCCCAAGTTTTCATGTCATGTTTCATAAATTACCATGAAGATAAGATATTTTATGGTTCAAATAACATTCACTTTGTTTTTAATTGTTTGCTTGGCATTCAAGTAGTTTTGACAATATTCCAGAGCTGGTGCCGTGTGCCTGTAATTCCAGTGACTTAGAAGACCAACACAGGAGGATCACAAGTTTTAAGCCAGCCTGGGTAATTTAACAAGACTTTTTTTTCTCAAAATAAAATAAAGAGGGCCAGTAATGTAGTTCAGATAGTAGATCTCCCTTGGGTTCAATCCTCAATACCAGAAAAAAAAAAAAGAATAAAAAAAAATTGCATTTGTGCTAAATAGGTACAAACTTTTCTTTCTTATTATTTTCTAAATAATACAGCACAACAACTATTTACATATCATTTATATTATATGAGGTATAATAAATATTCTAGAGTTCATTGGAAGCTCATGGGAGGAAGGGCTGGGATATAGCTCAGTGATGAGCAGATGCTTAGCTTATGTCAAGATCTGAGTTCAGTCTCCATCAATAAGAACAAAAAAGTATACAGGTGTATGTACATATGTGATATACAAATGTTATTTTACATCAGACACTTGAATGTTTTCAGATTTCAGTATCTATCACGGGTCCTGGAACCAATTTCTCAGGTATACCGAGATGAATGTGTGTGTATTAAGCAAGTTCTCAACCCGTGTTCTGTCCCATTCCCTCCTTCAGTTCCAGAAACAAACTAAAGTATCTAAAAGTCTATCAAACTATTAAGATATATCACGAATATAAGAACATTTTCTCTTTTACTCAAAAAACTAGGAATATTTAAAAATGACCTAAAATACTTACGGAGATAATGCACAGATAGAGTCTGACTTATTAAAAATAGAATGTCATGAATAAGAAAAAGGTTGTATTCATAATTTAAAAATTAATAATTACTCTTCAAGTAAAAACAAAATTATACTTTTTAAATGATATAAAAAAGATTAAAACAGTGTTTACCACATCAGATAAAGAACAGATGAATGGTGTATTCCAAAGTAAAATATGAGGTATCAAGTGATAATCATTTTTTCAAAATCACCTGATCTGAAGAAATAGGTTTGATTCATTTTTAGGTAATACAGAGATAATTAAGCATATACTTATTATAAATCAAGATCTTTTCTCCTACTGGGAATTGAATCTAGGGTTGTTTTACCACTGATCTACACCCCCAGTCCTATTTTATCTTTTGTTTTTAAACACAGTCTTGCTAATTTACCACACATTCGCCTCCAAATTGCCATCCTCCTGTCTCAGCCTCTCAAGTAGGAAGATTATAAGAGGCCATTACCATGCCTGACTGAAACAAGTATGTAAAAGAAAAAAATGAGTACAGACATATATAAGAAATACTCAGCTTATATATAAAATCAGAAAAATTGTCTAGCTTTTAAATTCATTCTGTATGCCTTTGTGTAGTATGTGAATATACATATATATATTCAATATAATCTTTTTTTTTTTTTTTGCAGTACTGGGGATGGAACCCAGAGGCATTCTACCTCCGAGCTACAACCCCAGCCCTATTTTTTATTCTTTATTTTGAAACTGGGTCTCACTGAGTTGCGAAGGGCCTAAGTAGCTGAGGCTGTTTACAAACTGTGATCCCCCAGTCTCTGACTCCTAGATGCTGCGATTCCAAGTGTGTGCCACCACGTCTGGCTCAATATAACCTTAATTTTCTCATTTGGGGAAAACACGGATTGTTTTAGCACATGATCACACAAGAACCTTTCCAAAAAAAAAAATGTAATGTTAATATTTAAGTATTTTTAAGTAATTATTTAGAAAGTCAAGTTTATTTAAATTGTATTCTATTTAGAGAATGAATAATTTAAAATTTTCATCTAATAGACATGTGGGATTAAAATGTTCATGAAACTTTTCATAGAGTAGTAGACTTATTTATCATCTTGCCTCGCTTCTATTTAGATCAGAAACACTAATCAGGTTTATGTCTGCAGCCCATAAGTCAATGGAGAATGATATCCTCATCACAAAAAGCCACTTAGGTGTGTTCCTTTAGAATGTCACATTTAGGCTATCATCTGATCTGCTTCACTGACAGTTTCATTTTCCAAATCTTACCATTTGGCTGGTATACAGAAGGATTTGGGTAAATATGTATACAGCCAAAGTAACCAATAAAAAATTGTGTATTTATTTCAGGCCTGAAAAGATTATCAAATGTGATAAACATGTTGATAAGCTACCTGATATTTTAATTATGTTGATAAAGAAATTATAGACGAGAAAGAGAAAAGGTAGATACAGTCCTAATCACTTTTCTGAAAATTTAGAGATCCATCAAGAGTAGATGCAACAGCAAAAGAAACTCATAATTGATTTCCAGGATTCAAGAGAAAACCCAGGATACTGTGGTATCCTGGAATCAACAAGAAAAAGAATGGCCCAAAGAGGGAGATGTCAATTTTGAAGGCTACATAAGGTGAGAGGAGGACAGACAAATGTCAGGTGGATTTAGCTGCACAGACATCATCCATGACCTTGGAAGAGAGAGTTCTGTGAGACAGGGAGAACATTATTTTCAATCTATTTTATTTGTTATAAAGGGCATTTCAGTCTTCAGATATCATGAACTTTTATTTCTGGAAGCTAAATTTGGAGCGAATTAAAGAGTGATTGAAAGATTGAAAATATGAGACTTAAAAAATAATATGACTTAGAAGGTTCAACTTTTCCACATATCCTCATCTAATCCTCAAGAAACTCTTTTGAATGAAATGGAACAGATAATATCTTTCTTCTCATAAGAGGGATACTACCAGATAGGGCAGCAGAATTCCAGCTTTCTTGATTTATGGCACAGTGCTCTTTTCACAAAACTGCATTCGGATGCTCTCTGAAATGCACCCTATCTGTACAATTACGTAAGCATTTAACAATTTACAAAAATGTTGACTATAATTGGCAATTTAAAATTAATCAAAAATGGCATTTAATCATTATCAGGGGCTTTTTAAAAAGCTCTATTCCCCTTAGAATTAGGTTTGCTTAATCTCTGAAGAGCAACTTAATGGTTTTCAGATGCCAGACTTTAACTGTATCTCTAGAGCATTAGAGCATTTTATTCTCAAAGAATTAGCTTGGACCTGTAATTAATTAAGACATAATATTCCCATAGCAATATGGATGTTATCACATAAAAGCTAAATAATATAAATTGATAGCTTATTCATATTCATGAGTAGCAATGGCTCACCTGCTTAAAGAATTGATATAGACCATAAAGCAGAAATATCAGATAACAGCACTTACATTGGCATGAGAAACAAAAATCAGAGAAAACTGTGAGTGTGAAAAAAATAGAAAAGTAAAATAGTTGCAAAGTAGTTCATTTTGTTCAAAGTAGATTTCTGGCTTTATCCACATTTTCATATAGAGATTTCATAATATAACTGACTAAAGTATCATTATCCTGGTATGGATTTCTTTTCTTAGACTGTTTTTATGACCCCTAGAACATTAATTTTTTCCAGCAAACAAACTGTGTCTTAGAACCGCTGCATTAAGGATCCTGCCCAGGTATGACATTCTTAGCACAGCTACTTCTGCCCAGCCAAGCAAAAGTGAGTTTCTACCAACTTTTAGGTTTCTGAAATTCTTACCATTCATTTACTTCTTGGCATTTTCTAAATATTGAATTTTTCTTTTACACTAATATATTTTATTTTATAATTATATAATATACTTTATGAAACATTGATGGTATATCTTTGTAGTACACTAAGTAACCAATACAGAAACTTTCAAAGGGTAGGTATTTTGAACCTGACACATTTTGGCTTTTGGCTAATCAGCTAGACATTGCTGAGTCTCTAGGTAAAAGAAAAGTCTTTTCCAGCTGACTCTATAATAGTGACTGGAACAAAAAGATTAATGAGAGATTTTTTTTTTATCCATGCCTCTCTTATGCCATCCTAGGGATTTCTTTAATAAAACTTCTGTAGATCAAGAAAGGCATAGAAATTCTTTATTAATGTAAGCTGTGGGTCAAAGCACTAAAAGTTCCCAGAAGTGAATGAGCCATATTTCATTCTCTAGAAATTAGAGGTCACTCAGATGATGAGCACTGCAGAGATGTCTATCTAGAGCAATACCAAACACCTGGGGACAATATGGGCTTCAGGAATTCTGATCTCCCAATAGTTTTTATCCAATTCAAAGAGAATGAAATAAGTTTCACATACCATGGTAAAGTTGATATTTGTTATCATTCAATATTCCCTCCTTTTATCATGTATGTGTTTGTTCATGAACACATGCAAGTGTCTCTTGACTTGATAAGAAACGTAGTCACCAAAATATCTGTAGCCCCTAATGGTTTTCTCTATAATGGTTACTGAAAGCATCCTACCCTCCTTGCAAGTGATTTTTGACATTCATTAGGCAGCTCTAAATGTTCCATTTGTCTCCCCATGCAAGCATTACTTGCACATATAAAAAAGTGCATCTGTCCAAATGTTTCTCTTGTTGCTGTTTTCTTACTGGATTAGCAAAAGAGAAGCCTCACATTCACTTAACACATTGCATCACACATAAATCTCTATTAAAAAGGCGGAGAATCAAATCATGAGGACAGATACTTTAAATACGTTTGATTATACAACGTGGGTGTATTCCTATTGTCTCTTATCTGTGTGTTTTGTTTGTTTTCAATTTGACATATATACAACTGGAATTTATTTTGCATGCAATTAAGTAATCATAGTTTGCCAAGTGATCTCTCAATGTGAATATTGCAACTTGACTTGGCTTCATATTAATGCACTTGGTAGGAAGGGCCCATTTATCTGGCCCACTTACTTGAAGACACTGGGAGTGCGGGTGTCTGAGGAAGGTCAGTGGTCAGCAAAGCTCTCTACTTTTCTTTGCTGAACTCCAGAAGAATTCAGTGGTCCTCAAAGTGTTCATATAATTACAGTTAGAAGACTTTCTCCCTGATGAAGTACCTGTTTCTTGTTAAGACCACTTAGATTTTCATCCTAAATATTTATTGATGAATATCTACTCTATTTCCACAGAAAATCTTGACAGGTTTTTGAGAGCAACATTCCAAGAACAAATTCAATATTATTACGGTTACTGGGTATGGTGGCACACACCTGTAATCTCAGTACTTAGGAGGCTGAGATAGGAGGATCACAGGTACCTGGCCAGCCTCAGAAACTTAGCGAGACCCTGCTTCAAACAATAAGTAAATAAAAAGGGCTAGAAATGTATCTCTGAGGTAGAATGGCCCTGGGTTCCATTTCCAGTACCCACACCTCAAAAAGAAAGAAAGAAAGAAAGAAAGAAAGAAAGAAAGAAAGAAAGAAAGAAAGAAAGAAAGATTTTAATGATTTTTGACAAGTACCTTAAAAAGAGACAACCGAAGATCATGTTTTAATCACCACATTGCACTAAAAATTTGAGCATTTGAGATTTGCCTAATGGATTATTATTTGGCTTGTGCAGGCAGGCACAGCTTTGCGATTAGGACTCACTTGACTTTAGGCATGTTAAGCTAACTGCTGTCCTAAAATAGCATCTGCTATTGTTTTGGTTTGGATTTTTTTTGTTACTGTTTGTATTTTAATGTCTAACTTTTTATCTTAAAAAATGTAAAGCATTGTTCAGACTCTCTGAAGTCATCATTTAGCACTGTGAATCTCCCATGTGAAATACTGAAGAATTGCAAATGCTGGGCTCTCTTAATTTCTTTGGTTATCCCTACCAGCACCTGCATGTTCCTAAGATTCATACTGTCAAGAGATCTATGCTTTCTTCCTCACAGCTTCCTGCCCCCAGTTTTCGTTTCCTTTGGCCTTTGCAAAACCAGACATCAAGAAATTACCCTCAAAACACAATTAATTTCTCACTGACTCAATTTATCATGCAGCAAAATAATAAAAGGGGATTGAGTTGAAGGGTTTCTCTTTCCTTTACAAGACAGTACATAGCTCGAACCATTTTATGTTGGATTTTATTTCTTTGTACACTGAATTCCCATAGCAGAGTAAATATAACTGAGTTTAGAAAGTATATTATATATGTGGCATTGTTCCTATTACAGAGTGGATATCTTAAATATCTGTAAATTAAGTAAGGTCGTGGTTTATAAGGTCAATAGATCCGTAAGCCTCTAATCAGCTCATAAGGCAATGAACAGAACTGATAGAAACAAAAATCAAAATCTTTCAGCCAGGCATGGTGGCATACACCTTTAATCTCAGTACTTGGGAGGCCGAGACCGGAGGGTTGCCCTTTTAAGGCCAGCCTCAGCAACTTGGGGAGACACTGTTAAAAATAAAATAAAATATTTTATAGAGGGCTGGGAGTGTAGCTCAGAGATAGAATGCCCTTGGTTCAATTCCCAGTTCCAAAAAAAGGAAAAAAAAGAAAAAAGGAAATCTTTCTTTGCACAAATAGAACAAGAAAGTAGTTTATTTTAAAAAAAAAACCTGACAAATGAAATATTTGAGATTTAATAGATCTATCATCTTAGAACAAGGGGCCAAGACGGTATCTGAAAGTGAAAAACGAAGGTAGAAGAGCTTTCTTTTTAATTAAGACTGTAAGTCTGAGTGGGAAAACCTACAGTAGGATGACTCCCAACACTGCCTCAAGCTCTTTTTTTGTTTGTAATTTTTTTCTTTAATTAAAAAAGCCGGAGGATAACATAGACTGGTATCCCTGTCCTTGTTTTAGTTGAGCTCTGTATTTTTCAAGAACGCTATCAGTGTCTTCAGTTGCCCACGATGTCTATCTTCCTATTCTGTCATCATGAATAGTTCTGTTTAATTTTAGAAAATACATTGAAGATTAGAAGTCAGAAGCAATTTTGAAGTTATTTGAATTTCTATATGACAACCCCATAACCTATCTTCTATTTTAAAATAATAAAAAGTCTACTTTTTTCTATCTCATCAAGTATGGATAATTTAAGGCTATTGTGATTATTTACATGTAAGATTCCTTCTCTCTCTCTCTCTCTCTCTCTCTCTCTCTCTCCTCTCCCATACATACTCGGGAAACTTCACCAATGAACTTACATTCCAAGACATTTCTTTTTAATTTTTAAATTTTGAGACAAATTAGGTTTAAGACATTTCACTTTGAGACTCATTAAGTTGCCTCGGCTGGACTCAAATTTGCGATCATCCTGCCTAAACCTTTTAAGTAACTGGGATTCTGAACATACACCATCACATCTGACCAAAATAAGAACCATATACAGGGATATTTCTTCTCTTTCAAGTTAATCACTTTTAAAGAATTTTGCTTGATTCCTTTAAATTTTGCCTTGATCATTATATAAAGCCAAAATTTTTCCAAAATAATTTGAATAACACTGCGCTCTCAAAAGGGAAGGCTATCTTTCAATTATTTTAATAGAATAATACTGCAAAATGAAAAAAAGCTCAATGTAATGCTTTTTAACAGATAATTCCAATACAATCTTTAAAAGTAATTATGTTTTTGTTTCTTGGGTGTTGATTATTTAAATTATAACAAATGTTCTATCAGGGCTTTGTCCTGTCTTGTTGGCTAAATCAAGCTACTGTGTGTGTGCACCCACATGTGGTGCTCGGGATTGAACTCAGGTATTCTACTTTTGAGCTACGTGCCCAGCCGCTCCTCCTTTTTTTTTGGGAAACAAGGCCTTACTAAATTGCTAAACCTAGGATTGAGCCTGCAATTCTCTGTCTCAGCCTCCCAAGTACTGGGATTACAGGTGTGTACTAGTTTAAATCAAATTATCTTGATGTATGACTTAGCATTACAGGACAGGTGTGCAGGCAAAAACAAAACGAAACAAAAAAACACTGGTCTAACTGATGCCGCTGTAGATTTCATTGTATCCCAAATCTATGTGACCACATAAACTATAGGTATTTTTTATGTTTTTGCAAAATAGTAAGATGCTAACTAAAATATAAAGGCACATTCCCCAAACAAGACACATATCTTAAATTTTCCTTGTGTTCTGTACTTCGTATTAATGGCGATGTGTCCAAATTATAACTCTTCATTTGCTAAAAGCTTGCAGAGATTTTGACAAATGCTACACGTGTAATAACTAAAAATAAACAGGTCTGGTTTAATCTACTGGAACTGGAAATGAAGCTTGAATAAGGTCGTACATATGAAGCCAGAACACAGTGTCAAATTGATAAATTTCAACTAAGCTTCAGTAAATTCCGTGATAAAAAAAAAGTCATCAAGCCCGTGATTTGATACTCCTTCTCAAAAGTGCTAGTAAATGGGGACTTGCTCACTAAAGCAAAATACTATGAAACCTTCACTTCACTGTAGAAGTAAAATACTCAAATACAAAATCATATTCACACTTTAGTACAAACCCACCCCTCCCCCACAGGACAGGTGCCATGGTACAATGAACCAAGTATGAATTTATGACAATCAGAGGAACAGAAATTTAGAAGCCAGTCTAGTCACTCACTTTATCATCATAGGAAAGATAAATGCTGCAATTTGCCCTCTCCATATTTTCAGATTAAAAAATGTTCCAAAATTTAAAAAAATACCAGTTGTAAAAATGTAATGTGATACGACCCAGTAGTTTTAAATTTTTGTTAATTTGTGGATTAATTATTCGTTGTAGGATTATTACCAGAACAGCTGAAAAATTGTGAGGTTTAAGATTTATGGTTGAGATAATAGTATTGAATCACTTTTTAAATTTATTTTTTATTTTTTTAAATTTTATTGGTGCATTATATTCATACATCATATTGGGGTAAAAATGTGTATGTACAGACATGTACACATCACTGATTTAACTCCTACCCAATTCCCACCCCATTCTCTCCCCATCCCTCCTCCCTTGCTTGGCTTAGTGGTTGACTTCAATATTTAATTTTTTGATGTTGACAAATACACTGTAAGTATAAAGAAGAGGCCCTGAAATGTAGGAAATATCCATTGATATATTTAGGAGTAAGTGGACAGTATGGGTGCAACTGTTTTCAAGTAGTTCAGAAAAAATCAAAAGAACTAAAACAAAAAATCAATATAATAAAATGTTAACAGTGGGAAAGAAAAGATGATGAATCTAGGGGAAGTCTTTGTTCATTGTACTTTTGTGTATATCTCAATTACATCAAATTAAAAACATTCTAAAGTTATAAATAAGGATATTTTATCTTATTAAAATTAATTTGATGTATGAGAGATAATAGTTACTTAATATCTTTTATATGGGTACTAAAACAAATCAGAATTATAGAAAGACTATAATTTATGTATATAATAGCATCTAGAATAAAATATGGAGTGGTTTTATTATACAGGAATAAAATTAAAAGTATTATCATCTTTATGGAATATTTTAATAAAAATTGAATTTTGTATAATAGCAATGATAAAATGCTTATAAATTTGTATTTATCAAGAGTATTTATAAAGACAGAACTATAAGTTATAGTAATGGCACTTGTGGTCTCAGGGGTACGATGTCACATCCCCACCCACATTTGAAAAGGGCTATAGTTGTATGAAGAGGGCTTGTCTGTGCCAAGCAAAAGGATCCAAGCCAAATCTGGTGTTCATGTTCATGTTGTGGGATGTGGGGAGAAGGAGATTTAATGTGTCTTCTTTTGATTCTATATTTTCTTTCTTTCCTCCTCCTTCTCCTCTTCCTCCATCTTCTCATTCTCCCTCATTCTCTCTCTCTCTCTCTCTCTCTCTCTCTCTCTCTCTCTCTCTCTCTCTCTCTCTCTCTCTCTCTGTGTGTGCTGGGGGATTGAACTCAGAGGCATTCTACCTCTGAGCTACACCTTAAGCCCTATTTTATTTTAAAGCCCTATTTTATTTTATTATTATTGTTTTTAAACAAGGCCTCATTTAGTTGTCGAGGGCCTTGCTACACTGCTAAGGCTGACCTTGAAACTGTGTTCCTCCTATTTCAGCCTCCCAAGTACTGGGATTACCAGCATGATCCACCGCAGCCAGGCCAACTCTGTCCTTGGATTTAGAAGAAACCCTTGCTTTCCCATTCCTTGCCGATTCGCCTCTTGACCTCACCTTTCATGTTATTGGTGTGTAAGCAGATATAATTTTGAGAGAAATGGAGGCCATTTGGAAAATGTTGGCTGTAAGTCAGAGACTATCTCTAGTATAGGCATTCAAGTGTAGGGTTGTGTTCTACTGACACCTGGCCTTCTGTATGCTTCAGTTTCTCCATAACCTATGAGAAGTATTGTCCAGAAGAGGATAGAAAATGAGGATTGAAACTTTGGCTCTCCAACCAGTTTTATTTTTCTCTAACACAACATACGACATTGCAACAAGAAACACTTCTGAGAAATTTCTAATTCCCTGAAGGGTATTCCTGTAATGCTTACACAAGGGTTTTTAAGATGCCTAAATGAATGTCACTGTGTTCAATTTATGCAGTCTACTGAAATCAAATTTAAGTCATAATCAACAGTGGCACTGCATGAGAGAAGAGAGAAAGAGTTAAGCAAGCACTGTCTTACTTAAAAAGCATAATATGGGAACATGTAGTTATAACTGGAATATTATCATATAAATGTGCAGATTACAGCCAAATTTTATGAAGGATGGTGAATCAGGACCAGTCTAATGATCCTATAATCTGGCAGAATTCCTCTTGCAAATATCCTTCATTTTAAAGTGACGAAGGTTTCTACTGGAATAATAACTAACGGATGTCAGGTAAAAAATAAAATCAATTAGAGTTTATTTGCAATTAAAATAGCAAACGGTCAATTCTGCATCCCACAAGCAGCCAAAACAGTTCTCAGACCCCATCCAAGGCAGAATATTATTGTGCAGCCCAGCTAAGAATGCTTGAGTACTTATTCATTCGAGAATGAGCTAGGCCTCTGAAGAGAGGGTTTCTTCCATTTTTCTTTCATTTCTATGTGCTGTTTTCTTTTTCATCTTCCCAGAATAAATAAAAAAATAAAAACACGAAGACAAAACTCTCAAACCTATGAGAACTTCTAGGGAAGGCCCTGTCAGTACTGTAATGAGTGTTGTATGCATTAGAATACCTTTGCTCATACCTCATAATATGTGAAGACGTTTTAAAGGACATACTCTTCTTTATACTTGAGAACCCTAACCCCTTTTAAATTACATTACACAAAATGTATAAAAATAACAGTATTTTAATGAAACTAAACACACATTACCCAAATAAAATAATTAAACTAAAGATTATCTGTAAAAAATATGGTGCTTAGTTTTATTAAAAAGTCTGCCAAAGGGATAGTCTAAACATTACTTTCTATGGAAAACTCAAAAACCTTAACTTTGATCCTATTTGTTTGAAAAGGAAGCTATTCCTTTTCAAACAAATAGGATCAAAGGTAAGATTTATTATAAATATTTATTATATTATAAATAACTGCCTTTTATGGAGGACATCCATATAGGTGTTAAAGTAGACACTGAAAATGCTGTACATGGTAATGTGTTTTTCTAAATGAATAGAGATATTAGTCAAACACGTGCGCGTGCGCGTGTGTGTATGTGTGTGCATGTGTGTGTATTTGTGAAAGGCAGGGATTTGGTGAGACTGAGAGCTAGTTTAATGTCTCTTGTATGATTGTTTTGGAATATATGTATACATATATATTTATTAATGTGCATGCATATATTTACATATACATATATATATATAATTATAGATGTAAGCATCTATACTCATGAACATATATTAATAATACACAAATAGACATACATCACACCATATATATGTATGTGTATCTATCGATATATATATATATATATATATATATATATTGGCACAAATTAGGTATATACTTGATATTTTGGTAGTGAAAATACTATGACTATAATAATTATCAATTACCAAGTAATTACTATATTATATATCTTCCCTACAATTAATTAAATAAATCATAAAAGAAGGTAAAGGTATTTTTTGACAATATGAGAATGAGGTAAAAAAATATTAACCCAGAAAAAAATGAGTAAATCTAAACAGTGAGATAGGATTTAAACTTAGAAATGTGTGAATCCAAAGTTTCTATTTTTACTTTTTAAATGCTGTACACAAAAATTTTCAAATATAACAAAAAGGAAAAAAAAATCTGATGACCAATTCTCATTTGCCCACTACTCAGTTTCAACAATTATTGAGATGCTCTCCTCATTTGTTTTATCAAACATTTGTTTTTATTATCTTTCTTAACTGAAGTATTAGAAAAATACTTTCAGGCATGGTGAGACTTAACCTGCAAAGTGCATCTGTATTTAGTTTTTAAAATAAAACATGTCTATGTTTTCTATGGCTAAAACAAAATAGGGAATTTTGGAATCATTTAATATCCAGCCAATAATTAAATTTTCCTTTTAATTTCAGAACAATGTTTTTAATCTTTGGTTTGACTACAGATGTAATACATACATTTCATTTGTTATGATTCTTAAGGCTATTAAAAAGATTGCCTTCCTTTTCTTTTGCTGCCATTAACATGTAGAATAGTTGTTCTCTAAAATGTCACACATTCTGGATTCATATATTCAATTTCTTTTACTACCATTTACGTCTGTTCCTCTGTTTTCTCATATGATCACATGAACTGAATAAAAGCTCATCCTAGCATGTTGCTTTTAGTGTAATCGAGTGTTTAGGAAAAATAAAACTTCATAGCTGGTCCTATGTTCATACATTAAAATAGAGCCAGCTCCAGATGCTGTATTGTTCCCCCTCTAGTCTTAAACTCTGTCTCTGAGGTCAATTATTATCAAACAAGAGACAACTGAAGAGCAAAATTTGCAGTGGACAGATTTGCCTCCCCAAACCTCCATGGGAAATAGTCAGAAAGTTTTAATAAATGTAAGTTAGATGCCAGCCGATATGTCCTGTCATCACTCTACAAACAGTACCCTTGAAGATAATCTAATATTCGAACGCCAAAGAGCCCTAACTGACAGTGTCAGTGAAGAAGTCCCTCAGGACGACTGTCTTCAGTGGAATAACTAGAGTAGACACTGCTCAGATGAGAGAGAGACACTGGTATTCTGAAAAAGGCGCCCTTGATGTTTCACTTGTAAAATATCCATTTTCCTCCCAGGAATTAGTTATCTCATTCACACTGAGAAAAATGGTAAGGGGGCATTTTACAAGAAACAATGTATGAAGGGAAATGGAAGAAAGAGATCTACTCCATGGTGCTGTCACGCATACATGTCTATCTCTGTGTGCACACGGAAGCGCAC
This sequence comes from Muscardinus avellanarius, assembly GCF_963383645.1. Taxonomy (NCBI): domain Eukaryota; kingdom Metazoa; phylum Chordata; class Mammalia; order Rodentia; family Gliridae; genus Muscardinus; species Muscardinus avellanarius. Next base: position 71,457,367 of record NC_137801.1, read on the forward strand.
GCACACACACAAGTGGCAGGGTGACTTTGCAGAGTGCTCTGCACTAACAACACTGCCATAAATAAAACAAACTAGATGACTTTGGATACATGAATGAGAAGGAAACCAAAGCCTGATATTTAGGAATGTACTATTTTGTTTGCTAATTTGTCCCGATCCTATCTTGGAACAAATGTCTAAGAATCAAGACACATTTTGTCACAATTTAAAAGTAAAAACTGTGGTCCCTCTGGTATCTATCCCTAATGCTCCCTAGTTTGGGCATATTAGAGAAAACATAAGTCCCTTCTCTTTCTCTGCATGAATACTCTCACTTAACATAATGTTCTCCAGCTCTTTCTATCATCTTGCGAATGGCATGATTTTATTCTTCTTTATAGCTGAGTAGAATTCCACTGTGTGTATTTCCCATAATTTTGCAATCCATTCATCTGTTGATGGAGACCTAGGTTGGTTCCATATTTTGGCTATTATAAATTGTGCTGCTATGAACATGGGTATGCATAAGTTACTGTAATTCTATGCTTTCAACCCGTTTGGAAAGATACCCGGAGAGGTATAGCTGGATCATATGGTGGATCTATTCCCATTTTTGTAAGAAATCTCCACACTGATCTCCATAGTGGCTGAACTAATTTGTACTCCCACCAACAGTATAAAATAGTTCCTCTTTCCCCACATCCTCACCAGCAATTGTTGTTATTTGACTTCTTGATGCTTGCCACTCTGATTGGGGTTAGATGGAATCTCAGTGTAGTTTTAATTTGCATCTCCCTGATGGCTAATGATGTTGAACATCTTTTCATGTATCTATTGGCCATTTTTATCTCTTTTGTAAACCTCAGCAATGCTAGAATGGAAGGGTAGGAGAGGAAAAAGGCTGAGGTTGATTAATGGAGGAGCTACATCAGAATATGTGTAAAAGTATGAATGTAGCATGGTCAACCTGGACACTCATTGTTGGGAGGAGGGAAGGGGAAGTGGGGAGAAGAAGGCACCAAGCACAGTCTGAATGTATGCCATTTTCAATAAGATCCACATAAAAATAAATAAATAATAAAAATAATAAAAATAAAATATTTTATTCCATTTTTAACTTAAAAAAATAAAAGTAAAAACTGTGGTTAGAGGTTTAGAAATATGATCTCAGCCAAGGAGGAACCTTTGAAGGTGGAGATTCTTGTTTGTGACACTCGCACTGTATATTGGCACACCTTTAGCAAAGAATCCATTGTCTCCGTTTTGGTTTCAAACATAATGTTGATTTCAGCTGGGTTAGTGCATTGCTAAAAGAACTGAGCCTTAGTCAATCATTTCAGAAATAGTTCATGGCTGTTATTATTATTATTTTTTACATCTGCTCCTGAGTAGAAATCCTAAGAAAGCTGAATACTCATAGAGAAGTTGAAAATAAAGGGCATTAGTCTCCTGGCACTGCTTTAACAAAGTATTACAAACTGAGAGGCTTCGATGGCTGTTATTTATTGTTTTAGAGCCGCAGAGTCTAAAGGTCTAAAGTTAAGAATATGTGAACATGTTGGTTCCTTCTGAAAGTTAGATCTGCTCCATGACTCTCTCCCAAGTTCTTGTGGTCTGCTGAGAGCCTTTAGAATTTCCTCCATCGTAGAAGCATCAACAGTCCTTTCACATCATCTTCCTGTCATGTTTCCCTTGTGTGTGCTTGACATCCAAATCTCCTCCTCATTCATTCATTCACTCATTCATTCATGATACTGGGGATTGAATCCAATCCCTAGACATTTATTTATTTATTTATTTGTTTGTTTGTTTGTTTGTTTGTGGTACTGGGGTTCCTCGAAGCCCTTCTACCTCCAGGCTACATTCCCAGACCTATTTTATACATTTTTTTTTTTTTTAATTTGGAAACAGGGTCTCTTAAGCCAGTTTGGCTGGCTTTGAACCAGTGTGATCTTCCTGTCTCCGCCTCCCAAGCGCGGGGTTACAAGCGCACACCACCACGGCCGGCTATTTATTTATTTATTTTTATTTGTTTATTTTATTTTTAATCAGGATTTCACTGAGTTGTTGCTGCTGCTCTAAAACCTAGAATCCTCCTGTCTCAGCCACCCAGCTACTGGGATTACAGATTTCTGCCACCATACCCAGTCCAAATCTCCTTCTTTTATAAGAGCACAAGTCATATTGGATTAGGGGAATCCATCTTCTCCAGTGTCACTTTACTATATCTTTAACTATAGAGTAACATTGTTTTCAAGTAATTTCATGTTTACTTGGCAGTAGGGATTGAGACTTCAATATATGAATCCTTGAGGGATATATTTTAATCTAAGCACAAAATAAGATCATTCATGTTTAGAAAATAAGTTATTTGAGTTCCTGTTCCTATACCTTGGCATTATTGGACATTTTTGACCTGGTAATTTTTTGCTTGGTAGTCTGTACATTATAGACTTCCTTATTGGGGTTTAGTTGTGAGCCATCCTGTGCACTATACAATTTTAGTAGCATCCTTTGCCTAAAATCACTCAGTGCCACTAAGCACAATCTTCCACAGTCATGACCATGAATAATGGCTCCAGACTTTGCTAAATATTCCCTTGAGAAGGAGAATAGGGATAAAAATATCACCAATGTAGAATCACTATGTGAATACATGGCTTTTGAGTTATTTATGTATGTCCACCAGAACTGAAAAATAAACCATTCCATTCCCCTCAGCAATAACAAAGAATTAACTTTTTTCATAGTAGTATATTTGTACATTCGTGCATTTGTCAAGTAGAGTGATTACTTTTATATCTAGATATAAAAACATTTTGATTCAAAACCTACCTTTTGTCTCATTCTGTATATTTCTAAATTTTTATCTTGATGTTTCATGAAAATGAATTGAAAATAAAGTCAGATGCAGCAGCCATGGAAGATACTGTGTTAACAGTAAAAAATAAAGCAAAATATATTTCTGCATCTGCACAGAATAATCGTGATTGTATACAGTTAAATGTGATTGTGCATATTTGTGTGTGTGTGAGCACATATGCATGCACATACTTGTGAAAGGGTACACTTAGGTGGTCCTGCTGAAGTATTGGCATGAAAACTTGCTTTTATGCCAAAGAAATCAAGACAAGTGAAACAATACATGGATTTGGGTACTATAAATATGTTTTAGCATAAAATATCTTATATAGAAGAGTACTTGGACAGTAATCAAATATTGGTGAATTTTTAGAAATAGGCAATAAAATTGATTTGTTTGAACTTCTCAATATAGCTCTAATAACTTAAACTGCAACTGAACATTTCTGTGTGTGTGTATATATATATATATATATATGATTAAAATTGTGCTATAAATTTAATTAAATGCCATTGATTTGAAAAGAAAACAGTCTCTATTCTTTATACATTTGATTTTGAAGCCTTCTTAGGGTATTACTTATTAAATTTTGATATAATATTCCTTGCTTATCTTTAAAAAGATAGATATTGAGATATTATTTTGCCATTATTCTCAATATCTGTTTCTCTGAAAAAATATATAACAACTTTACGTGAGTTGAACAAATCTTAGCTCTTTAGTGTTCTTTTTTGTGAAATAGACAAAACATCCTCTCATTTGGCAAAAGTATTCTTGAGAATTTATTGCAATAACAGTTTAAAAAGGAAGTGCTGGGGTATACCTATGTTGCTTCTTCATATGATCAAAACAGCAGCAAAACAACCAAATGGTTAGTAATTTAACTGGTGTAAGAATAGGACTTCATGTTTTTCATAGTAGAAAATGGTTCGTGATGTGTCCTCATTTAAAGAAACTTATCATTTATAGCACCAGTTATTAATGATGTCAAATGGACTGTACAAGTCTATAGATGTATTTTGTTAGGCAAAACTTCCTCTTTCTCTCTCTTTCTCTCCCTCTCTCTCTCTCTCTCTCTCTCTGTCTCTCTCTCTCTCTCTCTCTCTCCCTCTCCTCTCCCTCTCCTCTCCCTCTCCCTCCCTCCCTCCCTCCTGGGATTGAACCCAAGGACATTCTACATCTTACTCACATCCTCAGCCCTATTTTATTTTTTTATTTTGAAGCATAGTCTCACTAAGTCGCAAAGGGGCCTTGAAAACATTGCTGCTGCTGGCCTTGAACCTGTGAACCTGTGAGTCTCCTGTCTCAGCCTCCCAAATATTGGGAGTACAAGCATATGTGCCATGTTTAGCTCTTTTTCTTTCCTATAATTTTAACTTGTGTGTGTGTGTGTGTGTGTGTGTGTGTGTGTGTGTCCATCTGTGGGGTACTAGTGATTGAACACAGGACATTCTAACTCCGAGCTATGCCCCAACATCTTTTTTTTTTTTTTTGGTGGTATTGGGGAAGGAACCCTTCTACCTCTGGGCTATACTCCCAGACCTATTTTTATATTTTATTTGGAAACAGGGTCTCTCTGCCTCCCAAGCGCAGGGATTACAAGCATGTACCACCACGCTCCAACATATTTTGATTGATTTTGAAGCAGTTAGGTGTACACTGGCCTTGACCTTGTGATCTTTCTGTCTCAGCCTGCCTAACACCGATTTGATTTTTTTCTTTTGGTCTTGAGGATTGAACCCAGGTGTATTCTACACCCTTTTTTTTTTTTTTTTTTTTTTTTTTTTTTGGTGGTACTGGGGTTCCTGGAAGCCCTTTTATCTCCGGGCCACACTCCCAGACCTATTTTTACATTTTTATTTGGAAACAGAGTTTCCTAAGCCAGCGCAAACGGCTAGCTTCGAACCTGCGCGATCCTCCTGTCTCTGCCTCCCAAGTGCGGGGATTACAAGCGTGCACCACCACGCCCGGCCTATACCTCTTTTTATTTTTTATTTTTAAAGTGGGTCTTGCTCAAACCTTATGATCCTGATCCTCTGTCTCACCTCCCAAGTACTAGAATTACAAAGATTTACCACCACACCCTACTGATTTGAGTTTGTAAAAGCCATAAAAATCATGAAGTATTATGCAAAAACCTGTAATTTTTGCTTTTCTGGATTAATCAACATATCTGAAATCCCTGGCTCCATATTTCTGCATGGTACCCACTAGCCATAGCTGATAGCCACTCTTGGACTGAGTAGTTTAGCTAGTAGTTTAGTAGTTTAGTAGTAGTAGTTTAGTAGTTAGTTCTTTAGCAGTTTAGCTTCTGTCTGGCCCTGCCACTGTCAGCCCTCTTATATAACCCTAATGCCAGGCGTTATTTATGTTTGTCTGCTTTTTTTAAATTTGTTTTAAAATTTAGCTCATTTCCTTCAGTTATATAATACTGTAGACAGCCGATGGATTGATTTATCAGCTTGACTCAAAATTGAAACTTAGAGAAATTAAGTTTAAAGAATCAAATGTCAGAAGCTTCTGTAAGGAATCAGGCAATGAAAGCAAGACACCAAGACTTGCACCTGTAACATTCTATATAGATGTCCACACCTTTCACAGAAGTCACTGCCATTGGTTAAGGGTTGGATTTAGAATTTCCCCCTTGACCTCATACAGGTAAGGCAGCCATGTTGGAGGTGGGGCTTATTTGCAGAGGACGGGCCACTGGGGTGTGTGGCCTTGGGATTGATATTGTCCCTGCTCCTTTTGTTTATTTTCTTGCTTCTGTTTTTTGTGATGAGAGCAGAGTCTAATCCCTGGGCTCTTTTCCTCTCGCTCTCTACTCTTGGTACCATGTATTCCTCAGAATTCACCTGGCATAACATGGACTGAATCCCTGAAATCTCCAGAACTGTGAGCAAACAAATCTTCCAAGTTGTCAACCTTGGGTTTTTTGGGTCACACCATTGGGAAACATCACTATTTGTTAATATAGTTAGAAAAAAATGAGCTCTATGATCTAAACTTCTACCTTGAGTATTGAAAATTATACCTCTTACCAACTTCTTTTGTAAACTATGTGATCTTGAGATTATTTAACTCTTCAAACCACACTTTATACTACTGTGAGATGGACAAGTAATTATGCTTTAGCTCTTAGGCTTAAGTATTAAATGAGTAAATTCACTTTAAATGCCTAAAATTATGTTTGCCAGAGTGAGTCCTCATTAAATGTTCTCCATTATCATTTGTATTATAAATATTTTGATAACCCAATCATCCCTTTTCTAAATAATCATCATTTCAGTATTTTATATTCTCAAATGACTCAAAACACACATTATAAGTTAATATTGCTTTTGTTTATCTAGGTCAACAAGATCTGGAAAAACAAATAATAGATAATAATGAAACTTAGAGCAATGGTTCTTGACCCTGAGTGGTTTTGTTCCCATTGGGGCATTTGATAATATCGACAGATGTTTCTGATTATCAGAACAAGGAAGGTAGAAGTTACTCTCACATAGTGGGTAAAATCCAGGTATCCTGCTAAACATTCTACAGTGCATAGGAAGACCCCTACAACACAGAATCCTCCAGTCCAAAACAATAGGGATATTTATCATTGGAAAATAAAAAAAATACTGTTATGAAAACAGAAAAAAAAGATACTCAGAAACAGAGACAATGTCTAAAGAAAGGTTAAGTGACAGTGAAGAAACCTTTTCTATTTGCGTTATATATTTCCTAAAGAAAACGTTCTCATTGTCAGATGAATTAAATACTCTTCTCTGGACCACAGAAGTTTGATTTTCAGAAGAAAGCTTCCAGGATCAAGACAAATCCATCATTTAATGCCTAGGACTAAGTGGTTGAAACCAAAATAAATGAATTCTCCCAGTGGATCACTAGCCATGTGTGCGAGTCTACTTCTAAATTAATACATGGAATGTCATGGCTTAAAACTACTTTCCATATTTTTTCTCTGGGATAGGTAACACACCAAAATTTTAAAGGTCCCTAGATGTCTATAAAATCAGTTTTTCTGTAAGGCTGTTGTCTGTTAGCATTAACTATTTACATAAAGACTAAATTAGTTATCAAATTTGCATTCTGAGGACCTGAATAAATACTTTTTTCCAATTATCTCCTTCCTTCTTTCACTCCTTCCTTCCTTCCTTCCTTCCCCTATTTTCCACTCTTTCACCTTGTCAAGTAAGACACTAAAAACTACAGTGTATACTTACAGTACACCAATAAAATTCTTTATTTGTTCATATGGTACTGGAAATTGAACCCTGGGTTATTCTACTTCTAAGCTACATTCACAATCCTATTTTACTTTTTTTGTTTTGAAACATTATCTTTCTAAGTTGTTAAGGCTCTCACTAAGTTGCTGAGGTTAGTCTCAAACCTGCAACCCTTCTATCTCAACCTCCCAAATACTGCAGTTACGGGCATGTGCCACCACATCCCACTAAAATTTTAACAAGTAAATAAAACACTGTATTTATAGTTTTAGTAACAGCAGAAGCATCCATGGAAACCAATCCTTCATTTCCCTCTACTATGCCACAGTTTTAAGAAATGTATTTGTTTCTTGGGTCTTAAATACTTTTATTTTCACTTTTCTCTCCGTATTCTAAAGTAAATATATATATATATATATATATATATATATATATATATATATATATGAAACTTTTAAGAAATATATTTTATTTGTAAGTGGGAGGTTGTTTGCAATTGGAAATTATATATTTTTTTATCATTCTCAACTACACAGGTTAGGAAGAAAAAACAGTACTCACCACCTGGAAAATGGAATTACAAGAGGAAATAAAGATAAAGTCATATCTTCTTTTCATAAAAAAGAGAATCAAACCCCTTAAAAGTAATCATTTATGATCAAGTCACTTACTTCATAGTTTTCTCCTTTCTTTTATCTCATACAATTTTTACACTGTCAGAATGTAGAAGTAACATTATAACATGTTTTATAATGATAACCAATTAGAATCTACATACTAAGTTTTATTCTAACACTTTATATAATCCTTGTATGTACCACTCTATAAGGAGGATATGAGTATATTATGTGTATGTGCAAATATCTTTGTGAAAGGTTCTATTAATTTTTCATTTAATTATTTTCTCACAAAACCCAGGATGCTGACACAGAAATTCCAAACAAAAGCAAAAAAAAATATGCTTGATGGAAAGCTTAGGCTCATTGATTTTCTTCAGAGTATATACAATAGAACAGCTTTCCATTTGAATTCACGAATATAATGGGTTTTTAGGTCCCATTCAACATTAAAAAAAAAAAAAAAAAAAAAAAAGAAAGAAAGGCTAGGAGTCCCAGGATAGAAGTTAAAAAATAAAAACTGTCGCCGGGCGTGGTGGCGCACGCTTGTAATCCCCGCGCTTGGGAGGCAGAGACAGGAGGATCACGCAGGTTTGAAGCCAGCCGCGCGCGCTGGTGTAGGAGACCCTGTTTCCAAAATGAAAATGTAAAAAATAGGTCTGGGAGTGTAGCCCGGAGGTAGAAGGGCTTCCAGGAACCCCAGTACCACCAATAAATAAATAAATAAATAAATAAATAAATAAATAAATAAATAAATAAAATAAAAACTGTCAAATGAAGAGAAGAGAATATATTACTAACATACTTTAAGAAAAACAGAACACTTTGTGCAATATGAAAGAGATAAAGAAGTAAAATCTTGATGATAACTACAAGTTCACTGGTTTAAAGAAACCGTAATTGGCAGGAAAAAATGCAACTGTATCACAGAATGTATCACAGAATGCAGGTATGACAGAAGCAGAATGTTTATAGGAAGCTTTGTTTCCATTGGTAGATATATGACAATTATTTCTTGTACATTTCCATTACTGTTTATGGTTAATACTTAAGTTCAAATATGATACTGATTTAAAAACATCAAGTGAAATAAAAAATGTTGTAGTTTAAGAAGATAACAAACCAGGGATGGTGGATGGAATGCTTTGAACATATATATATATTTTTTTTCAAGATACTATACTATATTGAATATATAATATATGTTATCAAGATATTATATTTTATTGAATATAATATATGTATATTATCAAGAGCTAATGACAACAGACCTGTGGAAACAAATAGAAAAACAACAGTAGGTGTAGGGCTTTCGATTTTAAAAATAATATGATTAAAATTTGCTGTGTTTTCTGCAGATTTATCCCAGGCCTAAAATGATTGCTTACAGCTGACAGCTTGCTAGTCTCCCAGTGATTCCAATAATTATCTCTATTGAGTTAGAGTATTGATCTGTAGCTGCTAGCCATCTCAAAATTCCCTTTTTATCCTGCTAGAGGTAATAGAATTAATGAGCATCTTTACCAAACATAACAGGAACATTGTGTACACAATTAGGTCACAGTATGAAACTGGAAAAAAAAATAAGATGGAGAGAGAAGTAAAAAAAAAAAAAACAAAAAACTAAATTTTGAGTTAAAATACATTTAAATATGATTTTCACCCATTTTATTTATTAAACATAGGCATGATACCAAAACAATAGCCAAAGAAAATCAGATAAATTGACTGGAGGATCTTCAAATGACCTGTGTTCACCTGAGTGGTAGGTAATTCAAACATAAATGATTATGGGTTAGAAATGTACTCTGTAACGTTTCAAAGCAGCCTCCCTTGGCAAGTACTATAAGGGAAGTTTCAGAATTAGTGCTCCTAGTCAGCATGCCTGAAATGGAAGCTGGCTTTGCCTGGTTTCTAGCTGTGAGACTTTGCTTCATTTCCTTCTCTGCAGAACAAAGAAAATGCAGGACCTTGGCGAGTGGGCTCTTTCTGAAGCATTCATAAGCAGTCAGGTGGATCTTTGGCAAGAATACTGGCCCAGATTATGAAAGTTCCTATCTAACTCTAGGTAGGGTTAAAAGCTCCAAGGAAGGCTTCTGGGTAAACTCGTCAAAACATAATGGCTGCGGAACTGAAGGCAGAGGAGCTCAAGGTAGGACAGGAGGTTTGCAGGCCAGCCTCAGAAACTTAGTGAGGCCCTCAGCAACTTAGTAAGTCTCTGTTTCTAAGTAAAAAATAAAATAAGGTTGGGTGTGTAGCTCAGTAATAGAATGGCTCTGAATTCAATCCTCAGTACCACGCACACATAATAAAATGAAAATAAACCAGAATGGTTGACATTATTCCAATGAAAATATAATATAAAATGTATTAATTTTAAAATATATTTAAATTGGCATCCTCTCTCTCCCTCCCCCCCTCCCCTATCTTATTTTAGTTTAGTTTAGTTTTTCTGAGGATGAACACAGCCAAGGGCATTCTCCCCCTGAGCTACACTTCCAGCCCTACTTTATTTTTTATTTTGAATCGTGAGCTCACTAAGTTGCTGAGGCTGGCCTGGAACCTGCAATCCTTCTGTCTCAGCCTCCCAAGTACTGAGATTACAGATGTGTGCCACTGCACCCATCTGGCACTCATAATCTCTGGTGAAACTAGGTGATGGAGGCGGTTACATAGTATGATCAGCGAGGAAGAGGGTAGATAAATATTTCTTATAATAAAAAAGTAGTAATCTGCTTCAATTGGCATTTTATGATAAAGACTTCATCAAAGCTATTCAGACTAGTAAAAATATATGAAGGGTGAATGGAATAAATATAATTAAATAGCTAAAGTCAGTAATATTCAAAGAAAAATTCTAAAATGTATTATTTCTCATTACTTTGGCAGCCCTTATAAGTACAGGCATTATTACAACTTTTGCCTTAATTTGCACACATTTATAATTAAAGAGATCTACATGATTAGTTTGGAGAATTATGATTTGCAAAAGGAGCAAGGTTACCAGTGGCTGACCACTGTTTTTAAAAGTAAAAACAATCAGTCTACTTTTCCTTTCAATTGAGTAATTGCTGTTTTTAAAAATAAAGCAGGCATCAGTGACTGGAAAAATTGCAAAATCAGTGACTGGAAAAAATTCATTTTTGACCAATTTATCATTTCAACAAGTTTGTTTTTGACTTATTCATTTGCAACCTTTTTCCTCAAACAATTTATTTGTAACCAGATATCCTGCTTCCCTCAGGGTGAGGATTCAGCTGTGGCACTGACAAGGCTGGGCCGATAGGAGGCGCCCGGTGACAGCCGGCTCCCAATGATATTAGCAGAGCCAGCCTAGTGCCAGCCTCATAACAAGGGAACTGTCCAGCAGGAAAGTGCTCTCTCTGTCTCCCCCCTCCCCCAGGCTGCTGAACATCTAAAGAAACAGAAGAAAGCATCTAAATCATTCCTCTGCTCTGTAACCGATTTGTTGACACTCAGAGAACACATCCAACCACTAATAGAAATTAGCCTTGCCCTTTATATTTATTTTTTTTCCTGGGCATATACCCATCTCTTCTATATAAAACCAACTGAAAATAACCTTGTGGTAATAAAAAGATAGAGCAGTTTATAACCACAAAGTAAACCAGTCAAAGCTGAGTGTGGTAATTCCAGTGCTTGGGAGATCAAGTAAGATAGGAGGGTCATAGGTTCATGGTCAGCACAGGGGAACTTAGTGGAAGGGGGTAAGGAATAGGGTGGGAATTGGGGAAGGGCTAATTGAATGATGTGTGCATGTATGCCTCTACCATCTTGTATTCCATTAAGATGTATGACTACACTGCACCAATAAGAAATTTTAAAAATAAAAATTAAACAAGGCAGGGGGTATAGCTCAGAGGTAGAATATCCCTGGGTTCAGGAAGGAAGGAAGGAAGGAAGGAAGGAAGGAAGGAAGGAAGGAAGGAAGGAAACAAAAAAAAAAAACAGTTAAAATGTTTGAGAATGGTCTGTCCCATATGTTAAAATTTGGATTCTAAATGTCCCTCAAAAGACTGTGTGTTGAAGACTTGTTCCTCAGTGCAACAGGGTAAAAAGGTGGGAGGTGACTGGATCATGACGCCTCTAAACTCACCAATGAATGAATTATCAATGGATTAATTGGTGATTAATTAACTATTAATAATCTATTATGACTATTGAGAAGTGTTGGGAACCTTAGAAGGTGAGCTCTAGTTGGAGAGAGTGGTCAATGGGGATATGCTTCTGAAGGATGTTTTCTGTCTCCAGCCCCTTCCTAACTCTGTCTTTTTCTGTTTCCTGGGTGCCACAGGAGAGAAGCTGTGCTGTAGCATGCATTCTCTGCCATAATTTTCTGCCTCATCTCAGGCCCAGAAAACATGGGCCACGTAAGCATGGGCTAAAACCTCTGAAATGAAGAGTTAAAATATTCTTTCCTTCCTTTTACTTTTTCTCAGTTATCTTGTCACAGTGAATGTAAGCTGTCACACACACCATGAAATGAACTGGCTTCAAGAAATCACAGAGCTGGAGAGGTAGCTCGGTGGTTAGAGTGCTTGATAAGTATGTGTGAAGTTGTCCATCCAATTTCTCAGCACTGCAAGGAAAAAAATTTAAGGAAAAAGAAATCAGAGCCCGATGTGGTGGCATACACCTACAATCCTAGTACTTGGGAAGCTGAGACAGAAGGATCGCAGGTTTGAGGACAACTTCATCAAAAAGTGAGACTCTAGAGTTCCTCCTATGACCCATTTCTCCTTAGCTTTCACATATTAGAGAAAGCATCTGATTTCTTATTTTTTCTGACTGACTAATCTCACTTAGCATAATGTCCTCCAGTTCCATCCATTTGTAATAGGTGAAAGCTAAGGAGAAATGGGTCGAAGGAGGAAATCTAGATGAAAAAGAAAATCCTGTAGAGGAGCAAACAAGACAACCCAAAGGAGGAGAAAGGAGGGGGGGAGAAGGAAAATCTCTAAAACACACAATGTACTTAAACATACTGAAGTCAACCACTAAGCCAAGCAAGGGAAGGAGGGATGGGGAGGGATGGGGAGGGAATGGGGTAGGGCTTAAATCAGTGATGTGTACAAGTTTTGTACCCCAATATGATGTATGAATATAATGCACGAATAAAAAATTTTAAAAAAAGAAGTGACACTCTCATCAGCCTAGCGAGATGAGATACTGTTTCAAAATAAAAATAAAATAAGGCTGGGAGTGTAGCTCTCAGATAGAATGCCCCGGAACCCAGTCCTCGGTAACACACACACACACACACACACACACACACACACACACACACAATTTTGGAGAAAGTTTTAAACTCACATTTTCCAATAGATTCAAAAAGTGAAACACCTTCTTATATCAAAAACCGGTAAAAAAAAAAATCATAATCTGACATCAAGGGCAACATCAAGAATCAGACTAACATAAATCTAGAATAGGACTAGACAACAGGAAGTAGGTTCACTACAACCAAGAACAGAATGAATGACAAGCCAAGGTTCTTGATCAATGGAAGATTAAAGTGATTGCAAAAAGAATTTAAAATATGAGAATACTGACACAGAACATTGTATCTAAAATAAATTCACTGAAGAAATGTTTAAGACTTTACATCACTATGGAGCAGATAAAATTATATAACCTGGGTATATTCTTGGCTAAGTTTTTAATCCTAATGATATAGGGAGGGAAATCAACAGTGTATCCTAGCTTCCCCTGATCCCTAAAATTTGCTTATTTGGGGGAAAGTTCTGTTCCTTTTTATATTTAAATAACTAATGACAAGATCCAACATCTGCAAAGTTTTAAAGGATAATGACTGTAGAACAAGAATCATTGATATTTCTCCACTGTAGTGTATATAATACAGGGTATGAAAAACTATAGCCCATGTACCAAATGAGACTTCACCACCTGTTTTGGTAAAAAAAGTGTTTTGTTTTCTTTTTATTGGAGAAGGGTATTGGATATAAAACCCAAGGGCATTCTACCTCTGAGTTATATTCCTAGACCTTTTAATTTTAACTTCAAAACAGGGTCTCACTGAATTGCTAAGAGTCTTGCTAAATTGTCCAGGCTGGCCTCAAACCTGTCATCCTTCTGTCGCAGCCTCGTTAGCAATGGGATTAATTATAGTCATGTACCATCATGCTGGGAAAATAATATATTTTTTGACCATAGCTATATCAATTTTTTAATGTTGCTCTCTATGGTTCTGCTATACTATAAGGATGGAACAATTGTTAACAAAGACTATGTATTTAGTCTTTATTATCTAGGTATTTCTAGAAATATTTTATAACGATCTCTGATACTAAATTTGCTTATCTTGATTGAAAGGATGTATAATAATTCTAAAAAATGACCATATTTATACTTCCTCTGCAGATATAAAATAATTTAGAGGGAATCCTTTAAGATGTTAGGTAAAGTCTAGTTAATTGTGATACATTATTAATGAAACCTATGTAAATATGAGTGTTTTTTAAAAATCACAGAAAAGACTAGGCTAACAGTATAATGTTTACCTAGATTAAAAACAGTTGTAAAAATGCATGTGGAAATGCTCTGAAACCCGGAACAAGGTAAACAATTAACTGAATTATCATTAATGACAAGGCCATTAATTAAAGGGATATCTAGTTCACAGGAATGTAACATATAATTTACTTGTTAAATCATAGTGAGCGATGGCTGACTTTACCTTTTCTTACTATTATTAACATATATTTTAGCTTTATTTTTCATTTTAAGGGAGGGAGAACCAGCCAAATTAGTCCAGAGATTCCATAAATACTTCTCTGTACATTAGTATCATGAGGGAAGGGGAGCTTTCAAATAAAATGCTAGTGCCTGTGTGCTATCCCAGACTCACTCATGTGGACTTCTTGGTAACTAGCTCCCCATATTTTTCTAATGAGAAGCCAGAGTTAAGGACACATTGGCTATTAAAATAAGTAAATACATACACAGGCACATATAAACATCAGTTGGACCCATATTAATAGCGAGTTCCATGGAAAGCTAAGAATAAGATTCATCAGAGCTCAGAACAGAGTTCATGCAGCTTAGATCTGAGGGCAGTTTTCCAAAGGTATATAGAATAATGGAGTGACTCGTCCCCATCGCTTCTGATGGTTTTTCCATAGCCTGCTACTCGCTGACTTCTGCAGGTTTCTTTCATCTCTCCTTAAAATGTTAATAGTTTGAATTTTTCATGCACCTTTGGCATCCATTTCACCCAATGCGGACCTTTCCTGGTAACATTTTTATTTTTCCATCACCAATTTCTTCAGTTTTCTAATTTCGGCAAGCTAACCACCACCATCATCCCTAACAACCACATCAAATGTCAGGGAAAGACATTTTCTTTGAATTTGTCCCTATGCGATGGCATATTGTAAGTTGAGGATCAGTCTTCATTAGGTAAGTGGGCATTTTAAAAATTGCCTAACTTTGGTTACGCTACAAGTGCTTCTGGCTAAAAGAGGAAAACTACAGAGTGCCAGGGCTGGAGTGGAGCCAGCAAATGTCAATGGTAACTACTGTCCATGAAGGCCGATCTGAGGGTGAGTCAGCTCTCCTCAGGGAAGAGGGAGACAGGCAGGTGGGAAATTGGGACAAAGTATTATATGAATCCTTAACATCTCACTGGAGCCTAAAGCTCCTCTCTCCTCTTTTCCTCTCATCTGCCTCTCCTTTCTTGCTTGCTTCCTTTCTTTCTAATTAATTTCTCTTCCCTACTTTTTATCTCTTTTGCCACTTATTTTTTTTGTCCTCTTTTAATAAAGAAAAATACTCTCTAGTTACCTTGGTGTTTCCAATATATTTTTTAAAAAATAGAACACTTGACTTTTCTATTTAAAATCAGAACACAAAAGACAATGGAATTTTAATAGTTAAAAGAGGCTGTAAAGATAATCAATGAAAAACATCATATGCAGCTAGATTTTGTTTTTAGTACCATATGACACAAAAATCTTATTTATTAAGATAATTATTTTAAATAGGATTTCTTTATAAGCCCTATAAAGGTAATATAGGCTAATCAGTTTCTTTGTCTCTTGAGTCAGTAAGTCCTGATTTTTATTAATTATTTTCATTGCATCCCTACAAATATACTTAGGAATAAAGTTTTAATGATTCATTGAATAGTAATATAACTAGTTATTTATTTATGGTACTAAGGACTGAACCCAGTACCTCCAAGCTAACCCGCTATCCCTTATTTTACATTTTGTTTTGAAACAAGGTCTTGCTAGGTTGCTGGGGTTCTTGCTACATTGCTGAGGCTGTCCTCAAACTTGCAATTCTCCTTACTCAGCTCTCAACTTCTGAGATTACAGGCATGTGGCATCACATTTGGCTGAAGTTACCATTTATAAGGAACTTTTATAAACTTTATTATATAGGACAGGCAGATAGTTGTCATTTCAAAACAAATTATTCTTCTCTAACTAAACTTTGTCAGTCTCCTTTTTTATTGCTAATCTTGGCAATGGTTTTCAGAATCTGCAGCTAAATTTATTCTTTTGTACTTGGTTATTTAACATGCTTGAATCAAGGGAACTAAACTATCATCCTAAAAGAATGTGCTTCAAAGTAAATGCATTGTCTTTGCCTTTTTTATATATCTTGACAAATGTCTTTGGGTTTGGAAGGCCATTTGTCTTTCAGTAATAAAGTATTATCTTGTCACAGTGGATAATACTTTAGTAGAGTTGGCTAAAAATTACAGTCTTTTTTTGGTTCACTTGGGTAGCTTTAGCACTCAGATATTAAAATTAAATAGCAAGAAACTAAGTATAATGGCCTATGTTTTGGCCTAGAATCAATACAGGCTTTGCAAGCGAGGTGCCAGTTCCTCCTCAATCACCATTTGGAACACATGCCTTATGTCTGACCAGCATAATTTGTTTAGGATCAAATCACTGGTAAGAGACTTAATAATTTTGTTTTCTTTGCAAACGAGTCACTTGGAATTCCTTGAACCTGAACAAGACTCTTCTTTTATGGGAATGCTCTGCAGCAAGTAGTTAATTAACCCATACAGAGTGGTAGTACAGTTGGCGGGCATAAAGAGAAGCTTATGTTGGCTCAGTGATCTTGACCACTTTGGGAGGAGTGAACGGTAAAGGAAAGGATATTCCCCAACCTTAAGGTCACTTTTTCTATTAAGTATATTTTATCTACCTCATATGGTCAATTATATCTCAATTCATATTTTTATAATTTTTTATTGGTGCATTGTAGTCATATATCTTAATGGAGTACAAGATGGTAGATGCATACATGTACACATAACCCAATTAGCCCTTACCCAATTATTACTCCATTCCATCTCCCTTCCTCCTTCTCATGTTTTGCTTAGTGATCGACTTTGATATGTTTGTTAAAGTATATTATGTGCATTAGAGAATTTCCCTCTTTCCCCCTCCCATCCTTTCAGGTCACTTATCTGCTTATCTATAGAATCTCCTTCATCTATATGATTATCCTATAATTACAGATAACCATAAGCAGAATAATATAAATAAATACCACTTTCTCACCCTGCACAAGAGTCAATAAAATGGTTCAAAGACTTGGAAATCAGACCGGAGTCCTTGAGGCTTTTTGAAGAGGGCATACGACCAATACTGCAACACATAGATAGGTACAGATAAAAACTTTGTCAACAAGACCCCAAAGGCACACACACAAAAAACAACTATAGGTGAGAATCAATACATGGGATTGCATGAAACTGAAGAGCTTCTGTACATCAAAGGAAACTATCAAGAACCTCAATGTAGAGCCAAAAGAATGGGAGGAGATTTTTTCCAACTACTCTTCCAATAGAGGACTAGTATCTAAAATATATAAAGAACTCAAACTCAGCACTAAGAAAACCAATAACCCAATAAAAAAAATGGGCAAATGAACTAAATAGACACTTCACAAAGGAAGAAATTCAAATGGCCAATAAATGCATGAAAAATGTTCAATATCACTAGCAATCAGAGAGATGCACAACAAAACTTCGCTGAGATTTCACCTAACTCAATTCATAATTCTAATTCCTCCCAAGAATCTCGAGCTTGATAGTGCCAATTGGTTGTCAGGTAGGCCTTTATTTTTAGAAACAACGCACCCAAAACGAAGCTCTTTAATTTTTTATTGTTTTTAGAGACATTATTTAGTAGAAGTCAATAGTCAGGGTTGATAAAGAATAGCAGCTGACCCAATATGACTTTGTGTATGTTGAGGGGTGGCTTGTAAGCTATGTGAGTTTCCTTTAGATAAATATTTGTGATTTGTTTGATGGTGGGGAACAACTGAAATCAGATTGTTTGGATTCTATTTTTGTTTGGCTATGTGACCTTGAGCCAGTGACACATTTCTATGTATGCCTTAACTTCAAAAAATTATGACTTTTTATTTATTCTACATGATTTAATCAGTGAGCATTACCAAAATTTTCATTTTTATTATAAATATGTGCTTCAAATAAAATAGTATGTGGGAAGGATTAAGAATACATATCAAATTAAAAAAGAAAGTAGATTAGTATATTTGGAAAAGTTTAAGTTTATATGTTTTGAGGTTTAAAAGGATTGAGTTAAGAAAATTTAGTTGTATAAATTATTGGTAATAAAAATGACTAAAATATTTTGAGATATCCACACATGAGATAGTGGATTAAACTAGGTAATTTGACAATTATTTTGAATTCATAGTGAAATATAGAAAGTCTAATATTAAGATACCAGATATGTATGTGTGATAATGTTGAAAATATAGTTAAGTGGCTTCAAATATGGAGGGTTTTTTTTTTTTTATAATTCAAAATAGGAGCCAGGCATGGTGGTATAATGTCTTTAATCCCAGTATTTTGTAGGCTGAGACAGGAGAATCTCAGGTTGGAGGCCAGCCTTGGCAACTTAACAAGACCTTTAAAAAATAAAAAATAAAAATAAAAAACAAAAAATAAGCCGGGGGTGGTGGCGGACGCTAGTAATCCCTACTTGGGAGGCGGAGACAGGAGGATCGCGCAGGTCCGAAGTCAGCCACACTGCCTTAAGGGACCCTGTTTCCAAATTTTAAAAAGGTATAAAAATAGGTCTGGGAGTGTAGCCAGGAGGTAAAAGGGCTTCCAGGAACCCCAGTACCACAAAATAAATAGATAAATAAATAAATAAATAAATAAATAAATAAATATTAAATAAAAAATAATAAAGGTCTGGTGGTATAACTCAGAGGTAGAATGAACCTGTGTTAGATCACCCACCACACACACACGCACACACACACACACACACACACCCCAAATTATGGCTCATACTATGTAATGCTCCTTAACTTCTGTATGTGCAGTTCCTCTAAGACATAAGTTAGTTGTTTTTCTGTTTTTCTAAATGAAGCAAAATATAGTATTTTCTTAATTGGAATGTTTTGAGGAATGATTAGAAAAATTCATAGATTTATCCCAATGCCTAGAACATAGATGTTTCATAATGATTTGATCACAATTTTTTATAAATTTTCTGTATGATTTTACTTTTGAATTAAAATATTACATAAAATTAGTAATAAATTACAAACATATTAGTTTGTAAAATAATGCTAGAACTATAAAAAGTATATCATTTGGAGTAAAATATATTGATTTGAGTCCTAATTTGGCTACAGTTTTAATTTATAACATTAGACATTAGATTTTTTTACATTTATGGAATGAGTGCCTATTAGTACTCTTATTATTTTACAATGTCATTGTGAGAAGCATATTTAATAATGACCTCTGTGTTATAAAAGTAGCACCAAGTTTAATTGTCATGATTATATTTGGTCAATCTTAAAAGTAAGTTGATGTTGCTATTGTCAGTAATTCAATTTGTTTTATGGCTGCCTTCAACAG
Source organism: Muscardinus avellanarius (assembly GCF_963383645.1). Classification (NCBI taxonomy): domain Eukaryota; kingdom Metazoa; phylum Chordata; class Mammalia; order Rodentia; family Gliridae; genus Muscardinus; species Muscardinus avellanarius. The sequence goes on from NC_137801.1 coordinate 71,476,972, forward strand.
TCTCTTAATTTACTCTAGTCCAATAGAAAGTGAATAAAAGTACCCTTTGAAATCAAAATATTGTAATAAGCCCATTGAAACACTGAAATCCCACACATTAATTACTTCTCCAGTCAATTTGCTCCAGAAGGCTTTAAAATGAGATCAGCTTTGCTTTAGGCTGGTCTGTTGCATCAGTCTTAAAGTTTTTAGCAAATATTCAGGTTCCTCTAGGAAGAGAGTTAATCCTTGGGGCCAGATGGCATGGTTACACTGCTTTGTTTCCAAAGGTGCAATTTTTAGGTTATTAGAAAATATTCATATACATATATATATATGTATATATATATATATATATATAATATGCACACATTACATGTATATAAAAGTATGATATATATCAAAACAATTGTCAAATATATTTTGATTGTATGTACCTTATTGAATGAGCAATCACACACAATTCCTATCCATTAATTTCTGTGAAACTGATTCATTAGTGTGAACAATCATATGCTAATTGAACTTTGTCTTTCCCCTTATTTTCTCTCTCTAACACCACACACACACACACACACACACACACACACACACACACACACCCCAAACTGGCTACTGTATTATCATTGCCTGATGAGTAAATTGAGCCCAAGTTGACTTTCAAAGTCATTTACACCATGCTTAATAGTTGATAGCTTTTAATGAGCCAATTAAACAAAATATTTTATGCAGTCTCCTTGAGAATATGTAAAGCACAATTGATCTTATAAACCAAAACAATAAAAAATAGCTAGTGTTCCAGGACATGCCTGGGACAGATGTGTGGGGTTGAAGAGGTTAGAAAAGTGACCAACACATTGATTCATTTTTAAGATTTGATTTGAATTAACCCTTGGAAATGACCTACTTTTTCTTTTTTTGCATGGCTTTCTGCAAATTTACCTTACTGGACTTGCTTCAAAACTGGTAATTCCCTTTTGAGTTAGACGATAGCTCCAAGATGTAAATAAGAGGGGAAAGTCAGTATTTGCAGTTTATTTTGGTTTCCACACTAGATTAATCAAAGAGCACACAGCAGGGAGAAAAGCAGAATGTGAAGTAAGAATGTTATCCATTTAAAGACATAGATCTTGCCAGATGTGGTGGTGCACACTTGTAATCCCAGCATTTGGGAGGCTGAGACACGTGGTTCGAGTACAGCTTCAGCTACTTAGTGAGGCCATTTGCAACTCAGTGAGACCTTGTTTCAAAAAATAAAAAAGACTAAAAATAGCTTGTAGGTAGAATGTCCCTGGGTTCCATCCCCAGTACTGCAAAAAATAAATAAACAAAAATTTAAAAAATTAAAATCATAGATGTTGCCAGGCACTGTGGCACATACCCATAATTCCAATTTTGGGGAGGTTAAGACAAAAGGATCACAGGTTTATAGGCAACCTTAGCAAGTTAATTAAGCCTTCAGCAACTTAGTGAGATTTTTTTTTCAAAATTAAAAAAATTAATTAAGTAGGGCTGAGGGTATATCTTGGCAATAGAATTCCCCAGTGTTAAACCCCCAGTATCAAAATAAATAAATAAATAAATAATCTCTAATAGACCCTTTAGACATATGACAAAATACAAGATTTGAGGAGAGTAACTAAGGTATGCAATTGGGTGTAATCAACTTAAGGTTAATAATAAAAATAAAAATAAAATAATAATTACAATAATTATTATTATCTTGGCGGTACTGGGGTTCCTGGAAGCCCTTCTACTTCTGAGTTACACTCCCAGACACCTATTTTTTTTAATATTTTTTTTTATTTGGAAACAGGGTCTCTTAAGCCAGGGATGCTGGCTTCAACCTGTGCGATCCTCCTGTCTCCGCCTCCCAAGCACGGGGATTATAAGCGGACCACGCCCGGCAAGGATAATAATTATTTTAAATAGTTTTCAGCTGATGAGTATTCTGACTTGTCAATTATTGCATGTGTTCCATCTCAACAAAACTTTACCTGGAAAATGCTTAACAGATGGGCATACTGATTACGCTGACAGTTTAGATGCCAAGAGACAAAACTTAGATGGTCATGCAGGTATTATTTTGTCTATCTGTCTGTCTGTCTATCTGCCTGTCTTTATAACATATTTTCCTGTCTTTCAGGATGTCTTATTCTTGCCTTCAATAAAGTGCAGCTGAGGCAGGTGGTTTATGGCTTTTCAAAGCGTAATCACCCATCAGCATTCTGTGATGTTGGCACAGGATACTGCATTGGGCAATAGGGATGCAGGAAAGTAGAGGCGGGTCTTAATTGTTGCCAGTGCAAATTGTAGAACTCAGACAGTCTTCTGATATTTCACTTCTGTGCTTAGTTCCCTTTGTCCTTGATGGGTAGCAGAACCTGCTGGTCATCACTGTGTTCAAATTTTATATCAGTAAAATCTTCGAAGACTTATTTTACATCTGTTGAGTTAATTCTATTTAGAATAATGTGATACTTCCTCCTTAGCTTTGTGTATTTGCTATCCATGGGCCCATTATATCATATGCCTCTATGTTTCCACCAAATTATATGTACAGTTACTACCTTGGGGAGAAAAAAATATAAAAGAAAAATAGAGCGTCTTTTTTGTTGTAACAATTATTTCGTCAACAGGAGATATGTATGTAGCTTTTTACAAATTATATGTTCTTGTCCAGAGTCTTTAAATTTTGCTAGTATACATGAAAGGCAAATAATTCAAGCCCCAAACGAAATCAACTCACATTGTAACTCTCAATCTTTGATAATATTAAAAATTGACCACTATCATCAGTCAAAATTAAATTTAACAGAGTCTGAAAACACTGTATCTCAAATACTGTTCATCATGCCAAAAGCTTATCTAATAAACCCCAAATTCCACATCATAACAAAAATGTAAAATCCCTTATCTTTATGCTTTCTCCAAATTCATTCAAGTCAGTATTTTACTGTTCTTGAAAGTTTAGCACATCACTAAAATAAATATTACTGATGAGTAACAGTTTTTTTTTTCATTTTAGAAACGGACACAGGTTATTTAGAAAAAGAGAATTGCATTTACAGATATATCAGTCAATCACTAAGCCAAACATGAGAAGGAGGGAATGGGGTGGGAACTGGGGAAGAGCTAAATGAGTAATATGTGCATGTATAACTCTACCATCTTGTAGTCCATTAAGATGTATTACTACAATGAACAACAACAACAAAAAAGCAGAAAAATAGAGTTGAAGGTAAAATGAACGTTGTTTGGCATGTACAGGTATGCATTCTCAGAGCATGAATCTTAAGGTGCAAGAAACTTTTATAAGTTGTATGCTACTTTCACAACATACTCATGAAGGAAGAAACACAATTTAAAGGAAATATATGAAAGGAAAATTGAAATTTTTTTCTTCAAAACTGATTCATTCTTGGTTGACAAAAGGAGGGAGAAATTCTAAATGTATCTGGTAGTCCCCCGCCCTAGATAATATTGTATAAGCTTAAGAAAGTGGTAACTGTAAAATGATGTGTTGGCAGCAATAAGATTATGTATCATTTAAAATAGGCCTTTGGTGGACAACCTGATGATTACCTTATTTACTGAAGTTTATGAAGTAGAGATAGAGTGCTGAGGGCTACAGGGGAAGCTAAGATATGCTATCTCAGTCTCTTAATTTAAAAGTAGATTTTAAAACTGACATTTTCTTCTCATTGACAGTTTCAGGCAAGTTGTGATCAAAGATGCAGATAAAACACTTTGAAAGGCACCTGTCAAAAATAATTTCCCAACACAGTTATAAGTTACATTCTTCAGGCTAAGAAGTCATTGCATATGTTATAGGGGGCTAGCTTATCTTCAGGGAAGGTTATACTCTGTCATGCCAGCCAGGAGTGTATCAAAGACATCTTTCCCATAAGATGAATAACATCTAAGATTTGTTTGACATGTTTTCTTCCTATTGTCTTAGACACTTATGCCTGTAGAATGACTCAACACCTTGGGAAAAAAATTTTGTCATACACAGGAGTATCTTTGGAATCATCTCTCAGGGCTTACGTTTTCACATACCCTCTTCCTTGGCTTTGATAGACAGCCTTAATCTACTGGGAAGTTGTCACCTAGATTCTGGAATGTGTCCAGTTCAGCAACTAGTCTTTAGATAATATTATGATCTAAGTTTTATAATTAATGTTGATAATAGCATCTGTTGCAATCTAGTGGGGTTTGTTCAATACTCATTGATGAAAACCTGTAATAATAATTACTATTAATTCTTCTTTGAAGAACTCATGTCAGTTGGACAATTCCATTCATAAGCATTATTTCATTTAATTCTCACCAAACTCCTTTCAAGTATCAATACTCTTTTAAACAAGGAGTTGGATATGCTTACTGCTAATTGGGTAGCAGAACTATTTTTCCATTGACTTTCTAGACTTGAGCCACACATGTTTTCCAAACTTCACATTAAATCTAACCAATGGACCCAGAAGTTATAGAGAAAATGACACCTTCATTGATATTAGAGAACTCACAATGTAATAATGGGGATGGATTATGAAAATATATTTAAAGCACTATAAAAATTAATTTGTGACCTTCTGCTATTGGGGCTTTCATAATCAGCATTTCAACTTTTCCATAGAGGATGCTAAATACATGTTGTATAAACAAAGAGTAGCTAAATGCTATTCTGTGCTACTAAATCACATTTTTAACAATGTAGTTTGACATAATAACATTCTGGGTTATATGAAATGAAATTTCTTGTTATGTTGGGAAAGGCCTGAGGCTGTGATTCAGAAGAAACATACTCAATATCAAGAAGCGGGATGTAACTCAGAAAGCAAACATTTGACGAAACCTCAGTGCATGCCTGTTCTAAGCCAGGAGTTTCTGTTAATAATACTATTTGATTCTAAACCCATTTGATAGTGGAATAAGGTTTATTTCTAATTTGCCAGTCAAACATTTGTATGGTTGACTCAAATATTTAACCTCTATTTTTATATTAGTATAAAGGAGAATGATGTTAGTCCATATATTTTATATTAAATTAGATCATATGTGTGAAATACTATACCTCCAAACACATAGTGCTTAATGTATGTATTTAAAAGTAAGATCAAATAATTCTTCCTTTAAAATGAGACCAAGAAATTTTTTCTATATGATCTGAAAATTCCTACAGGATAAATCCAATATGGTATTATTTTTTTTTACAAATGCTACAGCTTCTGAAGACATGACAAATGGTGCACCATAGCTTTCTTTCATGCATTCTGTAATGCAAATAGCAAAGAAGTTGCCTTATAGAAGGCAGAAAAGCATACTGGTTAAGTATTCAGATTCTGAGCTCTCTTGCTTTTTCCAATCCATGGCTTCTATCAATTACTGTTTAGTGACCTTCAATGTTATTGAAGTCTTTCTATATCTCATTTCTGCCGTCTATAAAACTGGGTTAATTGTAGTACCAGATCTGCTAGGTCTGTTGTATCAAATGTATAAAACAAAGACTCAGAATCCCACTGGCATGTGTTAGAACACCATGAAACCAGGGGATAATGAGCGTCATCTTCACAGGTGCTGCCCCCTGAGGTCATAGAATCAAGCTCTGAAATTCAAGTTCCCTAACTTGATTCATTTTTAAAGTTCAAGTCACTCTGAGGCCAAGAGTCACTCAGGCACAGAAGCAGTATATTAATGGGTAGGATTTAGGAGTTTAATATGAAAGCTCAATTAGTTCTTTATTCAGGCATCTAGTCTCACTAAAGGCCAACATAAAGAAAAAAGCGAGGCCTTCCGTGCCATAGAGGAGCTTCCTGGGTAGACAGGTGCCCATATACATCTATGCAAATGGATATTTACCTATGAAAGTAAAATTTGTGAAATGATAAAATATGACATCACTGAAGATAATTATAAAATGAATTACAGAAGATGTGACATTTAATAAGAATCTGGAAGGTTCAATAATCTTTTACTCAGAGCTTGACCAGTTACGCTGTCTATGGATGTCCAACACAGACGCATGTACTGTAGGGCAAGCACAAACTTACGAACTTTGCCTCAGTTTTTCTATGGCAGGGAGTAACAAACTCCAAATTTATTTATTTATTTATTTATTTAGGTCTGGGGATGGAACCCAGAGGCATTTGACCTCTGAGACACACACCCTTTCCAATTTTTATTCTTTATTTTGAAACAGGGTCTCACCGAGTTGCTGAGGGCCTCACTAAGTAGCTGAGGCTGTCTGCAAACCACGATCCTCTGGTCTCAGCCTCCCAAATGCTGGGATTACAAGCGTGCGCCACCACGCCTGGCTCCAAATTTATTTTTAAAAAATGTATAGGTGATAGGGGTTCTGAGAGTCCAATAAACTGAAATTTAGCTTATTTCCAGTTAATAGTACTGAGAACAATTTCTAATCCTACTTGCTTTATTCATAGTGTCTATTGCAGCACTGTGTTGGATAAACCAAGTTATTATTTTCCAGGAGACAATTGAAATGTATTACCATTTTTCTTAATTCCTATTAAAATTAACTGAAGAAATAAAACAACAGAGAACATGCAAATAGTTTTCAAAACTTTGTAAAAGCTGGTCATAGTGGTACATGTTTCTAATCTTAGTACTTGGAAGGCTGAGATAGGAGAATTGCAGGTTAGACACCACCCTTAGCAACTTAGCAAGGCTCTCAGCAACTTAGTAAGAACTTATTTCAAAATAAAAAATAAAATAGTGCTGGGGGTGTAGCTGGGAGGTAGAATGTCCCCAGGTTCCATTCCCCAGTACAAAAAGAAAGCCAAAAAAAATTTCAAACTAGAGGAATTTGCAGTACATAAAATACAGATTAGACAGCAAGGTAGAAAAGGCTGCGAGCCTCATTATATACTGATAATTAGAGAAAAATACTCTTAGGTAATTTTCTGGCACTAACCTAACTCCCAACTTCTGATTAGGATTACTGAATACTAAGAAAAACAGTTTCAATGCAGGCAATGGAGGGTGAAAGAATCAAAGGGTGGAGAGGCTCAAATCTTGATACAACTAATTGAAGCTTCAAAGCATCTTTCAAATATTAGACACAACACTATAGAAAAAGGTCAGTGGCTGGAGAACAAGAACAAGAATTTCGCTAGAATTCAGGGGAGAAAATGAGATAGACATTATGAAATAAAGTCATATTAAAAAAAAACACCCAGGATGACTGATGTCCAAAGATAACTGTATGTACAACAGGAATATCTGTAAGAATACAAAAACAGATAATGGGGTAGCAATAATCTAATATACAAAAGATATTATCTCTGAGGGCTGTAAATTTAACCTTGAATGTCTCTCAAATGCTCATGTGTTGACATCATGGTCCCTATAGCTTAATGCTATATTAGGGGTGTGACACCTTTGGAGGTGGGGTATCCTACCATGATGAATTTTTTCTTCCACAAGCCAAGAGTTAAGAAGGTCAGGGGACCATAGACTGACAAGTCTGAAACTCTGATCCCAAATAAATTTTACCTCCTAATAATTTGATTCTTTCAGATATTTTTGTCATATTAGCAAAATACCTGAGACTAAGTCAGTGATTACTAAGTCAAAATAAAGCTTTGCTTTAAAGAGAAAAATCTCTGAGAGCAGTCAGAATTAATGACACTTAATAAAATTAATGTTCACTATACTAATATACCAACCCTGACATGCATGGAAAATTAAAAATGAAAGATTAAAAATTTTTAGTACATTTTTAAAGTATCATAAAATAAGTTGAAACTCGTTTGTTTGAATACACACTACATATAATATCTATTGAGAATAAATGAAGCTTTTGGTTTTATAAATTAACATACTTTTACTAATAAAATACAAGCATTAGAGATGAAATATGAAGAACATATATAAAATATGCTTTATTTTTAGAAATTCAGAGACTAGTTTAATAGGTACAATCTGTTATGAAAATAAAACTGATGAAATTCAGTTTATTTTTATAAATACAATTCCTACTTCTTAAAAACAATCAACTTCCTACAAAATGAAAAGGGAAATCTGTAAAGCCAAAAACCAGATGGCTGTTTCACCTTGGTTCTGAAACCTTGAGGGTTTTTCTTAATTGAATTATAAGCCACATGCCATAAAGGTCATGCTTTAAAAGTCCATAATTCAGTATTTGTGTTAGTTTATTCCCAACATCTTACAATCACCACTATCTAATTTCAGAACATTTCCATTGTCTCCCAAAGAAAACTAAAACCTATTAGCATTCATTCTTCATTCTCTCTCTTTCCCAGGCCCTGACAACCACTAATCTACTTTCTGTCTTCTAGATTTGCCTGTCCTAGAAATTTCACAAAACTGAAATCATACTAAATGTGAACTTTTGTGCCTGGCTTCTTCTACTAATACTTTATAATATTTTCGGTATCCATTCGTGTTATAGCACATATCTTTGTTTCATTTCCTTTTTTTTTTTTAATTTTATTTTATTGGTGCACTGTATTCATACATCATAGTGGGATACAAACTTTTGTAGACATACATGCACACATCGCCCAGTCAGCCCCCACCCGATCCCCACCCCATTCTCTCCCCATCCCTCCCTCCCATGCTTGGCTTAGTGGTTGACATCTAGTATTATAGCAATTTATCCAAAATTAAAAATGATAATCTCACATAACAGTTTCATTTGTCTGATACCAAGCTTTTGATGACTTAAATATAACATTTCAATATTTCTTTTTGCTTTCTTTCTTACCAGAGAATATTTTTTTCTTTTTTTTTAGGTGAAACTTTCATATATTTATTTTTCAGAAAAAAATCTATCCTGATATGGAATATGGACTCTAGATACCCAAAACAATCTCGAAGCAAAAACAAAGCTAGAAGATGTATATTTTCTGATTCCAAACCATATAAAGCTACAATAATTGAAACAGTGTAGTACTGTTCTAAAGGCAGATATATAGACCATTGGAGTTAAATACAAGCCTAGAGCTAACTTCTTCCCTATATTGTCAAGTTATTTTTGACAAGGTTTCCACGAAGATTTGGTGGTGGAAATTAATAATCTTTTAACTAAATATTGTTGAAAAATAATAATTACATGGAAAAGAATAAAATTGGACCCTTACCTAATCCCACATACAAGTATTAACTCAAACTAGATAAAAGACCTAAATATAAATCTTAAGACTATAAACTTTTAGGAGAAAATCTGGGTCATAAAACCTCACAACATTGAAATTGGCAGTGATTTCTTGGATATGATTTCAATGGCACAGGCAACAGAAGAATATACAAACTCCCTAAAAAATAAAAGAAAATATTGTATATCCAAAGACAATGTAAACAGAGTTAACAGTTACTAATAGAATTGGATAAAATATTTCCAAATGCTATATCTGAAGGTATATTAATATTCCAACTAGAAATCCTAACAATTAACAACAATAAAGGCAAACAATACAATTTAGAGATAGGTAAAAGACTAACATAAATAATGAATCTCCACAGATAACCAATCTTAGTTGTCTGTTGGATGGAAACTCTTGTTTCTCTGGTTCTGGTGAGTGTTACCTATTTCCTCTTTGTAGTTAATCTCTTTGAGTATTTTCTCTAGCGCTGGTTTTGAAGACATAAATTCCTTCAGTTTCTGTTTGTCATGGAAGCTTCTTATTTCTCCATCTAATTTGATAGAAAGTTTTGCTGGGTAGGAAATTTTTGGCTGGAAGTTGTTTTCTTTCAGAGTTTGGAATATGTTACTCCAAGCCCTTCTGGCTCTCATGACTTGGTTTGGGAAGTCTGGAGTGATTCTAATTGGTTTGCCTCTGAATGTCACTTGGCCCTTTGTTTTTGTTGCCTTTAAGATTCTATGCTTGGCTTCCACATTGGTCATTTTGACAATTATATGGCGTGGGGATCCTCTTCTCGGATCCTGTCTAAAGGGAATTCTATAAGTTTCCTGGATCTGTGTATCAACCTCTTGTTCTATATTTGGAAAATTTTCTGCTATTACTTCCTTGAAGAGATTGTTGATCCCTTTGGTATCACTTTCTTTTCCCTCCTCTATTCCAATTATTCTTAGGTTAGCTCTCTTAAGATGGGCCCATATTTCTTCAATGTCAGATTCCAGCTGTTGGATATCTTTTTCTAGATTAGAAACTATGCATTCATTTTTGGATTGCTCATCTTCTAAGAGTGAGATTCTGTTCTCCATGTGGTCTAATCGGTTGTTTGTGCTTTGAATTGAGGCCTTTACTTCATTAATTGCATCCTTTATCTCTTTTTGGCTCTCTCTGAGTTCTTTTCGAAGCACCTCTATTATTTCTACAGTTATTTTCCTGATTTGATCTTCTAGAAATCTCTGATTTTCTGTTTTATCAGGTTCTAATGTTGTGGGGTTGTGCACATTCATTACTCCAGTGTTATTCTTCTTTCCCATGATTTCGGAGGTTTGTGCCTTCTCTGGGTTCTTCCCTTGGGTCACTATGGCTTCACTTAAGGTGCTCTGGATCTCGAGTCTGTATTATCTCAGACCCTACTACTCCTTTACTGGGTTGTATCACAGAGTCTCCGACCCAGGGAGTCGATAGAGGCTGCTTTAAACTATGGGGGGTGCCAGGTTGCACGCTCTCCTATGGTGTGATATCTCTGCCACCACCACTCCCTCACTGGGTCAAGTCCCAGGAGGCACAATACTGGGATTTCTCCTCTGTGGCCCGCAATTTGACTCACTGTTCTTGAGTACGTAGATGTAGCTGTACTGGACTCGGTGAATTCACTGCTGCTGCCGCCGCCGGTGGCAATATGGCGCCTCTGCCACGCCCTCGGCCATGAGGCTGGCGTGTTTTTTCTTCTCTGGTTTTGATTTCCACTCTGAATCCCTGCAGCGTGTGCTGAGCTCAGCCACTGGGAGCTTTAAATGCTGTCTGCGCCGAAAGATCCCGCCTGGCTGTTCCGCATCGGCTCACCTCGGCTTGCTGTAGCCGTCCGCTGAGTTCGCCGCTGCCGCCGGCAGTATGGTGCTGCTGCCGCGTCCTCGGGCGCGTGTGTCTCCTCTGTGGCCCTGAGCTCTGTTCTCAGTCCGCTTTCTCTCTGGAGCCTGGTGGTTTTTTTGTTTTTCTGGTGATGGTGTTTTCTGGCTATGAAAGGCGCTCTTTTTGTGGTAATGGAGATTGGTTGTTAGCGGGACTCTTAAGCCCCGCTTTTCTCGGTCGCCATCTTCCCGGAAGTCTTCATTTCCTTTGATGGCTAAATAACATTCCACTATCTGGCTCTTCTACATTTTGTTTATCTATTATTCAGTCATGAACATAGGGGTAGTCATCACTTTGTGCTACTATGAATGATACTGCTTTTAACTTTTATATTTACAGTTAATATAAAATGTTAATATTTAACACTTACAACTTTTTATATTTACATTTAACATTTAATTTTTAATTTTTACAATTTAATATTTACAACTTTTTGTGTAGACATGTTTTCAATTTTAAAACACTTAAAAAGTTGGAGTGCTGGGTGGCAAGATAGCTTTGTTAAACTTTTTAAGGAAAACTACACTGTTATCACAGTGTCTTTACCATCTTAAATTCTCAACAGCAATGTATAAAAGTTTGTTTTGCCATATCCTAACAAAAATGCTAATTTTGAAGATTATAGCTATTACAGTGGGTGTAAAATGGCATCTCTTTGCAGCCAGTGTATATATCTTTTGGATAAATGCTTATTCAAATCCTCTGCCCATATTTCAATTGCATTGTTTATCATTTATTTTAAATATTAGGATTTTATCAGAATATGACTGGATAGTATTTTCCTACCTTGAGAATTATAGTTTTGCAGTAAATATGGATATTAAAAATTTGAGTCCTTTATTATTTACCATTTTCAAGGTTGTTTTTGTCATTCAATGTTCTTATATTTCCATATAATTTAAAGTAACAGATTTTCTATTTATACAAAAAGGCAATGGGAATTAGGTCAGGGATTGCATTGAATCTATAGGTACATTTTAGGGAATATTTCACTATAACTATGAAGTCACCCCATCTATGAAATAGATGCCTATTTATTTCTTTAAGTCTTCTTTAACTTATTTCAATATGGTATATTATTTTTTAGAATGTAATTTTTAACTTTATTAGTGCACTGTAGTTATACATCATAGTGAGATTCAAAGTGGTACACACTTACATGCACATAATACTTGATATATTTCTTGGACCCTCCCATCATGTTCCTTTCTCCTCCCTCCCATACATATTAGGATGTTGATAGCAATATCTTCATATATTGCTATAATATCATTTAAACTAGTTCCTTTTTCAATTCTCCTTTTAATCCTGCCCATCTCTTCCCACTGTCCTGTTTTACTATTGTTCTGTTTTCTCTTCTCATATAGATGAAGTCCCTTATGTTTCTGGTTTTATTTCTATCTTCTGCAAATGAGAGAAAACATGAAATCTTTGACTTTTTGAGACTCACTGATCTCACTCAGCATAATAGCCTCTAGTTCCATCCATTTTCATGCAGACGACATCATCTCGTTCTTCTTTATGGCTGAATAAAATTCCATTGTGCGGATATACCACATTGACATTATCCATTCATCTGTTCACAGACACCTAGGTGGGTTTTATAATTTTTCTAATGTGAATTGTGCAGCTATAAACATGGATATGTGTGTATCATTATAGTATTCTGACTTTAATTATTTTGGGAAGATACTGAGGCGTTATATAGCTGAATCATATGGTGGCTTTATTTATAATATTTTGAGGAACCTCCATACTCATCTCCATATCAGTTTTGCTAATTGGAATTCTGATGAAAAAACAGTGTATAAAAGTTCATATCTATTCCCATCCCTGCCAGTATTTATTATTGTTTGTATTCTTGATGAATAATTGGAGTTAGATGAGTCCCAGTATAATTTTGACTTGCATTTTCTCTGTTTGCTAATTATTTGGTTTGCTAGCATTTTTTTTTCAATAAAGTTTGCATTTATATTTATAAAAGATTGTTTTTTCATGATTCTTTATCTGGTCTGAATATTAGGGTAATGTTGGTCTCATAAATTAGTTCGAAAGAGTTGCTTGCATATTTTCTCTTTCTTTTTAAAATAGTTTGAGAAACATTTGCAGCAATTACTTATTTTAAAATTTTTGTTACAATTTCCCAGAGGCTGTCTAGCTCTGGACTTTAAATTGTTTTATTTACTTGGAATAGATCTATTTATTTTTCTGTGATTTCATGAAGTCATTTAGATAGTTTCTGTCTTTCCATAGGTTTGTTCTTTTCAACTAGGCTAATTAATTCTTTTGGTACTCAAACATCCATAGGATTCTTTATAATATCAGGCATTTCTCTGAGATGATAGTTATAACCTTTATTTTAATTGGAGTCTTCTCTCTCTCTTGTACTTGGTCAGTCTAGTTAATTAAACATTTGTAAAGTTCATTGATGTTTTCAAAGAACCAGGTTTTGGAATTTTATGATTTCTGAAATAATTCTCTCTCTCTCTCTCTCTCTCTCTCTCTCTCTCTCTCTCTCTCTCTCTCTCTCTCTCTCTCTCTCTCTCATGTGTGTGCGCTTTTATTTTTTTGTTTTGTATTAATTTTTAGTGTTCTTCTAATTTCTCAGGAGAAAGTTTAGTTATTGATCTGTAATCCTCCTGCTCCTCTCCTTCCTCCTCTATAGCTTTCTCCTCTTTCCCCTCTTCTTCCTTCTTCCTTCTTCTTCATGTTTGTGTTATTGGAGATTGAACCTGAGGCATTCTCTCCCCAAGCTACTTCACTGGTCTTTTTTACATTTTGTTTTGAAACAGGATTTCTCTAGGTTGTTGAGAGTATCACTAATTTCCAGAGGCTGGTTTAAAATCTATGATTCTCCTGTCTAAGTCTCACAGGTACTGGGAGAACAGGCATGCAGTACTACATCCAGCTGAATTCTTTTTAAAAGTCAAATCTTCTTTTTCCTTTTAAAGTAGGCACCTATAGCTTATAAATTTCACATTAATCCATATTTTTGATGCACCCAATCTATTTTTATTCCATTTCATCTATTCCAAAGCATTTTCTAGTTTGTTGTTTGATTTCTCCTTTGATAATTTTGTTAGTTAGCAGTTTATGTTTAATTTTCTTATATTTGTGAATTTTTCAAATCTTTTTATGCTATTGATTTAACATTTTATTTTATTGCATTTAAAACCATTTCTTATACTTTCAATCATTTTTAATCTATTGAAACTTATCTTATGGTTTAATGTATGGTCTTTCCTGAAAAATGTCCCACGTGCCTTGAGAAAAATGTGTCTTCTGCCATTACTTGACTTAGATGGCTGTTGGGTCCAGGTGGTTGAGTGATTATGTAGTGTTCTGTTTTCTTGTTGGTCTTCAAAATAGGTGTTATCTTTACTGTTGAAAGTAGGCTAATCAAATCTCCAGCTATTATTATTGACTTATTTATTTTTTATATTATTTTTGAGTTTTAGCTTCAGACTTTTGGGGGTTTGTGACTAGGTGCCTATGTGTTTATGATGACTTTGTCTTTTTGATATAACATGCTTTATGGTTATCGCTATTTAGTTTAGTTGTTTGTTTAACGAATAACTATACTAACTGTAAAATCTGTATTTTATTTTTGTCATGTGAAACCTCTATAGTCTCTACGTAGTATATTAATTAGTTATTGACAGGATGAAGTTCTCTCAAATACATTTAAGCAATCACCTTCTCAGTCTTCTAGCATGCGTTTTCTGAGTCTCTTGGGCTTGACTTCAATGCTCAGCCAGCTAATTTGTAACTGTGCTTTAGATCTTCCTTCCTCTTTGTTTAAAGCTGTTCACTGAGGTTTAATGTAGGGCCTTCTTAGGTCATTCATAAGCATGATCACAGTCCTAAACATATGAGTGTATTTCTAGATATCAGAAATATATTGTAATCCTACCATTTGGGAGGCTGAGACCAGAGGATCATGGTTCCTGGACAGCCTCAGCTTCTTAGAGAGGCCCTCTGCAACTCAGTGAGACCCAGTTTCAAAATAAAGAATAAAAAATAGGGCAGGGGGTGTAGCTTGGAGGTCAGATGCCCCTGAATTCCATCCCCAGACCCACCCACACACAAAAAAATTTCAAAAGCATGTAAATAAGACACATAAAATTCTATTGTGAACTTTAGTATCTATATACTAGTTATATAACTTGAACTTTGATTTCTTTTGTGTGTATGGGGGGAGGGGTCAGAATTCTCCAGCAATAAAAAGTCCCAAGTCTCAATTGTCATTAATATATTTATATACTTTTGTGTTTTTTCCAGAGACCTAAGAATTCATATTAAATTTATAGATGCACTATTTTAATAAAATTCAGTGAAAATTTTAAATTCATGAATGGTATGAAGATATGTGTTCAGTATTTAAAATACCGTTTTAATTGTGATACTCAAACTCTAAATATTTTAAGTGTGATGGAGTTTAACCAATTATAATATTTCTCCTGTATTTTCCCCAGGAAAAGAAAAGCTAACAACAAGCAATCAATTGTAAGTGTAACATATAACCTTCAGTGGTAAGAAAGGAGAAGCAGAAAATCATTCTTACAACTGACACCAAGCCCAAATAAAATTCTTTTAAAAATCTAAAATTTTAACTATATGAAAACCATGAACATGCAACAAAAAACAAACTTAATTGTTTTAATGTTTTAATAACAATCACCTAAAGAGACTATCCTATTTATGGGAAAGTATAATGTTTTTATTAATTTTTTTGGTGTGTGGTTCTGGGGATGGAAATCAGGCGCATTCTATCTACAAGCTATACCCTCAACCCTATTTCATTTTTTTTTAAATTTTGAAACAATAGCTCACTAAGTTGTTGAGAGCCTTGCTGAGGTTATAGGCATGCAGCACTGCTCTCAGCTATGATATAGTCTTTAGCAAACAGTACAATTCAATAATATAATACAGTGCTCTGTGTTGTGTCACCCACCTGCAATATCAGCTATTGGGCAGACTGATGCAGGAGAATCAAATGTTTGTGATCAACCTGGGCAATTAAAGGTTACTCTATCTCAATTTTTTTTTAAAAGGGATGGGGTATAGCTCAGTGCTACACCACCCCTGGATTTAATTTCCAGTGCCAAAAATGAAGAAATCACTATGTGTTCCTAATACATTTACTAAAAATTCCCAAACCCAACATTTCAGTTGGGATATTGAGGATACTAGCATGCAAGCTTTGTCCAGGCACCATCTATACTCTAGCCTAGACATCCAAGCTAAGCAGTGGTGCACATTGTGAGAGTTGATTTTGTGTGTGTGTGTGTGTGTGTGTGTGTGTGTGTGTGTGGTACTGGGGGTAGAACCCGGGGCTTTTCTATCTCTGGGCTATACTTCCAGACCTATTTTATACTTTATTTGGAAACAGGGTCTCACTAAGTTGCTGAGAGCCTCACTAATGAGCTGAGGCTGGCTTCGAACGCATGCGATCCTCCTGTCTCAGCTTCCCAAGTGTTGGGATTACCAGCCTGCGCCACCATGGGTAGCAAGAATTGATATTTTTGACTTAAACTATGCAATTATTTTTCCACTTTTCATACCACTCTAAAACGTTCACTTATTTTGACTAATAGAGAAATATGCATTATTAACAATATATTTACATATACATTAAACTGAAATATCTTGGAAAAAACTTCACAGTTTTAAAATGCTATTAAAGATCCAAACTTTTGCATTTTGTGTTGTCGATTTAAAAACACCAGATTGAGAATGAATGGCTTCTGTCAACAGCCTAACAATGGCAAAAATTAAGTCAGTTCTTACAATACTATGCTTGAAATTATCATTTAATCTTCCAAGTGGATAGTCTTTGGTTACAAACCCAGCCAACTCATGCTTTTATAGTTATAAACTAACTATGAAAAAAATTTTCATCATAATTGATTCACTATTTCTGTGACAACATCCCAGATGGCCTAAACACATAAATACATTTTACTTCAAAATAGATGAACTCAAAGATTTAGGAAGTATGATTAATTAGAATTTCAGCCTATTGCTCTGGGTCACCAAGACTGCCTTACCCATCTCTCCCACAATCTCTAAAGTTTACAGTTTTCTCAATTATCCAACTACTTGTGTTTTTCCAGTCATGTTATCGTTAGATATGGAGAGCGTCCTGCAGATCTCATGTGTTACTGTTCAAATTTGAAATAATTAAGCCATGAGGGCTACAGTCTCATCAGCAGATAAACCCACTGTAATGGGCTTACTGAGTGGTGCCTAGGTCAGTGGGGTGTGGCTGTAGGTCCCTGAGGGTGTGGCCTTTGGGACTGTGCTTTTGTCTTTGAAACCCCTTGGTCATTTTCTCTCTTGATTCTGGCCTCAAAGATGTGAGAACTGAGCCCTTGCTCTCTCCCTCCCTCTACTTCCATGATCCCTGAGCTCCTAGGACCCTTGGCCTCATATGACCTGAACGTTAAGTTTTCAAAATCTGTGAGTAAATAAACCTTCCTTCATCTAAAGTGTGTGGTCCGTTATTTTGGATTATATGAGTGAGAATTATGATTGAAACATATCACCATAGGAGGTTCATATTAAATATATATAATTTAACTAGAAATTAACTACATAAATATACTAAATATAAATTATCTATTACTGAAAATGTTATTAATATAGAAAAGTATAAACAAGCAGAAAGATTGTCCTTAAGCACAACATTTGATGCATTGATTTGTTGCTGCTCAGGGCAGCAACATCCCTGGTATCATCTGAGGGGTTGCTGGACAGACATAAGGTCAGTCTATATCCCAGGCCAGCAGAATTAGAATCCACAGTGGAATGAGATCTCCAGATGGTTCAGGGAGATGCATGGGGAGGTTTGAAAAAACACTAATACCGACTTAACCAGTACTGAACTTTGATGGGTACCTCAGTAGTTTTTCTTTTACTATATTATAATTTACATATGCATTAATTATGTGGTTCCATACACTGTACTGTAAATGTTTTTGTCTTCCACTAACAATTTACAAGTACTATTTTCTAGCTTTATTACTGTGTGAGAATACCAGTGGCGATCTCAATGATCTGTATTGGGAAGAGGAGTATGGGGAGAGAGGGGAGAAACCCACCAAGTGCTGTGTGTATGCACGTCACTATCACTATGAGGTGAGGCTATAATGCACCAGTAAAAGTATAAAAAAATAAGTTTTAATTTTTAAAAAACTGCCATTTCTCCCTAATATAAGCTTTCCTTCCAGTCATATAAATACTATTATCTATATTACACATAGAGTATGGGATTATATAGTATATGAAACCTTGTCACATTATTATTTTAATAGCATTTTCCTTGCCAGTATATTCTGAATTTCTGTGTTGCAGTGCTGCCTGCAGATGTTTTACATACATTTTCCAATGTGCTGTTCCACATATCATTAGCATTTTATTATGTCCTTAATATATAATTTTAAAGTATATAGATCAGTCTTTTTCCATGAAAAAACATTTATTATTGGTTTTTAAATTTGATTTTTTATTTATCTTTAAATACACAGAAAAGGATGAGTATGAAAAGTGAATGTGTTGTAGAAAATATAAAAATGGATTATAATTTTATATTCCAAAAGAATACACAGATTTTTCTTCCATTACGGGTACATTTTTGTCTGAATATGTGTATAATGTGTACTTATTTACTGATAATAAAAATTATAATATATGCATATTTTTACAAATAATTAAAAATTCACCATGTTTAAAAATGTGACCTTCTGTAAAGATTTTACAATCAATGCGGTAAAACCTTTTGATTTGTATGCTCTTCTTATTTAAGCTGAGGGCCTTTTACTCGACATTCATAATTTTCCGTTCCTATTTATGGTAAATGCATTTTAATTAGCTCCACATTGTTTTTCCTATGAACATCTTTATGTATATTTGAACTTTTCTTCTGCATTCTGAAAACCTTTGCAAAGACTGAATTCCATACCAGGGATTCAATACTGCACAATGCGATTTGTGCAATTTTACATATTCTTGTGAGTAAAGTTCATCACCTTTATATATATTCCTTTTAATTTTATTTTTTTGTTTTATCTTAATTTGCATACCTGTCTTCAACAGCCCTTGCTATTCCTGCAGTATGTGGCTGCATTTGTTCATTCAACCTGGCTTTTTAGGCCTGGCTGATCAGCATCATAATTGCAGGTAGAAAGGGCAGTTTTGGCTGGGTGTGGTGGTGTACATGAGTAATCCTAGGACTTGGGAGGCTAAGACAGAATATTTCAAGTTTGAGGCCTTTATCAACAACGCAGGGAAACTCTCATCAACCTAATGATGCTTGATTCAAAATGAACACATATAAAGTAGCTCTCAGAGATAGAATACCTCCAGATTAAATCTTCAGAACACACACACACACACACACACACACACACACACACACACACACAGATATTTTTGTCAAAAATCTCTTGCAAGTTCCCACTGTTGACATCTCCTTGCTCTACTACTTGGGATTATAGAAACTCAAGAATAAATATCCAGCAACCTGAATTGCATCTGATTATATTAAACTTATGTTTTTATCATTATCCAACAACTGCATGTCCATGTTTTCAAAACCTTAATTTATGGATGTACATGTACTCAACTGGATATATTGTATCACTGTGAATTACAGTTATCCACCAGAAGTAGAATGAAGAGTACTGATTTGGAACACAGGGAAGAAGAGCTGCTTTAGAAATTAGCTCTAAACATTAGAATGATAGCAGATCAATCGATCTAATTCGATCTGGACTTTCTAGCAGCAGAGAGCACAGAGAACAGATTTTCCTATAATTCCCAATTAGCCCACTGCAACGGTGAACCAGAATTTGAGGTAATTAAGTTATTCCATTAAGTTATAGGGTAAAAGAAAAGCAGATACACTGGCAAAGGTTTAAGCTTTATTTTTTTAAGTTATTCATATTCAGAATAGAATGAGATTTGTCTTTTCTTTACTATTTTAATGGAAATGTAGTTGGAGTCATGTTCAGACTCCTAACTAATGCCACTCTGACCCAGATACTTTCTGTGGGTTATGGAAACCAGATCAATATCACTGCATCAAAGCTAAAGATTTATTTGGATTTTTTTCTGTTTTGTTGAATTTTGTTACCATTAGTAATATTCTTCTATATAGCAGTTAACAGGTGAGATGCCTCTGCTAATACTTGGCAAATCTGAAGTTGAAGCCAATTGTCCTAGAGTATAAATATTGCATAAGTCTAAAACTCATCAAAAAATTTATTTTTGAAGAAATAATTTTGTTTTTAAAAAGGGCTGGTGATTTGATTATTAATTCTAGAATTTGTAAAAGTTGGGCTTAATTGAAAATTAGTTGGGATTCTGTATCAATTTGTCCTGGGAAGGAAACCAGTCATTATATTGTAATAAATTGCTTTATACTAAAGAGAGCCTTGGACTTTTAATTAGGTTCATATCTCAAAAATTTGCGACATGTTTCACTGCAATTAAGGGGATATAGGATGGGTGAGGATATTACTACTACTTAAGATCCCTTTATAAATTTACTATAGAAACAAGTACTGTGTTATCACATATGTGTGACTAGACTCCAAATGTGATGATCAGAATCAACTTAAAATTAACTTTCAAATATTTTATTATTTTTAATATGCTTTTATTGGTGCATTATAGTCACATCATAATGTAAATCACGCACACAGTACTTGTTGCCCCCACCTCCTCATCTCCCCCCTTCCCTCTGCAGAGTACTGAGATTGACATTCTACTCAGCAATAAAGAAGAACAAAATTATGTCAATTTTGTTTTAAACAAGGTGGGAAGAGGAGTGAAGCTGGTTTCTTACAGGACCATTCTAAAGCCTAATGCAGACTCATTCCCAATAATCATTTCCATTTATTTCAGTACTTTTTTCTAGCACTCTGTTGAGGCTTTTGACATTTACATAAAGCAAAAAGGCATTTCATTCTCTTTGAGCCATTCTTCCAGGAGAAAGATGCTGCAGCCAGGGAAAACATTAATTAGAAGCACATCTAACATAAATGGCTTGTCACTGACTTAATACTTAGCAGAACCTACACTGTCCTGGGAAGATAGAAAAATTCCTTCAGTTAACTTGAGAAGTTAACTACTCTAATTTGTAGCGATACATATTAGGTGGAGGCTGCAATGTACTTGCATATTTTGAATACGTTAAAGAATATCTCCACAAATGAATCCCTCGTGGAATGTAATTTAGTTCCCAGGTTGAGAAATGGGATAACAGTTCCAGCCCCCGTCACTCCTAATGCTTGAAGTAGAGCTGAAGAATAAAATAAGCGGTGCATAAAGAGCAGATATTACAGTAACAACTGCCAGATAATGAGAAGGATACACTGCACTGTTTTTGCTTATTTATAACAAATGAGCATGACTATTTTCTTCTGTTTCTTTGGGGAACTGGATTAATTCTTCTTGCTACATTGAAACGAAGCATGAGTAATGTCATTGAATGTGTGTCTAAATGACCCTAAAATGTTACATGAGTAGAAATGATGGAATAAAAGTCATACAAATGAGCAAGACGCGTTTGTCACCCGCATTCTTTAGTTTCAAATTGTGTGATATTGAAATAACTCTTTTATTGTCCAAATTTTCCATGAATGCCAATTTATTTGCAAAAGTAGCTTTTGAGAAAACAGAAACTGCAAGAGCTTCCTTATTACTAGATCTAGGCTGAATTGAGAAGAACCAAAATTTACATCAGCTTAATGTTTCATCAAAGAGCTTTTTATTTTCTTCGCCCTTCTACTTATTTATTCTAGCAATAATGGGGCTAATGCACACCCAAAAGAAACAGTAGTTCTAAGATAGGAATTGCAACTATTGCAACCAATCTCCTTCTTTAGTAGATTATTGAGTGATACATAGATGGCCTGAAAATACAATGTAATTTCTCTCAATGGGCGCCAGTATGCACATCCAATATCTTCCTCTATGAGCAAACTACAGAGGAATACAGAAAAACTAGATCCATATTGACTTGTGAACATGATATAAGAACTTCTTTATACATGCGAACTCACCCTTCCACTTATCACAGAAACTTTAATTATATCACAGATTTCACTTAATATCTTATCTGAACAGTTTTTGGATAATGGTAATCGCTCAGAAGATAGATGAGGAAACTTGATCTTATCACAGGACCAGTACTAGATTATTTCTGTTCTAGGAGTGTAACTTTGACTACATCCTAACAGATCAGATAGGTCAGAGATAGTTTCTAGTTCTTCCAAGAAGTGTTTGGAATTAGGTCAGAAATTATGTAGAATTTGGGTATAAATATACTTCTTGCAGACACTGATTACTCTTATAATTCTCCAGAACTCTCTGTGGACCACAGTGGAAAACTTAACTGACCGAGAGTATCCCATATGCTTCTCGGTTCTATTGTTTATGTGAAGCCTATTGAGCCAATTCCTGTATGTAAGATCCACAAAGACTTTATTTTTTGTGGGTCTGGGGATGGAATCCAGGGGCATTCGACCTCCGAGCTACACCCCTGTGCCCTATTTTTTATTCTTTATTTTGAAATAGGGTCTCGCTAAATTGCTGAGGGCCTCACTAAGCAGCTGAGGCTGTCCACGAACCCCGATCCTCCAGTCTCAGCCTCCCAAATGCTGGGATTACAAGCGTGCGCTACCACACTCAGCAAGGTCTCCTAACAACAAAACAAAACAAGCAAAAACCAGGGCTCTCATGAGTTTATAGGAACTGGGAGTAACCAGTACTAAAATTCACAGAACGCTGTAGAGGAATAAACAACAACAACAACAACAACAAAATCCCTTGGCTGTTTTTACATGTGTAGAATGAAGTTAGAAACAGTCGCTAAAAATAATACATTGGCCAAGATTGAAGGAGCCTACGTTTTGATTAATGAGAAAGTTACATGGAACACATCCATTGTACTTAGTACATGTCAAATAATTAATCTTCATAGTCCTCTGTAACAAAGGGAGCATTGAATTTTTTAGTGAAGAACGACAGACACAATGAAGTAAAATAATGTGCTTCCTTTGCTTTTCATCAAGAAGTTTTCTAATCCCTGTTTCCACATACTTGCAGGCAATGAACTCCAGACTTCTCTTTCTTTCTGAATTAATTAAGCTAGTCTTTTGATTCTGCAAGTAGGACTCCCTTTGTCATTTTGTGTTTTTACTTTATCCTTTGGCAGAATAAGCAACTTCGCCATTAATTTTTTTATACACTTCCCATGAGTGAGCTGAGATTTAAGAATTCTGTCACCTTATATCTGAATATCTGCCACAGACTAATTCAATAAGGATTTGCAGCATTGAATTGGGTTTATCTTGTTATCATTTTTCTACTCAGACCCATTTTCTTCTAAAATAATAACCTATGAAGTGCACATGCTTGTAATCTCAGTACTTGGGAGGCTGAGACAGGAGGATCGCAAGTTCTTAGCCAGCCTTAGCTACTTATGAGGCCCTCCAAAACTTATTGAGACTCTGTTTCAAAATAAAGAATAAAAAAAAGAGCTAGAGGTATAGCCTGGAAGTAGAATGCCCTGGTCTTCAATCCTTAGTACCACACACAAAAAAGGTAATAGCTATTTCTAAATAAAGCAACACACACACACACACACACACACACACACACACACACACTGGGTCTCTGTTCTAAGATCCAGTCAATGAAAGAGGAATATATATATATACATATATATATATATATGTATATATATATATGTAAAATGTAGCAGTACAATTGAGGTGACCTTGTTTTTCATTGATAAGAAACTATATATATATATATATATATATATACACATACATATATATTAATCTATTTTATTAACAGCATCTTATACAGTTGAGCTGGCATGATTTACGGTGGAACAATTACCATTATTTTGGGGAGATGTTTACTTTTAAGGACTGGCAAAATCTGGTTATCTAATACACATATGGTATAATGTACAAATTCTGTACAATAACCAAAATGCGAATAAGTACAGATATCTGTAAAATTGCCTCCTTATTAGAGAAATACTTATATATATCATTTTAGGCCATTCAAGTAGCTATTAAGAGTACCAATGAATGAAGAGCTTATAAACAATAGAAATTTTTTCCTTAAAGTTTTGGAATCTAGGAAGGCCAAGGTCTAGATACTAGAAGGTTCTGTGCCTCCTGGGGGCTGTCTTTGTTCAAATAATACTGTGGCAACTGGTAACGTGTGACTGTATTATTAACAATCTTGTGTGATTGTATTATTAACAATCTTGTGTGGCTGTATGTATTATTAACAATCTTGTGTGACTGTATTATTAACAATCTTGTGTGACTGTATTATTAACAATCTTGTGTGGCTGTATTGTTAACAATCTTGTGTGAATGTGTTATTAACAATCTTGTGTGGCTGTACTATTAACAATCTAGTGTGGCTGTATTGTTAACAATCTTGCTAACTTGTGTGTGACTGTATTATTAACAATCTTCCTAATTCGTGGGGAAGGAGAAAGGGAGAGAGGGAGGGTTGTAGAGAGAAAAGCCCTGTCCATGTGTATTTTTAACACTTAGAGCTCACTATGCTGCATAATTAAAAATATATATGGGACCTGTTTGCTGTGTTCTGACACATTGTGAAGGGATAAAAAGCTCCCTTGGGAATATTCTTTTGAAGGCACTAAAATCATTTCTGAGTATTTGGGCATTGTCACATCTTCAAAGACCCCTCCTCCTTATTACTATTACACTGGGGGGTAGAATTTCAAAATAGGAGTTTCAGGAACTCAAATAATCAGGCCATAACAAATATATTCTGAATAAAGAAAAGACATTGGCATAAGGACATCTGCCTTTTCTATCAGTAATAAATGCTGGTTTTATGCTTATCAAACATTTCAAATCTTTTATGGAACTAAAGGCAAGGACTAGAATCTTAAATACCATGATATTTTTTCATGGAAACCAACTAGTTAACTATGTACTATAGGGTAAATAGAAACCAATGACTATTTTCATACATTGGTTTTACTGAAGCATGGCTTTGCCGACTGGTTTATATCCTCTCCGTGGCTGCTTTCATTATACAATTGCAAAATTGAAAGGTTAGCACAGAGATCTTATGACTTGCAATCCTGAAACATTAACTATAAGTTTCGTATCACAAAAGATATTCTGATTCCCGGACTTGCTGTTCTAGAAGTTTATAAATACTAATTAAAAGCTAGGCACATAGTATTTATTGAATGAGAAAATAATGGTGATTTTTATTTTGTTTCTTCTAAGTTTTGTATGTTCTAACTTTTTGGAATATTTACATATAATTATCATCGTAGGAACATATTTTAAATCTTATTATATTTTAAATATGCATTTTACAATAGAAATGTATTTTGATGGGTACTGGAGGCTGTACCCAGGGGCTTTGTACCTCTGAACTATAACCCCAGACCTATTTTATTCTTTTATTTGGAATTTGAGTCTTTCTAGGTTGCTCAGAGTCTAGGTTGCTGAGGCTGGCCTTGAACCTTTGTTCTTCCTGTCCCAGCCTCCCCATCATTAGAAACATAGGAATTATAAGCATGTGCCACCACATCTGGTAGGATTGGGCCCAGAGACATTGTATCTCTGCACTACAACTCTAACTCTAGATTATTATTATTATTATTATTATTATTATTATTATTATTATTGATTTTAAAACAGGGTCTTACAAAATTGTGGAGGGCCTCACAAGCTTTCTGAGCTGGCTGTAAACCTAGGATTCTCCTGTTTCAGCCTCTCAAGTACTGGGATTACAAGTCATGCATCACCATGTGCCACTGTCTAAGAAGCACTGTTTATGGTATACCATGCAACACTTTATAAAGCACTTTATACTGTGCGCATGTATGTCATTATTACTAGGAACTACATTATGATGTGAGATGATGATGTACCAATAAAAGTATAAAAATAAATAAAGCAACTAAGACAGCATTTATGAATCTATCATTATAAATCTATCATATGCAATTATAATGTGCTAATAAAACTTTTAAAATAAAAATCAATAAAAAACATTCCAATTTATTCGTTTGCCATATTTTTCATTCTTTTTTTTTTTTTTGGTGGCACTGGGGGTAGAACCCAGAGGCTTTCTACCTCTGGGCTATACTCCCAGACCTTTTTTATATTTTATTTGGAATCAGGGCTGAGAGCCTCACTAAGTAGCTGAGGCTGGCTTTGAACCTGTGCGATCCTCCTGTCTCAGCCTCCCAAGCCCGGGGATTACAAGCGTGCACCACCACGCCCGGCTTGCCATATTTTTTCAATGAAACTCTGTAAGAGAGTTATTTATATCCAGTTTCTAATTCCTTCGTTCTCATTCTTTCTATACTCATTCATATTTTGACTTCATTCCCAAAGGATGTTAAAAATGTTCTCATCAAGGTCTTCAATACACCTGTATTGTTAAAGTCAGTATTTATTTCTTACTTCTTTTACTAGATCTCCAAGTAACATTTGAAGTGGTTGACTACTTCTTTCTCCTTGAAATTCTTTCTGTTCTTGAATTCTAGGTTGGTTGCTTGAATCTCTTTTGCTGATTTTTCTTTATCTCCCAACCTCTATTAACTGCTAATTGCCTTTGGGCTCTGTCTCTGATCATATTTCTCAAGTCTGTGCCCATCCATTCCATCTCTGGCTTAAACTCCTCCCTTAAAATAGTAATCCTGAAGAGCAAATCTTTAGGTCATTCTGAAACATGTAACTTTATTTATTTAAATAAATGTATGAGAATTAACATATATGCACATATATTTGTGTGCACATGGAGGCAAAACAAGTCTACCTGTCATTCATACTAGCAAAATCCAGGTTTCCATCACTTTCAAAAGTATTACAGCAGGAAAAAAAAGACTTTTTTCCCAATAAATGGAAAGTATATTTTTGAGTCTGAGATCCTATATATTCTTCCCAAATATTACATTTCAGTAGCAGTTTATCAGTCTGGAAACACATTCTGGATAGGTTTTAAATGTTCTAGACCTAATTTTCTGATAATGCAGCACACTGAAAAACTGTTCAGCCTTCTTGCCCTGGGCAATTGCTGAGTCAACGCAATATTCTCCTAGACCAATCAGATACACTCACCCCTGGAAGCAGTCTTCCAATAGTGACAGCCACAGAAGCTATTAGGACGTTTACAAAGACACATTTAGCCAGCTTTTCGGTTCTTGGTTTCTAAATAACCAAGCAAATAAAAACTGTTATCCAAACTCTATTCTAACGAATCGCTGTCTCTCAATCCATACATCTTCTCTGAAGCACGAGGCTAACAGCTTTAGTTATATGTAACCATGCTCTACCTTTGTATTCTATTTTATTTGCAGATTTGCCTCTTTTTGTTTTTCAAGTTGGTAAATAGGTCTCCGAAGCTATACCTCTTTCAGATTTTACTCAGAGGTGCTGTTCATTCTTGTTTTTTCCTGTTGCTCAGGTTGATTATGAAAATTACTACACTTATAGTAATTGAACACTTGTCTGACTAATACTGGATTACCTGCTGAGATGGACCCAGCTCACAAAACTCAAAGACCTGGTATCATGCTCTATTTCCTCCTTTTCTTGTGTTTGGTAACAGAAATAATTATCAATTTCAAAGATATTTAAAAGCTTAAGGTTTGTAATATTCATTTGCACAGCTTCCACTGTTGAAGACAACTATACAACTTTACTTAGTGGCAACTTGAGAATGCTAGTCCAAAGCACAGTGCTAACTGGGAGTGATGGGACACATTTGTAATACCGGTACTTACTTGGGAGGCTAAGGCAGGACAATCAAATGTTTGCATCGAGTCTCAGCTACTTAGTGAGGACCTCTGCAGTTTAGTGAGACCCTGTTTCAAAAAATAAAAATAGAGCTGAAGATGTAGCTTAGAGGTGTAAAAGGCTCCTGAGTTCAATCTCCAGTACTGAAAAAGAAATTTTTTAAAAAGCACACTGCTTACATGTAGTTAATAGGTCAGTGCAGAAAATTGCTATTGGCTCAATACACTGAAAACTAGTAACAATAAGCCAATGTGAGCATATATACTTGCACGTATTTGTATTTTGAAATTATACCCACATCTTGGTTCTGACATTAATATCTGAGAACAATAAATGTTATCTATATTGAACATGTTTGTTCTTATAAGAATTTCATTACTTCCCATGAAATTCCATTCAATTTGCTCTCAAGGAAGAAACATAAATGCCCCACCAAAAATACATACACAACACAAGCAATAGTTTGGCATTTTCTCATATTTTGTAATCTATTGTTTTGGAGATGAGTGCGTTCTACATATTATATTTGAAATAATTTCATAAATATCTCACCAATTGATAATGTGCTTTTATTTTCAGGGATTTTTAAAAGTTAATCATTTATCTGTATATTTCTGATCAAAATAGTACTAATTATTTTATATACTATATTCTATATATTTATATATAGTTATGGATACTTTATATACTTATATATTTTATATACTTATATATTTTATATACCTATATATTTTATATATTTTATATACCGTATACTATATATTATACTATATATACTGCATATATATATATATATATATGTATATATGTATATATACACTTTTTTGTGGTACTGGGCACTGGTATTGAACCCAGGGGCATTCTACCTTTTAGCTACACTTCCAGCCCTACTTTTTATTCTTTATTTTGAAATAATGTCTCACTAACTTGCTGAAAGCCTCACTAAGTAGCTGAAGCTGGCCACTAATCTATGATCCTCCTGACTCAGACTCACAAGTAATGGGGTTACAAGCATGTGCCAACAAGCCTGGCCAAAATATTATATTTTATATATTTTTTGAGACAGATATATCCAATTTTGTTTATTATTTTCACTATGAGAAGATTTGGAAAAATTCCAAGCCTTAATTTTTCATAACATGACAGGTGGTATGGTGTTAATTCATGGAACCCTAAAGTCCACAGAATGTATTTGGGAACATTTTGGTTCCCTAGATCTCAACTAGAAATCCTAAAGGGGTAAAAATCTTATCAAGCAGTACCTGTGGAGTGGCCCACTGGCCAGGGAATTGAGGCATGCTTAAGCTTCCTTAAGATTCCAAATTCTAAGGGCTCTGAAGGGTTTGCTGATATAAGCATTGAAACAAAGAAGTGTCACAGAGCTGGGTGTGGTGGCACAGGCTTGTAATCCCAGTACTTGGGAGGCTGGAACAGGGTTAGTGGCCAGCCTCAGCTATTTAGTGAGGTCCTTTGTAACTCAGTAAGAACTTGTTCCAAAATAAAGAATACAAAATGGGATGGGGTGTAGCTCAGAGGTAGAATGCCCCTGGTTTCCATCCCTAGTATCACACACACACACACACACACACACAGTTTTAGCCAGTAGAACACTGGAGACTTTGGGGTCTCCTAATATTTCTTTAAGTAAAAGGTTGGTTAATTTAAAATTTATGTAAAATGTATGTACTCTCCTATTCTCTTTGAGGCACATACTAGGCATTAAAAAGGAAGAGTGGTGTGGCATTGCATTTCAGAGAAAAACTAATTGCCAATATGCCATCCATTTGTTTTCAGCAAATACTATATGAAACACAATTTTCTGCCTGACATTATTCCTTTAACTTTTAGCAAGAAAAATATGCTCCACTTACCAGGACATTTGGATAATTTTCCATTTTACAAGTGATATCGTATTCTTTTTGTTTCTTCTCAGCATTTTGAACGTCATTTAATGATTTTCTGCTAGTTTAAATATGACTTCTTATCACAACCTGATTAGCCAATTTATAATATATGGAGAGAAAATGGTATCTAAATGTCCTCAGTTCCTAAGTTTTTAAAGATTTCCTGTTTGCATAAATAGCCCTATCCTCACAAAACTTAATGTGGATAATGAGGAGCCAAAAGGAACAGGTTCTTTTATGTTACTGTTATTTCACTATAATATTAGTGAATTTCTGAGACAGGGAAAAGAGAAAGCAAGTGAGTTAAATTCTGGTTAGAAAAATATCCCATGAAAGACTCCCTTGATCATATTAATTAGGTAATTCAGAATCACAATAAAGGTAGAGCATAAAATGCCTTAATAATAATTGAAAATGTCATAGAACATTTTAATGTGGCAGGCGCGAGTCTACCCACTTCCTCTATATTAATTCATTTTGTCACCTCATCCATCTAATTTGGGGGACATTGCTGGGTACCAGCCCCTTTTGTAGAAGAGAAAAGTGAGTCAAGAGGGATAGTAACAGGTCCCAAGTTCAACATCAGGGAAGCAACAGTCAGAAAATGAACCAGACTGTATCTATCTACAAGGCTGATGCTTTTCACAACATACTCACTGCCTCTTAAATGTTGCTATTTATTTATTTATTTATTTATTTATTTATTTATTTATTTATTTATTCATTCATTTAGTGGCACTGGGGATGGAACCCAGGGGCAATATACCTACTAGCTACACCCCCAGCCTTATTTTTTTTTTTATTCTTTTATTTTTGAAACAGGGTCTCATGGAGTTAAGAAGGGACTTGCTAAGTAGCTGAGGTTGTCTGCAAACCGTGATCCTCAAGTCTCTGCCTCCCAAATGCTGGGATTATTAGCGTGAAACACCACGCCTGGCTCGCTATTCTTTTTTGTATTTTTTTTTTTTTTTTTTACTGGTGCATTGGAGTCATACGTATTAATGACATACAAGATGGTAAAGGCATATATGTACACATCACTCACTGAGCCCTTCCTAATTCCACCCATTCTCTCTTTTCTCCCTTCTGCTCATGTTTGGCTTACTGACTTTGATATGTTGCTATTTTGGTAATTTAAACATTTTCCATGTTTATTTGTTTTTAAGAGATTATGTTTGTAGGTTATGTATAATAGTTTAAAATCTGACTAGAAACAAAACTGTGAAGCCCAGCCACAGGGAATTGACACCACAGATTTAATGCCAGAGAACAGACTTCTGTTTCTGGCACTAATTCCACCTAAATAACCCAAAGAAACAACTGACAAAGCCCAACTAGACATTCTGCGTTAAATATGAAAGCCTGAGCTTTGGAACATTGGCACTGAGCTTTCTGTATATTATTAGAGTTACCAGAGGCACAAAAGAAGGCAGAGTTGAAAATCAGAATATTAATACTAAAATTAAAACAACCACTGCATAGCTGCTGAAGTATGAAATAAGAGGATTGCTTGATAGGCTGTTTGGAATTTAACAAAGACAGTGAAACCTGGAAACTAGCACACAACTCCAAGAAGGTACGTACACACACACACACACACACACACACACACACACACACACACACACTTTGAATTCTCCCAAAGGCCTACAGCCTAAGTAAGTTGTTGGGATAGAAAAATTATTCCATCTGTTAAAGCAAAATCACAAGAAAATTTGCCTGCCTTAGCCTAGAATCTGGTAGGAAAAACAAATCTCTTTCACTGGAATTGAGAATCACAACTTACTCTCAGCAGTTAGAAATTGGATTTTACAATTTCTATGTGGTTAGGAAAAAGTATCTTTCAATAAGACCATGTAAAATTTTTCCAAGTTGGTAGTAACCTAGAATGTCTGGCTAATGTCAGCCCAAACATTCTCTTGAGGTACAGATGTCCAACTCATCTTTGCAGAGGTCTCACAAACTCAATCTTGAGAAATTTGAGCTCAGCATTTAAAATAATCAAATACATGAAGAACAAGTCACAAATAAGTAGAAATCATCAGAAACAATATGTACCAGAACTAAAACCCAGCAGCATAAAATAAAGATAATAAGTATTATCAGATCAAACATAGGTTCTAAGTTGTAGTCAAATTAAAATAGAATTAAAAACAATAGAAAAGTTCAAAGTACTAACCAAAGAGAATGGGGAGAGAAGAAAAATTAATAGAACATTTACAAAAAATAGTATAATAATTTAATTAAAATAATATCAATTGATGTGCTAAAGTAAAAAAATTAATGCATTGGCAGATATAGGTACAGATAATACAGTAGTGAAAAAATTGAAAATGCATGTCTTTGCTGAGGTTCCCTTTGTCCAGAAAGAGGAGAGCATATGGCAGCACTGTACTGGGGAGTGAATTCCAGTAAAACATAAATTAGTGAAAAATAAAGGTAAAGCGAGGAAGCAGAGTCAGCAAATACAAAAGTGTGTTGGCTGATCTAATTGTTCACCCATATTCCTGGCACGGATACAAGAGATCTTACCTTGATTACTATATTTACTCTCTCATTTGTTAAATTTTACCACATAGGTGATATCTTTACATACTTTCAGGTTGTATATAATTAAATAAGAAACAAAAATGAGAATAAAATATGGCAAATGTATAGACTTAAATATTTTAAACTTAATTATGGAATATTATCAACTATATTGTATAGTATACTTGAAGACTCAGACAAGATAATTATTGGATAAAAAGAACCCATTTTTTTACTCAAAAGTAAAATTGCCAAATAGATCTAAAACTTGATTGTAGATGTAGAATTTCATTCTAAAATTCATGTGGAAGAAAGACCGTAATTATCGAGAATAACTTGGGAATACAACTTATTAGATATCATTGTATATGTGGTTTTTGTCTAGACTAAAGGAAGATAATTGAGTGACCAGAAAACAAACAAAAAATAGCTAAGTAGAGATGTTTAATATATGACACAGTACTTGGAAGTTAGGGACAGGATTGTACATTCAGGACCAGCTTCAGCAACGTAGTGAGATGCTCAGAAACCTAGCTAATACTCTGTTTCAAATTAAAACGTATAATAGATCTAGGGGATAATAAAACTTTAAAGTGGGTAGAAATAAATATAAGAGCATATTCATAAGAGCTCTTAGTAGTGATATGTTCCTTTAAAAAGTCTTAAAAATACAAATGACAATAAGACTGATAAGATTTGTAATATTAAAATTATAAATAAACATGACTTAAGTGATTCTATCAATTAACAAAAATCCAAATTACTGACAAAAATACTATCTGTATAATATATTATGCACAAAAGCTATAATTTCCGGTATAATTTCATGTACATACATAGGATAAACAAGTAAATAAATCACAAAATTAAAAAAAAATCAATAAGAAATATTTAAAAGTTATGACAGGGCATGTCATGAAGAGAAAGCTCTAACAGTCAAAAAAGGGAAAAATAATTCAATTTCACTCTTGGGAAAATTAACATTAAAACCATAATGAAATACCTCGACAGTCTTGTGAGGTTGACAATAATACACTAGTTGGATACTGTCAAATGCAAGCCAATAGATGGAGAAATGAAAACTTATGCATTTTGGTGGTATTATAAACTGAATTAAGATACTTTACTATTTAGTAAATATGTAAAATCTTAGGTATAATCTAGATAAATTTTTATTTAAGATGATTCAAGAATGTTTACAGTGATCCCCAAACAAAACAAATTAATCACAGTATTAGTTCACGTATAAAAATGCTGTCCCGCTGCAGAACAAAAAATAAATTGATATATGTTGCCATGATTCCTTATCTTTTATTACTGGAAATGAATGCCATATATATGCCAAACTGAACAAACTTCGCTGGATGTGGTGGTAAATGCTTGTAATCCCAGTATTTGTGAGGCTGAGACAGGAGACTAGTAGGTTACAGAACAGGGCACAGTAATTAGTAAAAGACTGTTTCAAAAGATAAAAACTAAAATAGGACTGGGGTTGTAGCCCAGAAATAAAACACCCCTGAGCTCATTATCCCTACCTAGTGATACACACACACACACACACACACACACACACACACACACAATTTTAAATTTTTATCACAAGATGACAGTATAAGGTGTATATTCTCATTTCATTTGTATGCTCCTTAAATCTTCCATATCGATATTGTGACAAATAATCAACAGTAAATTTCAGAAAAAAAATCACCGTAGGAGGGTGGAAAAGAATGAGCTGCAGGTAGGAAGGATGCCTAAGAGACTCCTGTGTTTGTAGTGTTCTATTTTATTAGGTATATAATGGGTACATGAATGATATTATTTAACCTTTTATGTATGAGAAATACTATGTAGTTAATTTTAAGATAGGGAGAATAATTAGACCAATATATGTAAGTGTCTCTGTCAAGAAGTTGTACAGACAGTTGTTTGAGTTAATCGAGATAATTAATTGAAGGCTATGGAATCTAGATAATAATCTTCAAAATATTTAACTCTAATGAAATTTACTTCAACTTTATAATAATCTTAACATAACTTTCAAAATTAATTAAACCAATACAATATTATTCACTGTCACATATAATTTTCATGAAAGCAGAGTTCAAAGTACAGATGCAAACTTACTGCTGTCCAGAACAAGATATTGTATAAATAACATAATTATTTTATAACTGAGTTATCCTTTAGTGAAAATTATTTTCTCCTAAGCTGCTGATTGATTTTTCTCTTTCTTGATGTCCTTTGGTCCCTTGACAAACAGGCTATGAATAAGCTGTCATTTCAACATCATTTGCACATTAACCTTCTTGTCAGCCTCAACCCACTATTTTGACACATTTGTATTAATAAAGTTGACTGTGATAGAAAAGGGAATATCTATCACTTTTTTAAAGAAATTGAGCCAATGGAGGTGGAGGAATTTATTATATACCATTTAACACTTCATCAGATAACACTCATAATACCTCAACACATGTCTAATTTCTATACATGCCGAATTTCTTCCTGTTCCCTACAACAAATATTGTACAAAAACTTCAGATAGGACAATAAGAAATTCATAGCACCACTCTAATATTCTCTCTGCAATGGCATTAATGCTGAGTGAAATCAGACCTTTAGCTCTGATACAGGAAAGAGTGGGGATAGAAGGTCAAAGGACACTTTCAACTAGGAAGCAATCAGTCAATCTAGAATATTGGAAATCTCACAGGAGATATAACCTGGCTTTTTTCAACAGTAATTATCACAAGAAAAGGGAAGATTTTTTCTTATATCTTTCCTTCTTTCTTTCTTCTTTTTTTCTGCCATATTGGGGACTAGAGGCAGGGCTTTTTGCATAGTAAGCAAGCACTCTTTCACTGAGTATATCCCCATTCTCAATGATGAAGTATTCTAACCTCTTAATAGATATAAGAAAATTCAATGGTTAGCAGAAGAAGAATAAGAACTAGGTACTAGATGATATTAAAATATTTTTGTTTTGTTAAAAGAAATACTGTCATAGTATTTCTCAAAAATATTTTCATCACTAAGAGATCAAACTAAACTACATTTAAGTTTGGAAATTGCTGTAATTTAGCTCTGTTTACTTTAGATAATGCTATAATTTAGAGACTTTATTATTTCTTTGCATACATGAAAGTATTATTTTAGATCTTTTTAGGATTGACTACAATGCATGGATTATATTGAAAATATTTAAATAAACAAATTCAGAAATAATATGTAATATATATGTATAAATACACATACAGATTTAAAATCCAGGGAATAACATATTCTGAAAATCAGAAATCATCCTTACATTAAAAAAGGTTTTCTAAAACAAGATACACACAAAATGAGGAGGGTGATGATTAATGAAATACCATAAAAAATGAGTAATGTTGGTAGCCCAATAGTAAACTTTTTAGATTACTGTATTAATTTCATAAGGAATATTTCTGAATAAAACATTTTATAAGCCAAACCCCACAAGCGAATGCTGTAGTCAGCCAATATTAAAGATATCTTAATCTTGTTTGTGCTGTTAATTTACCTCTTGTATGATAGCCCCAAACTTGTCTTTGTTCTAGAACTTTTTTTGAAGAAAAAGTTTAACATCAGCAGCAATCAGGTAGATGAAAATTAAAACTACACTTAGATTTCATCTAAGCCCAATCAAACTGGCAAGCATCAAGAAGTCAAACAACAATAATAATGGAAAGATGTAGGGAAATTGGAACTCTTCTACACTGTTAGTGGAATTGAAAATTAGTTCGACCACTATGGAGATCAGTATATTGATTCCTCAGAACGTTGGGAATGGATCCATCATATGATCCAGCTATACCACTCCTGAGTATCCTTCCAAAGGGGCCCAAATCGGAGAACTATAGTAATTTATGCATACTCATGTTTACAGCAGCAGAATTCACAATAGCCAAATTATGGAGCAAACCTAGGAGTCCATCCATCGACAGATGAATGGATTACAAAATGATGAGATATCCACACAATGGAATTCTACTCAGCAATCAAAAAGAACAAAATAACGTCATTTGCAGAAAAATGAATGGACCTGGAGAGCTTTCTGCTAAATAAAATTAGCCAAACACTGAAAATGAAGGGGCATATGTTTTCTCTTATGCTAGGGGGTAATCGGGATACCAGAAGGACTTTGGATAATGGATGACACACTTCAAGTGGAACCAGGGAAGTGGTCTAGGGGAAGAGGATGGGGAAAGGGAGGATCAGTGAAGGATCACCTCCATGGGCATTAAATACAAATGCGAGGATATCAATGCAAATCTCAATACCCTGTATGAGGAAAGAAGGATGAGGAGGCAGCTAGGGGAAGGCCCACCAATTGTTGTATGCATGTATGACTCTATCTCTGTTCACCACATTATACTGCGAAAGTAATGCAGTAATCAGTGAAAGTAATAGAAAAGAACTTTCTTGATTATGCATACTAAAATTTGCGCATTTCTCTCAGTCAGTCCAATGGTATTATGCTAATGCAAGGAGGTAAGGGAAAGTTCTAGAATAAGCCAGGGGACTTCCTTCTTGCTCTCCGGTACAGTCTGCGCTTCAGCAATGGGGACAACTGGCCCTGTCTACAGCTCTTTTCTGCATTTAATTGGTTCATGTAATCTGTTCTTCTGACTAGAACTGAATGATAGAAGATGGGGGGATCTTAGCACATACTTAGTGAAATTTATTTCTCAGATGGTGAAAGGAAGGCAGTACTGGCATGGAGTAGGTGGAAAATGCTATTATCTTCTAATCAAGATATTCTTCTTCAAGATTTTGAGTGCAAGAAAAAGACCAAAGAAAGGCTAACAATAAGAAACTCTAGGCTTCACATGCTGATTCATAAAATTGAATGCAGAGGAAATAAATATATTCTGGTGGAATCCCAGTACATCACATATAGTGGAGCCCACAAGTTATGGGTCAAATCTGTTGGTTTTTTAAGAAAAAAATTTATTAAAAGAGTCACATCCAAGCCGGGCGTGGTGCCACATGCTTGTAATCCCTGGACTTGGGAGGCAGAGACAGGAAGAAGACACAGTTTTGAAGTCAGCCACGCTGGCTTAAGAGATCCTGTTTCCAAATTTTAAAAAAAAGTATAAAATAGGTCTGGAGTGTAGCCCAGAGATAGAGGGGTTTCCAGGAACCACAGTACCACACACACAAAAAGTCACTCATTTATATGTTATCCATAGCTATTGTTTTTTACTATAGAGGTGAGTAGCTGACAGATTATCTGATGTGAAAAACCTAAAACAGGTACTGTCTGAACCTTTTTGAAATGTGACAAAATGGTAGACACTAAATTGAAGAGAAAATATGGTATCATTCCTATTGAACAAAATTAACTCTAATATCCATTCAAAATATTATTATAGATGAACATATCCACACAGGTAAAACACTGACTGCATTACAACATTCACTCTAGGCTTCCTTTGGGGCCGGGCAGCGAGCTGCATGCTCGAGTTTGAGAGAACTGCCATAATAGACTGCCGACAAGGGAGATCAGGGCATCTGGAGAAAAAAAAATACTTTAAAAAGGAGAAAAAAACACATTTGGTCACTACAGAAAATTTAAAAAAAAACACTTTGTTCTCTAGAGATATAATAGGTATGAAAGGGATTGTACAGGCAATTGAAGATTTGAATTGGCTAAGTGAATCTAAACTTTGTTCCATCTCTCTTGTCATGAAAGATTTAAACAACTCAACACCATCTCTAGGAGAATTCCCTATAGTGGAGAAATAGCCATTTCTCTATAAGAATAAGAAAATACTTGTTCACTGGGCATGTGAACAGATTTAACAGTTGAAAAAAAATGAAAACAACCATTATTTTCTATATACGAATGTCCTTTTAGATATAGTTTTATAATGTGCAAAGCGAAAAGTATATATTTTAATTGACATTCTTAATTCAATTTATTATATATGTATATATATATAGACATATATAATAATTTGAATTAATCATATTCAATTTATTATATAGAATATAATTAATTGTATCATTAATTATATAATATATTATATAATTGTATCATTAATTATATAATATATTATATAATTGTATCATTGATTATATTATATAATATAATTAATACAATATTAATCATATTCAATTTATTATATATAATAAATTGGATATATATATATATATATATATATATATATATATATATATTTGACAAAGGAACAGTTACACAAAAAAATTCCTAGTCTAAGAAAAGGACAATTGGTTAAAATGGAAAGGCTGCCCAATTTAAACAGTGAAGGTAATATATTACAGATCCCAACTGCAGAAAATACAATTAATTCTTTCAAGAAATTCTAGATTTAAATTAAAAAAAGATTCAAAGATGACAAAGAAAGAAGACAACTCAGATGGGTCTCAGTGCTTGGCTGCCCCTCTACTTCCAGAAACAACATCCAAGGGTTTGTTTTTGCTGTAGTTGTTTTTGTTTTGGTACGGTACTGGGGACAGAACCCAGGAGCATTCTACCTCTGACTACAACACTTCCAACCCTATTTTGAATTCTTGATTTTGAAACAGGGTCTCACTGAGTTGCAAAGAGCCTCACTAGCTGAGTCTGTCCGTGAATCACGATCCTCCTGTCTCAGCCTCCCAAATGCTGAAATTACAAGCCTGTGCCACCAAGCCCTGCTCCAAGTAGTTATCTGACAATTCTACTTAAATATCTAATAGGCACCACCAAGTTAACAGTCAAAACAAAATTCCTTGTTTCTATTTCTGCAACCTTCTCTACCTACAGTCTTCTTTCTTGAGAAGTCAACATCACTGTCCTTCAGTTGCTCAAGGTCAAAAATATAAAAGTCACTGATTTTTCTCTTCCCTCCAAATGAATGAAGAATTAATTCATCAGCACATCCCGCTTCCATTTATCTGTCAATCATCTTCCACCTCTTCATTCACCTTGGGCTTGGTCTAGGTTGGAACATCTCTCACCTGATAAGAAACCTCCTTACAGATCTCCTAGCTCCCACTGCAGCTCTCACCCTCCATATCCTCAGGGCTGCTGCAGTGATCTTTGCAAAATGTAAACCAGACACGGCCGCTCTCTCACTAGAATCCTCAAATGACTTCTCTTAGCAAAATTCAGTGCAGAAACTTGAAGGCAGTGGTGATGTGGATTTTAATTTTCATAGAAACTCCCTTAAAAACAGATAGATCAGGTGGGAGAGAAAAACCTCAAACCCACATGTGATGTCGACAATAAAAGGAAATGAGACCATATTCCCACAAACCTCAAAGCATGGTCAGGTGATGACTAGCTACTAAGAGCTACGTACGACACAGCTGGAGAGCTGTCTGTGTGGACAGAAGCACAGGACTGGAGAGGCCTGGGGAGGTAGAACCCAAAAACCAAGAGATGCCCCTGGAAATTTTAGCCAGTTTAATTGAATGACACTAGCTGAGAAAGGGAAGGTTTATTGAGAGCACTTTGATTCACAGAAGAGATCCAGGGGAGCTACGGGAAGAAACCACAGCTCTCTTCAGAGCAGGCCACCACCGAGCCACTGAGCCAATACTTCAGGATACGGGGTCCAAACATGCAGAAAAGAGCCAAGGAAGGAACATGGATATACGAGGGAAGGAAGCCAGGCTTACATAGGAGATTTTAAAAAACATTTCAGAGATGATAAAAGAGAGAAGTCAAGAAGAGCTACTCTCACCCACCCTGTTCCAAAAAAAGTTGGGGAATTATTGCAATGAGCACAAAGACAAATAGAAACCACCTAAGTGGTACAGTAAAAAAAAAAAAAAAATGGAGGGGAAATGTATAGATTAAGAAAAAGCTAGCTGAATGAGGTAGTGCACACCTGTAATCCCAGTACTTGGGAGGTTGAGACAGGAGGATGTTTGAGGATAGCCTTAGTAAGTAATGAGACTTTCATTAACCTAGAAAGAACATGTTTCAAAATAAAAATTAAAACTAGGGCTGGGGTAGGTTCAATCCCCAGTAACAATACCCTCCCCCACCAAAAAAAGAAAGAAAAGAGAAAAAAAAAGCTGAGAAATATACCACCAATTCAATTCATAATATATAGATCTTATTTGAATGCTGACTTAAAAAGTTGTTAAAAATTTTAATAGAACATAACACTGACTGGATATTTGTGATATTCAGAAGGTCTTGTTTTATGTGGGATAATGATGTTTCATTATTTAAAGAAAAAAAAAAAAAAGATGAGTGTGGTGGCATATGTCTGTAATCCCAGTACTTGAGAGACTGAGAGAGGAGGATTGTGATAAGTTGGGTCCTTCCCCCACATGAGGTCAGTGGGAACAGGAGGCGGAACCCCAGAAGCCAGAAGTGGAGATGTCGTGAGAATCCAGGTGCCTCGAGACTCCAAACATTGCGAGACTACAGATGTCGCGAGAGAATCAGCATGCCTATAAAACATCTGTGCCTCCAATCTACCACATGACTCAGCCGGCACAACTTTAAAGACGTGTAGCCCGACGGTCCCTTCCCCACAGCTGGCTGACAGTCCAGAAGGGTCGGGTCCGAATAAAACAGCACTCTCTAATAACCTGGTTGGTGTTTGTACCTCCCTCCTGAACCCCCTAACTCTATTTTCAACCTAACAGATTGAAGGTCTGAGGCTATCCTCAGAAACTTAGCAAGACCCTGTAAACAAACAAACAAACAAACAAACAAACAAACAAATAAAGAAGGGTTAGGTGTATAGCTCAGAGGTATAGTGCTCAATGCTCAATCCATAGTACAAAAGGCAGGGGTAAAAAAGAAAAAACATTAAAAGCAGTCCATACCTTACAGAAACATAGACTGAAATATCTGAAGTATTTGTAGAAATACTGACAAAAACCTGTGATTTACTTCAAAATAAAATACAAATAAGAATTTTTGGAACCTGTAAGAAATAAGATTGCTGATATTTTGGTAATTCTTGCAAGGATATAATGGTACCTGGGAATTCATTGTCCAACTCTGTCTTGAAATCTTACACAATAAATCATTTTGAAAAAATAGTGAACTAAAAAATAATCATAAGTTTATAATTCCTCACTCACTGTGTCCCTGTCGCCCTTTCAAAAAACTTTCAATCACTCTCCATTCAGTGTGCTGTCTTCCACCACACCCACCATCTTTCTGTTCCTAGACCTGACTTCTTCACAAGATCATTGGCTCTCTCAGAGTGATCACCCTGTCTCAGCAGCTGGGCTTCTGTTCATGATTAATATAATTCCAAGAGCCCTTCTTTGGCTTCTAACTTAAATTACATTTGCAAGAATTCTCATCATGACCATCTAAATTATTTTTCAGTACCAACAACACTCTTTTATACAACTATTGCTTTAAACCTTATGCATTGCTTTCCAGTCTTTTCTCTTAATAGTAAAATGTAACCTCCAGAAGAGCAGAGATTTGTGTGTCCTGCTTATGTTGTATCCCCAACATAAACAGAACCCAGAATAACATTTCACATAGTCCTTGGAGACTGCCTTTATTAACTTACAATCATTTCTTACAATCTATTACAGATATTGTCTCCTTACATATTGTTCCTGTTGGACTTTACTTGGTATTTCACTGAGCAACAGAAATACTAGGACCAGCCTGGTGTGGTGGCACACAATTGTAATCCCAGTACTTGTTTGGGGTCAGCTTTAGCTATTTAGTGAGGCCCTCTGTGACTTTGTAAAAACCTATATCAAAATAAAGGATAAAAAATTAGGGCTTGGAATGTAGCTCAGAGATAAAATACCCATAGGCTAAATACTCAGTGCTGCAAAACAAACAAACAAACAAACAAACAACAAACTCTAGGACTAAATTACATTTAAAAAAGTTTTGAAGAGAAGAAAGCTAATAAAGTTCAGATAGGTGTGAGTACTTATAACATTTTAGAGGTACAAGTGATGTTTAAAATATTTGACATGTTAAAATTACAAAGCTAAGCTGGGCATGGTGGCGCACGCTTGTAATCCCCACGCTTGGGAGGCAGAGACAGGAGGATCGCTCAGGTTCAAAGCCAGCCGCGCTGACTTAAGAGACCCTGTTTCCACATGAAAAAGTACAAAAATAGGTCTGGGAGTGTAGCCTGTGGGAGTGTAGCCGGAGGTAGAAGGCTTCCAGGAACTCCAGTACCACCAAATTAAATAAATAAATAAAATTACAAAGCTACAAAATTGCTAACCTAAAATAATTTATGTAGCATAAACAAAAAAAGAATTAAAACAAAACACATAACTTAAGGGAGTTGGTTCACAGACAGATTGTCCCTAAAGTTTTCAATGACCATAAGATTATTAGTAGTAGTAATAATAATAATAATAATAATAATAATAATAATATCAAAAACCATAAAAGGTAGACAATATCTGAAGAATTCCAAGGATACACTGTTTCCCCATAAAATTCTAAATTCAGCAAAATTAATCAAGGAAATAAAAAGAAATTCTGAGATAGAGACTTAGAAATCTATACCTGCATATGTATCTATCTGAAAACAAAAAACCCTAGATGTATAAAATTTGATATTTGTGAATAATATAAGCATTGAAATGTATTTTTCTAGGTAATTTTTGTGATTTAGTCATGGAATACTGTACCAAATCTTAAGGATAAAGCAAATATTTTAAAACATGAAAGTCTATATAAAAATGCCTGTATTAGCTGGGTGTGGTGGCGCACACTTGTAATCCCCTCACTTGGGAGGCGGAGACAGGTGTATCGCACAGGTTCAAAGCCAGCCTTGGTGGCTTAAGAGACCCTGTTTCCAAATAAAAATATAAAATAGGTCTAGGAGTGTAGCCCAGTGGTATAAGGGTTTCCAGGAGCCCCAGTACCACCACCACCAATTCACTGCGGCCCTGTTTCAAAAATAATGAATACAAAAATAGGGCTGAGGTAGCTCAAAAGTAGAATGCCCCTGAGTTCCATCCCCAGGAATGTTAAAAGAGAGAGAGAGAGAGAGAGAGAGAGAGAGAGAGAGAGAGAGAGAGAGAGAGAGAGAGAGAGAGAATGGTGGT
Organism: Muscardinus avellanarius; assembly: GCF_963383645.1. Classification (NCBI taxonomy): domain Eukaryota; kingdom Metazoa; phylum Chordata; class Mammalia; order Rodentia; family Gliridae; genus Muscardinus; species Muscardinus avellanarius. The sequence goes on from NC_137801.1 coordinate 71,520,283, forward strand.
TGGCAAGACAGCAGGCGCCTGGTACATGGCTGTAATCCAGTACTTGGGAGGATGAGATGAGACAGGAAAAACACAGCTAGCAGGAGCCTCATCAATTTAGAAAGGCCCTCAGTAACTTTAGCAAAACTCCATTCCAAAACAGAAAATAAAAATGTCTGGGGAAAGGGGTGAGGCTTGGAGGTATTTGCCCCTAGGTTCAATCTCCAGTAGCAAAATACTACTACTACTACTACTACTACTACTACTACTAATAATAATAATAATAATAATAATAAAAGAATGGTGATTATCAGAGCCTGGGGAGAGCCAGGTGGAGAATGGGAAAAGGCTGATCAATGTGTAATAAGTTACAGTTAGAAGCAAGAAGTTCTGGTGTGCTTTATTTCTCAGGGGGGATGGTTATAGATAACAGTTGTGTACTATGTCTTTCAAAAAACTAGGAGAGGATTCTGAATATTTTCCCATAAGGAACTGATAAACACTTGAGGGCATATGTAAACATCACACAATATATATGTGCATTGAAACATCATATGGTACCTTATAAATATGTGTAATTTTTACTTTTCACATATTAGTTAAAAGATGAATTTAAATAGGAAAATAAAAATTATACAAATCACATAGCATCCAAATAAAGAAAAAGCATTACAGAAAAATAAATACAAAGGGAAATATATAACAACTTTAAAGTGAAACCATGTTTAATAAGTCTCCCTAAGCTTTAGAATAATAAGAAAAAGAACAATGAACCTTAAGACATATATTACAAAATTTGTTTGATTAAACTCTGTGTAGGTGTTAACAAATATGTATTTAGGAAGAATGTGAGAAAATTCTTTTTATGGCAAAATGGAAACTATATATTTTAAATATATCTACATACTTTTTTTTCTACAATGGATAAAAATAAAGCCTCAATATGTTCCAAAATATAAAAAAGCAATAGCCCATATTCTATGGACATTCTGAACATAAATAGCAAGAGATTAAAATGTAACTGGGAACTTAAAGCTATTCTAAATAGTTCTTGGCTCAAAAAGCAAAGAACCTGCAATTATAAATTGTTTAGGAAATAACAGGGTGAAACTACATGCTAAATATTAGACATGATGATATTTTTCTCCGAGAACACTTCATGGTTGTAGAGATATTTACATTTTGAAATAAATAATGGCAATAAAATGTATTGTGTAATGCGCTCTGTTAAAGAGCATGGTGGAAGAGAAATTAGAAAAATAGACTAAATAGGGGAAATGGGAAAAGAACAGGCATGGATTTTAAAAAATAGAAAAATTAAAGAGATAATTCATTGCAAAAAACAGTAAGATACATCACCACTGGCATGATAAAGTGGCAGAATATAATTTACCTGTGTTCAGTATTAGTAAAAGAGAAGAAGAACTATAAGGAGAAAGAAAAAGAGGGAAAGGAGACTAGGAGGAAGAAGAGGAGGTAGAGGAAAAGGAAGAGGAAGGTCCTTGATGGGGAGAGCGGGAGGGGATGGAGGAGGAAAAGTTCCATTACTACTTTTACAAATAATGCTTCATGTTATAAGACATGTTCTCACAACTGTATAACAATTAAAACTATTTTGCATCATATATTCTTTTCTCTCATATGTGGAAGCTACAACAAGAAATGGGAGACCAAAAGGATTTCAGGTCAATGAGGAGAGACAACAGGAGAAAGGTGGAAGGGGATGGGATAGGGATGTGGGAGGGATAAACTGAGAGCTGGTGAGGAAACGGTTCAAACAATGCTGTGTTCATATATGCACTATAAGGTAGGTGGAAGGGGTGGGGAGTGCCTTGCGTATGTGCTTTGTGCATGTACGATTCTATCTTTTTGAACTTCACCGTAATGTACAATTATGATGCACAAATAAAAACATATTTTTATTGGCCATTTGAATTTCTTCCTTCGCGAAGTATCTATTTAACTCACTTGTCCATTTTGGGATTGGTTTATTTGTTTTCTTGGTGCTGAGTTCCTTGACTTCTCTGTATATTCTAGATATTAGTCCTCTATCAGAGGACCATGTACTTGTAACATAGAATCTCCAATTAAATTGGTTTTCAAACTTTTACATTTTTTCTCATATAACAAAATATGTTTACTAGCATAGTTTGATATCATATTATTTTAATAAAATAATGTTATGTTTTATATGTTTCTATTCCTGTCTTGTTTTAGAATATATAAGACTAATTATGAACTTAATAGCTACTGAACAATTATAAACAATAAACAAGATCATTATGAAAATACATCATTTTGTAAACATTTGAATGCTCATAATTAAAATAAATTGCACTATTTACATAATTTATATAATTTTAATTCCTCAAAGAACTAGTCTCCTAAATGTACCTGGTTCTAGACTATTTTGAGAAATACTTATTTAATTTTTAGAAGAACAAAAACACTATACTTAAACATAAAACATAAAAGAACAAAAACTTTTCCACTAGTTTCATAGTTCTGGGAAGCAAAGTAAAACTACTTAAAATTTTAATTCATTATGGAAGTCTATTATGGAAGTCTATAATGTAAAATAATTTATACTATAATTATGTTTAAGTATAGTGTTTTTGTTCTTCTAAAAATTAAATGAGTAAGTACTCAAAGATAGCGTTGATTTTTAATAATTTTTTAGCACAAAAGCAAAACCTTGGTGCAAAATTTACTAAGATAAATATTTTTTTGTTAAATGCAGTGTCCAGACATACAGTTGAAAAGGAATTCTCCAAGATAACAGAAACAAAAATTGTGTGTACATTATATATGTACAAAAACTATATATATATATATATATATATATATATATATATATATATATATATGTGTGTGTGTGTGTGTGTGTGTGTGTGTGTGTGTGTGTGTGTGTGTACTGGGTATTGAACCCAAGGGCATTTATTTTATTTTCGAGCTACCTACCAGCTCTATTTTACTTTTTATTTTGAAATAAGGTTTCAGTAAGTTGCTGTGGCTACTCTGAAACCCATGATCTTCCTGTCTTAGCCTCCCAAGTACAGGAATTACAGGTGCACGCTTCAACTGGCTAAAACTATACATTAAATATACACCACACAATACTTTATTGGCCATTAGTATTTTTGTTTGTTTGTTTGCTTACCCATGAGAATAACCAAAGATCTTAAAAAATTGTTTGGACTCAACTGACTACTAGGTTCAGAGATAGGTTCTTGAACTATTTGAGCTAGAGGATAAAGAAACAGAAAGCCAGGACAAGAAAAGTTTGCTCTAAATAGAAGTTTGGACTGAAAAATAATTGCAAGGCCAAAAAGATAGTTATAAGTGGAAAAACTTTGGCTTTTTCCTAGGTGCTGTGTAGTTTGACTTGATGTTTAAACTCAGGTAACTACATAGACAAGGAAATGCACAATCCCCCAAATCAACAACCTACTTCTGATTTGAGAGCTTCCTGGGATATCCCACAAAAGCTAAAGATATCCTCTTTTAAGATACATACATTTTAACAAACAACATCAGGCGAAACATCAATTTACAATTAAAAAAATATCAAAACAAATGGGAAGAGTGACTGTAGTGAATAAGAGACAAAGTAGCCCAAAAGAACAAGATAGAATTAAAATGGGAGAAAATTCATATAAGCAGATTGTCAGATAAAGAATATACATTAAGCATGTATGAAATATGTGAAAGCAGGAAAGGAGATTAAAAAATGAAAACAGGAAAAGATTAAGATAATTTGGAACACACAACATACTTTTTCTCAGCCATGAAGAAAAATAAAATGATGTAATTTGCTGGTAACTAGATGGAGCTAGAGACTATTATGCTAAGTGGGATTAGTCTCAGAAAGTAAAGAGGCCAATGTTTTCACTCATATGTGGAAGCTCGAGAGAAACCAGAGAACAAAAATGACTTCAGATAAATGAAAGGAGATATTAGTAGAATATCAGGAGATTTGGGAAATGAAGTGGAGAGATTAAAGGAGAGACTTAATGAAGGACACCAACCGTACAATGCTATGTTCATATATGAAGTTCTCAATAACATTTTCAATGTTTTATACAGGGAGGATGAGGAATCAGGGTGGAATCAGGCGGGAAACACATCAAATATTGTATGCATGTATGTTTTTATCACCCTGAAGATTATTATTATGCATAATTACAATGCATTAATAAAATGATTAGGATAATTTGAAAACTAAAACACTACAAATTTTAGAAAATGTAACAATTAATACAAGTTAGCTTAATATATAATTAAAAATTGAAAACAAAAACTGATTTTAACACCTTTGGAAAGATACCCAATAGTCATATAGCCGGATCATATGGTGGATCCATTCCCAGTTTTCTAAGAAATCTCCACACCGATCTCCATAGTGGTGGAACTAGTTTGTACTCCCAACAGAGTTCCTCTTTCCCCACATCCTCACCAGCATTGGTTGTTATTTGACTTCTTTATGCTTGCCACTCTGATTGGGGTTAGATGGAATCTCAGCGGAGTTTTGATTTGCACCTCCCTGATGGCTAATGATGTTGAAGATTTTTTTGTGTATCTATTGGCCATTTGTATCTCTTCTTTTGTGAAGTGTCTATTCAATTCAATTGCCCATTTCTCTATTGGGTTATTTATTTTGCTAATATAGAGTATTTTGAGCTCTTTGCATATTCTGGATATTAGCCCTCTATCAGAGTGGTCATTGGTTACAGATCTCCCATTCTGTAGGCTTTCTCTTTAGGTTCCTGACGATTTTCTTTGATGAGCAGAAACTACAGTAACATATGTATACCCATGTTCATAGCAGCACAATTTGCAATAGCCGAAATATGGAACCAAACTAGGTTTCCGTCAACAGATTAATGGACTACAAAATTATGGGAAATACACACAATGGAATTCCACTCAGCAATAAATAACACAATCACATCATTTGAAAGAAGATAAAACGACCTGGAGAACACTAGGTTAAGTGAGATTAGCCAAGCACAGAAAGAGAAGGGACATACGTTTGCTCTGATATGCTCATGCAAGGGAGTATTAGGGACACCAGGGAGACTCCAGATAATGGAGGGGAAACCTCAGCAAAGCCAGAAAGGAGGGGTAGGGGAAGAAGAAGAATGAGGTTAATTAATGGAAAAGCTATATTCGAATATGTGTATACATGTGAATATAACATTGTTAACCTGCACACTCAGTATTGGGAGGGAGGGAAAAGGGGAAGTGGGGGAAGTGCACCAAACACTGTGTGAACATAAGCGGTTGTCAACATGATCCACATTGTGATGTGAGACTATAGTGCACCAATAAAATAAAAATATATTTAATTAAAAAATAAAAATTAAAAAATGTTAAAAAACCTGAAGAAAGAATGTGTGAGCTGAAAGATAAATGTGACAAATCGCCTTAGTTATATCACAAGCAACTATGCAATAAAATATTAAAGAAAGGTGAAGTATATATAATATATACGTAATACATAATATATAAATATAAAATATATAAATGTATATTGCATTTCTTGTATAGAAGCCATGAGAAAGATATCATGTAGAGATATGTCTTTACTCTTCATAATTTTCACAATTGATGAAAATGATGAATCTTTAAATTCAATCATTATAACAAAACCTAAGCAAGATAAAGGGAACTCTACACTTAATCATAATGGAGCAAATCTCCAGAACACTAAAACTGTGAATAGTATTAGTCAGCAGAAAAAACTAAACACATAAAGAAAATACAAATAGGCTGATAATTGGAATGGAAAAAAATAGCTGGCAAACTAGAATTTATAACCAAGTCAATTATTGTTTACTAAACAATGCATAACAAAATTAAAATTAAAAACTTTCAGCAGATAAAAAAACTACTAACAATCTTGCTGAATTACCTCCTATAAGATATTGTTGATAGAGAATGAATTGCTTTAATTAGTAAAAATTGTTTAATAGAAGTTTAAATTTATTATAAACATAAACTGGCTCTTATATGTGATAACTTTTAAAATGTGAATGAACTTTTTACCAGGAATTTCCTAACTGAGAATTTTATCCTATCATTTTTCTTATATGCAAATATTTTTGCATACGATCAATTTAATTTTTTCACAAAATTGAAATCAGAAATGACTCTGCAAGGACTGTTAAATATACCATAAAAATGTTAGTATACTATGCTCTCATGAATAACATTATTATAAAAAGACATCTGCCTAAATCATGGGTAGGTTACTGAGGCATAACACTATATTCCAAAGCAGCGCACACTTATGTATAGTTTAAATATAATTTTAATGAAATATTACTAGACACATATCCCCCAAATATCAAAATCAGTTATCTCTGTCACTGAACTTATGAATACTTTCAAATTGCATTTTGTGATTGATAATATTTTCAGATTGTTTTTACACCAAGGTTTTGCTTTAGTGCTAAAAAATTATTAAAAATCAATGCTATCTTTGAGTACAAATATAGATTTAGTTTTTAAAAGTTGAAAGATACAGAATTCAAGCAAGGAAGTAACAGGAAATAGCTGTCCTGATTAGCTTATAAGTGAAAGTACTGAAAAGAGTTCATTTAACCACTACTTTTAGTCTGACATATTTAATTAAGAAAATGTTAGAGACAGGAGGATGGAAAGAAAGGAGAAGGGCAGTAAAAATTCAAGGCTGTTTCTAAGGCAACCAGGTACATTCTGACCAATATAATCAAGAGATATCCAGAGGATTGCAATACATTCATATAAAAACTGTCACTAAAAGCCTTTGATGATTGCTACTATTTATTTTTATTTATGTCTTCCTTTCAAATAGAACTGGTAGCTGGCTATTTATTTTCTTAAATGACCAAGAAAAAAAATCAGGTACTAGTTTCCACTGAGACTATATGTGGCAAAATTTTGGTATCTTATTACCACATTTATTTAAAATGACGCTACATATTAATACTATCCTGGACATGAACATCATGCTGAAAAGTCATCCCAGAAGTTAGAAGAGTATTTTTCTTTTTATATAGCATTTTCAGTTAATAAAAATACAATAGGTATTCAATATTTCATTGGGTTTTAAGTGTGAAACCCAAGAATATTTTATAATGAATTTAAATACAGAGAGATTCTTAACAGAAACAGAATGTAACAAAGCTATTTTTACTGGACATAGCCACAATGGCATGAGTCTGAGGATTTAAATGGTCATGATATTTGTTTTTACCAAAATGCCTTGCCAAAAATATATATTGGGCCTACCTATAATATATTTAGACCAAAGAAGAGCATGATTTATTTGATATAGTGGAAGATATCACTTGCTAAATCACGCAGAGAAATGAAAAATATCAGGTACTAGTTTCCACTAAGACTATTTGTGGCAGAGCACTCAAAAAATTTCATGTAACATAGTTAACATAGAACATTGGATTTATCTTATGATTTCCAATGGCAGAATATAAGAATCAACTCAAATACAAAAGTATCACATTCCTTATAAAGAAAAAAAAGAGAGCCTATGGATTTATTGAATTTTTAATGATTGTATGTATATAATCCTTACAGTTCAATGAGGAAGCTATTAAAATCTTGAAAGTTTTTAGAAAACTATGATTTTAAATTTAGTACTGCTCCTCAAGAAGTCGAACAACAAAAATTGCTGGTGAGGGTGTGGGGAAATATTAACTCTAATACAATATTGGTGATTTTGTAAATTAGTACAGCCACAGTAGAAATCATGTGGAGATTACACAGAAAATTGGAAATGGATCCACCATATGATCCAGCTATATCATTCCTTGGTATCTTTCCAAAGGGACTGAAACCAGAGTATTATAGTAATATATGTAAAACCATGTTTTTAGTAGCACAATTCGCAATAGCCAAATTATGGAACCAACTTAGTTGTCCATCAACAGATGAATGGAATACAAAATTACTGGCTATAGACATAATGGAATTCTACTCAGCAGTAAAGAAAAACAAAATTATGTCATTAGAAGGAAAATGGATGGACCTGGAGAGTAGTATGATAAGTAAGATTAGTCAGTCACAGAAATGGAAGGGTCATATATTTTCTCTAATATGAGGAGGCTAGGGAGTATTCTGGGTACTAGAGGGTCTTCAGATAGTGGAGGAGAAACTGCACTGAAGCAAGAGGTGGTCGAGGGGAGGGGAGGGCAGGGAGAGGGAAAATCAATGAAGAAAGCATATCTATTGACCCTGTGAACATATATATGTGAGGACACCAGTGTCAATCTCTATAACCTGGGTGAGGAAGGGAAGATGAGAAGAGAGACAGGGAGCCAGAGAGAAAGCCTACCTAGTGCTGTGTGACTGTACATCACCATCATTCTGAACCACATTAGGATGTGAGACTAAAATGTACCAATAAAAGTATAAAAAATTAGTATTTTCTATCTAGTTATTTTCTAACCACAAGAAAAATAGGCATCTATTCTGTCTGCTACTGTTGCTGCTTATTCTCTTTTTCCTTCTTACTTCTGCTCCTTCTTCTTTTTCTTTTTCCTGGTACATGGTGCAGCATGATGAGCGAAATTCTGTTCAGATTATTAGGAGAATTTCTGTGGTTGAGAATAGTCTTTCAAAGCCTAACAAGAATATTTTTATATTACGAAGACTTCTCCTTTATATTCTTTCTATCCAAGAGCTAAAGACTTTTTTTTTCTGTTCCCTGTGTAATTAATCCCCCTTTCAAAAAGAGTGCAGCTATACACTATGTAAATCATCCTTCCACGAAACAAGGACAACTCAGTGGATGTTTTAGTAAATTTACCAAGTCATAGACCAATCACTCTAAGTTACTTTTAGCATATTTTCAGCACTCCTGTAATTTTCTTATAAACATAAACCATGAAGGCACACACACACACACACACACACACACACACACACACACACACACCCCACACACACACTAGCAAAAAAATTTCTGTATCCATAGATATGCCTTTTCTGTTAAATCATATATGCAATCAATAAGATGTAATCTCTTATTTCTGTTTTTTTTTTCCACAGAGCACATTTGTGAGGATAATTTATGTTAAAACCTGTATCCATACTTTGATCATTTAATTACTAAATAATACCGAATTTTATAATTTATCCCTCACAAGTTCATTAACATTAAGGGCTTGTTTTTAATTTTATATTTGGTTATTTTTACACATGCCTTTCAAATATCTGTGTGATTTTAGGTAACATAAAATAAGAGAAAAAATATTTGGAAATGTAAAATTTTAGAATGAATCAACAGAGAGCAAATATAAAAGTTATATTCTTTTCACTATAAACCTTAGAAAAATAATGATAATCTATTACAATATAATGACATATACATTCAATTCTCCTCATAATCATTGAATAAAATATATACCATATAGCCGGGCGTGGTGGTGCACGCTTGTAATCCTCAAACTTGGGAGGCGGAGACAGGAGGATCGCGCAGGTTCGAAGCCAGCCTCTCTGGCTTAAGAGACCCTGTTTCCAAATAAAAATATAAAAAATAGGTCTGGGAGTGTAGCCTGTAGGTAGAAGGGCTTCCAGGAACCCCAGTATCACAAAATATATATATTTTATAATATATGTAATATATATAATAAACAATCATAAATTTACGTGTCAATTTTTGCTTTGCCCCTGTTTTTTTTTTAACCATAAACAGCCTGTTTCATACAGACATGGTGATTCTATAAAAACAAACATTTTCTTGATGTCAAAAATGACCAAATAAAAATACTGCAAACCAATTATTACTTATATAGTTACCATTGGTGCTGAAAATAAACCCAATTCATCCAATTTTTTTAAAGTTTTTTAAATGCTTTATGTATGTTTATTATCTCCTTTGTCCTATTACATCTTCAGATTTCTTTCTCAAGTATTACTTAATGAAATGAAATAGAAGAATGAATGCAGTAAATTTAATAATAAATAGTAAACAATAGTTAATAATTAATGTTAATTGTACAGTCGATTATTAAAACATCTCAAATACTTAGGAAAAAATCACATTTTTTCTTCTTTATCCCCCCCATCCCTACTTTTTAAATATTTTTATTGGTCCATTGTAGTCATACATCTTAATGGAATACAAGATGGTAGAGGCATACATGCACACATCAATCAAATAGCCCTTCACCATTTCCCATCCTATTCCCTCCCCCCTCCCTCCTTCTCATGTTTGACTTAGTGATTGACTTTGATATGTTTGTGAGTGTACATCGTGTACATTAGGTATTTTTCCTTTTCCTCTCACCCATCCCCCCTCAGTTAGGTCACCTTATTTGCTCATTTATAGTTTCTTTTTGTATAGAGTTTATCCTATGAACCATTTTCTCCCTAGCTTCTGCATATTAGGAAGAGCATCTGATTTCTTGTTTTTTTGTGACTGACTAATCTCATTTAGCATAATTTTCTCCAGCTCCATCCATTTCCCTGTGAATGACATAATTGTGTTCTTCTTTATGGCTGAGTAAAACTCCATTGTTGTACATATCTCATAGCTTTGCAATCCATTCTTCTGTTGATGGACATCTTGGTTGGTTCCATAGCTTGGCAATTGTGAATTGTGCGGCTATGAACATAGATAAATATGCATTAGTTTGTTAGTTTGGTTTCCATTCTTTTGGGTGGATACCCAGAAGTGGTATTGCTGGATCATATGGTACGATTGATAGGTATCCTACATTCTTCTGAAGATCCTTTATACTGTTTTCCAAAGTGGTTGCACTAATTTGCAGTCCCATCAACAATGTATTAGAATTTCCATTTCTCCATAACCTTACCATCATTTGTTGTTTGTGTTTTGAATGATTATCATACTAGTTGGAGTTAGGTAAAATTTCAGGGTAGTTTTTATTTAAGTTTTTTTGTTTGTTTGTTTGTTTGATTTTTTTGTTTGTTTGTTTGCTACTGGGGAATGAACCCAGGAGCATTCTACTTCTGAACTACAATCCCAGCTCTATTTTTTATATTTTTATTTTGAATTAGGGTCTCACTAAGTTTTAGATGGCCTCACTAAGTAGCTGAGACTTGCTTCAAACTTATGATCCTCCTTCTCAGCCTCACAAATACTGGGATTACTAGTGTGCTACCACACCCAACTTTTTTTTTTTTTTTTTTTTTTGTGGTACCGGGTTTCCTGAAAACCCTTCTACCTCTGGGCTACACTCCCAGCTTCGAACCTACCCGATCCTTCTGTCTCCGCCTCCCAAGCGCGGGGATCACAAGCTGGTGCCACCATGCCTGGCCCACACTCAACTTTTTACATTGTTTTTGGAGGGTTTTTTTTTTGGCACTGAGATTGAACTCAGGAGCATCTACTTCTGAGATACACCCCAGCCCTATTTTATTTTTTATTTTTTGAAACATGGTCTCATTAAGCTGTTGAGGGCCTTACTGAGGCTGGCATAAAATCTGTAATTTTCTTATCTCAGCTTTCTAAGTACTAGAATTAAAAGCATGTGCCATCAGAGCCCGATTTTTAAAAAATATTAACTGTGTAACACATCTATATTATATACACACATATACGCACACATGCACATATATTTTAAATTTTTAAATCTCATAAAAAAGTTTAATTTATTCAAACAACCTAGATAGATTTATGGAGCCTGGATTGAGCTAGATGCCGGAGCTCATTTCTGTTTTAGGTTTCAAGAGTTAATTGGCTGTATTTATATGTGTGCTGTTAGAGTAGATGCAATTCCAGCACATTAGAGGAACTTGGCATCCATCTGCAAAATCCAAACCGCACAGTGGAGAAACACAGCAAACCGCTGACAGCTGGAATCTATGGTTTATTTCACAAGGAAATCATCATTCCCTACGTTCATTGAATTTAAAAATGCATTCTGTAACAAGGAGTAAATTTGTTGTCTTCAGGAAATCTTTCTTCTCATTCCACTGAGATGATTTACTTACATAAGGACAGCATTTCTCTCAAACCATCACTGCTAGAAATTGGAAGATTTTGTAGAGATATTGCCACTGGAAAGAAAGTTCATTTCCTGCTACCATGTTAGAAACAAAACGAGATGAAATCCAAATAAACACTGACAAAATATTCCTCCTTCTTTTCTTTTCTTTTCTTTTTTGTTTTGTTTTGTTTTTTGGTATTCTATCTCCTAGTTACATCGCCGGTTCTTTTTATTTTTTATTTTGAAACAGTTTCCTGCTAAGTTTCTGAGGCTGGCCTTGAACCTGTGATCCTCCTACTTTAGCCTTCCAAGTACTGAGATTTGGGGAGGGTGGTGGACAGCCAACACACCTTATTTGATAATATATTCTTAAAAATTAGATGATAACGTTACTTCCAAATATCATATTATTGCTTTGGCTTTGGAATATGGGGCATTGATGTACTATTTAGAAAAGAAATTATTAGCCGAACTCAGAAGAGCATCTACTTTCTTCATGAAGGAAGGTCATGCTTTCTGCAGCGGTATCTCCACAGCTAAGTCTCTGACTAACTTCTTAGTATTTTTGTGGGCCTAGGAGCTGAGGCAGACACAGTTCCATCATACCTGCTCATTATTACTGCTCCAGATCTTTTAATCATGTATATAACATGTCACATTGCTGAGGGATCATGACATAGGTTGTTTCTGAGACTCTTCAGCTTTTGATACTATGTAATATTTAGAATCTGGTAAGACTGAATCAAAGAGAAAGAATGATAATCCCTGAATTGAAGAGACAGGTTCCTGGAAAGAGGAAAAGGGGTGAAGAGCATCTGCCGTAGAGTCATGTTGCCTGATTTGTTATTGATTATTTGAGAACTAGGACATTACTCAAATGGTTAGGCCTCTTTTTCCTCACTTAAAAAAACTAGTAAGAAATATTGTGACATCTGCATTCTTCCAGGAACATATGAGAAAACCCCATGCTACTACCCTATAAAGGTTTTTACTCACTAGGACATTTCGAGAAATGGAAGAATTAATTATGATATTGGGATAACCTATAAAAAACAAGATGCCCCAAGGAACATAGGAAAATTACCACACAGAATGTTCTTAGCACAGTACTTACCCCCTAGTGTTAATCAATGTAAAAGAAGAGTTAATGTTAAAATCGAACATTCTTAATCTGAAAATCTCAAATCCTACACAATCCAAAATTCAAAGCATTGTGAATGCCAGCATGACATCACAAGTGGAAAATCCACATCATGGAATTGCTTTATACACAAAATTATTAAAAATATTACATAAAATTATCTTCATTCAGTGTGTATATAAAACATAAACAAATATTTATTTAGACATGAGTTCAATCTCCAAGATATATTATTACATATTATGCAAATTTCAAACAATTAAAAAATACAAAGAATTTATGGTTCTACAAAAATTTGAATACTCAACCCGTTTAAAATTTTTAAATATCTAATTTATTAATAAAGATCAAGTGCCCTTTTTAAATATCACAATGAATTTGCTATTTCAATGAATAAATTGATTCATCATATCTACTGTGTTTTTACTATGCATATGTTCCTAGGTGTTTGCCCATTATCCTTCTCTCTCTCTCTCCTTTTTATTTTTGGGGGGATACTGGGCTTGAACTCAGGGGCATTCTTCCTCTGATCTACACCCCAGCCCTATTTTATTTTTTTATTTTCAAAAGGGTCTCACTAGTTTTCTGAAGGTCTTCCTAAGTCACTGAGGCTGACCCCGAACGTGTTATCTTCCCGTCTCAGATTCCAAAGTACTGGGATTGCAGGCATGTGCCACCATGCCTGACTGGCTGCTGTCTTCTCTTAGTGATCAACTTATCACCCCATCTCCATTACACCTCAACTACCTCCTACTACCTTTTTTAAGTCTCCTCTTCAGTGTATTTTCTCCCTTTTCCTGTCAGCATCTCCTAACTCATCCATAGACATGGCTAAATGAGTCATGGACTTATGAGACTTAAGAGTGTTGACATTTCTCCAAGATATTGTTAGAGTACAATTTATTCCGCTTGAGATGTTTCTTCACAGTACATTTTGGGAACAATTTTTATTTCTTTAGATAATAAGGATATTGCTTAAGTCCAGCTACCTAAGAGAAGCTAAGATAAAAATTTAACCCAACCATTGTCTCGGGGATTTTGCTCATAGAATTACTCTCAAATTACCTATTTTGCCTTCTCCAAGAACCAGAGCAGACAGACAGGGCAATGAAAGGTTAGTCTTGGCCTCTTGTGGCTTACTTACTAAAAATATACTCAAGTGGCAACAGAATTCTGGAGAGAACATTAAATAAAAGGAAGTAATCAACGACATAAGTTGCTTCTGTTGCAAAATTTTCACATGAAACTTGACTTAATATATTGAATATTAAAATATCACTGCTCAGAGTAACTTATTTTCTGTCTTCAATGCTTCCTTCTTACTCTTTGAATCATGACCAGAACTGAAGTGTGAAGAAATTCCAGATTAATTGGGCTAAATCTATTGTATCAGAAGAAAGAGGAGACATTTATATTAGCAAGAATAAAAGAAAACCATTTATATTATGATAACACATACCCTCCCAAACATACACACTATATCTCAGTGCTTAATAAATAAATACTTAGTACTTTGGATTTATTTTGCTCATAGATATTTTGCTACTGGTTGGGCAGTTCTCTGTAACTGGTTTTATATATAGTGAATCAGTGATCCAGAATATTTCTGTCTTGTGTACATACCATCTTGACACTGGCCCCCATAATTATCACTAAAAAGGATTAGAGGTTAGAGAATATAGTAAAAAATGGTTTGGGTGTTTGGTTTCTGTTCAAATTGTGTGTAACAAATGCTTTAGGATTACAAATGTTTTGTATTTTTAAAATTTTGTAAAATCGGCATAATATGTGATAATATATTGGTTTTACCCCAATTTCCCTGGGTAGAATATGTGTTAATATATTCATGCCAAAATACAAACCATTCTTATAAAACATTGGTCCCAGGTAGTTTTAAGAGGACTGGAATACGAGGGAGACCATACAGGTATTCAATATCTGTATGATATTGAAGTTTTCAACCATGTGATTTTACAAGTTTTTTAAGTGACTTTGTAAGAGATTTAGGAAATTGTCACATATGATGTTGGCTAAAAGTAGGTAGAATATTAGTGAAACTCAGTGTGGGACTTGAGCAGAAACTGAGAAAAAGGGTGGTAGTGAGAACTTGAAAGGATATGCTTTCTTAAAGAGAGAAGGTACAGGGACTTAGAAAGGACATTATTGAAATTACTTAAGAAAGATCTTTTCCCTAATATTCGTTCCATAATAGAAGGAGGCATTGAAATGGGTCATTTTAAAGGATTCAGATATGAAGTACATAGGATTTCAAATACTTCGCTAACTTTCTAGGTCAATAAAGTAATTTCATGCTTCCCAAGCTTCATTTTCGAAACCAAAATTGAAGCATCTTTCTTTTCTATGCTCACTTTCTTAGACTCAAGTCCACTGAGAAATGCCTCGACAGTGCCTAAAATATGTGTTTTTATACAAAGGACAATATTTATCTCGGTAGGAAAACAAAATCTGCACATTCAAAGACTGTCTTTGGCATCTCTGATGGAACAAAATATTGTACTCACTTCCCTGGTGCATGATATTTCTGTCAGTGGAGGAAAACTTTTTCCTATCAACATTTCTTGTTCTGTGACAATCTGAGAACATGTAATTTAATTTGGCTTTCTAACAGCAGTCTGCAGTTTTTTAGTGCAGAACCTCGAGTTCAGAATGGTTTTAAAGAGAATCTCACAAACAAAAGAAACGCAGGACATACACGTCTTGTGTGTGTGAGCGTGTACACACATTTGGTATGCATGCTGGCACACTGTTGGAAGATAATGCCATGGGAGAGAAATAACACAAGGGGTGGAGTTTTAGTAGCAAATTCTCAATTCTAGATAAAAACTTTGTTTTTTTAGGAAATAGAAAAAATATGAAAAGCCAATTAGGAACTTGACATTTCATTTCATTTTTCCAACAACTGTGTCATTTAAATATTGCTTTGAATTAGAGCATATCTGAATTTTAGAAACCAAACCATACATAATGGCTTTAATTCTTAGGGTATTTAATTTATTATTACTCATCATTATAAAATGGCTTCAATATTTCAGCTTTATATGTGAATCTGCACTTTACTTAGACAAGAACATAGCATAATAAATGAACCTCTCCCAGACAGAGGATAAATGGTGCTGAATCTTTTCACTTTAAAAACAGTATTAAACAAGGAAATGTTTATTTGAATGCTTACATTGAAAAAAAAAACATTTCTGAGATTTTAAAACTAAAATTCTTACTTTAAGACAGTGCAAAATTTGAGTTTCCAGGTGGGCAGGAACTGTTTACAAGTATAGATGAATTTTATGGCATAAAATAAAGGAAACAAGTAATTTACATGATAGATTTTTGTATAAATGAATATCCACAAAACAGTAGAAGTTTAATCCTATAAACAAAGATTCCTTCCTTAAGTTAAGGGTTGGTTTTGCCCGAATTTCCCTGGGTAGATGACATTGGCTAAACACTTTTCTACCATTTGCTAAAAATAATGAAATAATGTGGTGAGATCTTATAAAAATGTGGAATTTTCAAATGTAAGAATGCACCATTAACTTAATTACAATTTATGTTATGAAATAATATAGAAGAGGAAGATTGTTTTATAATTTTGCAAAAATTTACAATATCAGTGTCAATAATTAACTAATCTATTGACACTGCCACAGCTATTTTAAAAGATACTGACATAAGATATTTATATCTTACATGTTCATTCATAAGTATTTATCCTATTTAATACATATTACCTTATGTACAATTAACTATAAAAGTTATTTGTTTTAACAAGGTTCATACTAGCAGCTCAAAATAATAGTTAATTTTCATAAAATGTAAATGCACAAACATTCCCTAAGTAAAATTATTAAATTTAATCAATGGGAGTTACTTCAACCTGATGCTATACATTAGTCTGATTATGAGCCTTCATTCAATATTAGGTACACTAAAAGTAAAAAACAAAATATTTTTAAGGGTAAAAATAAGTGTAATTAATTAAATGGTACATTTTTCTTCTGTTTCTTTTTAAGTATCTTACCTTCAGAATACTTTCATGATGTATATTATTCACTAGATTTAAATATACAAATGTATAGATACGTACATATCTATTTATCATATATATATATATTCTTTGAAAGAATACATTCTAGATAGGCACATTCCAATACTTTAATAATATTACTATTATTACTATTATTATGATTATACTAAGGGTTGATGCTAGGGGCATTTTGCCTCTTAGCTACACCCCCAGCCTTATTTTATTTTTTAATTTTGAAACAGAGTCTCACTAAGTTGCTGGCTGGTCTCAAACTTGTGGTCTTCCCATCTCAGCCTCCCACGTACTGGGATTAGAGGTTCGAGCCCCCATACCCAGCTTATTACTGTAATTTTCATGCTTGACTCAGAAAGTCCAATATTGGGCAATTAGATGCTAATTTTCTAAAGCTTTATCATTCACCACAAATGTCCCTTCTCCACAGGACTCCTCCTCAGCATGTTAAAAAAAATGACAGAAATTCATCTAAATAAAAAGCTTCTGTCGAAACATGAGGAAGAGTAAGCTCAAAAAGAGAAAAAACTCAGAAAATCCAGCAATCTATAATGAGTGAGAAATAATTAATTTTAATACATCATTGGTTGAGTTTAGCGCTTTCAGTGATTCAGCAACTCCTCAGATTTCCTAAAAAATTTTATTTACTAAGAAAGTGCCAAGTTTCATATCTATGTATTCCAAGAGGAAGAAAACAATGAGATTGTATAATGAAAACTAACAGCATTGTTCAATATGTTAAGAAAAAAAAATAAAATCCATTCATAATATGAAAAAATGTCTCCCTTTGTTTTTGTTAACAATGACTCTCCATATTGATTTTCATAATGGGAACAGACCATGAAAGCAAATGATAAGTTGATGAGCAAAAAAAAAAAAAAAAAGAGTAACCTCCAAGAAATCCCCCTTATGTACAACTCCAATTTCACACATGGGCTAGGGTGGATGCTTTTGAAATTAAATCTTTAACTTGCTGTTTTGGTATGCTTTCATATCCTCACACTCAAGTAAATTAACTTTCCTATTGAACTTCATTTCATAATTCTTTTTTCCCCCTGTTTTCTGGTTTACAGCCTCCAGTAGAAACCCTAATTGGACTGAGTAGAAAAGTAAAGGAGATTTCTTTAATATACCCCCATGTTCATTAATTCTTTTTTTTTTCTTTGGTGAGGCCATGGCTTTGCAAATAACAGTGATATTAAGGAACATATGAGGGAAGAACAATTTCATAATCACATAGATTCATGAATTTGATATTTATTTCTTGAGCATAACTATCATTTTTTAATACAGAAATAAATTTTAAAAGCACCTTTGGAGTGACCTTTGGATAAAAAGAAAAAAAACATTTTTTATATTGTAAATTCCTGGTTTCACCTCACTTTATTTCTTTATCTTTTGAAGGAATGCTGATGGAAACTATTTCCTGCTTAACACAAGCCATGGCTTTTTAATCTTGTATTCACATCAGTAGTGAATATTTGATCTACGAGTGTATGTTGGGTGGCACTACATGTGACTTTCATGACATGCAAGCCAGCATTCCAGTTTAACCAAGGAGGAGTAACTGCATTTACTTGAGATATCGCCATTTATCCTTTGCCTTAACTACTGTTAAAATATTGTTAAGTAGCAGTCCTCTACGTACATTATCCAGGGGTGTTGGGTGGAAATAAAAAAATACTGCGTTTTATGTAGCACTTTTTTTTTTTACAGGTCTGGGGATGGAACTCAGGGGCATTTGACCTTTGAGCTACACCCCCTGCCCTATTTTTTATTCTTTATTTTGAAACAGGGTCTCACTGAGTTGCAGAGGGCCTCACTAAATAGTTGAGGCTATCTGCGAACCGTGTCCTCCAGTCTCAGCCTCCAGAATGCTGGGATTACAATCATGCACCACCATCCCCGGTTTTTTTATGTAGCACTTGAAACAATAAGACAGTGGAAATTATTGATATCCAGAAGTTGCTGAGGGAACACCATGGAAAATGGAAGAGGATTAGAGAATAAGGCCCAGGAGTGTTTTAGTTAGTCAAGTAGGGATTTACCTAATTGTCTGGAAATAGCCCCAGGGATGTCTGCCATTAAGAAAAAATAAATAAATGAAGCCACAGGTATTAGAGCTCAGGGACAGAATTGTAACCTTAAGATTAATGGGTAAATTCAAATTAAAGTTCTAACCTGAAAAATATTTTTTAAAAACTGGGGTAAAAGACAAAAAGAACCAAACATCAAAACAACAATGAAGAAAGAAGTAATGCGAGTAATAGGGTGTGGAAGTGGCCTGGGAATCGTGTAGAAAAGATAACGCAGGATCTGAGTGAAACACATTCAGGACAAAAGTCAGAGCAGAGTCAGAATGGCGTGACTTGATTCTCTTTAGGTTCTGCCTAAGAACACAGAAAGAGTAGCGCTTTAAACCTCTCTTTCTTCAAGACAAAATTGGTCATAAGTTTTGGCAGAAAGCATCACTAGTTCAGAAGATTTTAAAAAATAATGTTGATGAGATAATTTCAGGGTAGATGAATGACACTGACAAGTAGGGTGGCTATTTCTTTTGTATCCAAGTCCCAGAACAACTCCAAGAATCATGTTACCTCTGTAACTTCTTGTCAACCTTTGACTAGTTCAGCAACTTTTAAGTCCTTCTCTATGTTTCTGGCTCCCCAAGGGAATACTGATATTTTTTATTTGGTTTTGTACTCCTCAAGCCATCTGTCCAGATTTATGTATCATGTTTTCCAGACAATAGAACATGGCAGTGTGATATTCTGCTGACTGCGGTGTTTGGGGACAGGAAGTAGTTCATGCCATTCATCTTCTTCAGATCAATACATAACATTGTGCTGACTTTTGAAAAACATGTCTATGCTGCTGTATGTCTTAAAGATGGGTTTCTTCAGGAAACAGTAATCAGCAAATGGATATGTGTGGTTTGGGGTAGCATTCAGAGTCTGGCTGGACAAGATACAATTTTAATAAGCAACAACAACATTTCATTGCTTCTTTCTCTATTTTCCTACTGAGAGCTGTATAAAACTCAAAAATAGGTTGCTATTTTTATTGAGATACAAAACTCATTTAAAATGATTTAGCATGATTGCCAATACCACCATGAACTGACCTTAGTAGAACTTTCTTCTAAAATAATTTGGCCACACACATTTGCTGGAGTTCTGGCTGTCTTAACGTGTCACGAGATTTTGTCTTCACAAAAGGAAACCATTATTTTGGATGTCATCCGCAAAACAGTAGTTATTGGTCCTAAGATGTTGATTAAAGACTCTGCAGACATCTCTTTCTCTATTTTTATGTAACATCTGTTGAAGAAGATTTTCTGGAAAGGTTTCCATCAGAGACAGAGGACATGTGAAGGCAGTCCCAAACAAAGCCACTTTCTATCTGCTTTATAAAAGTACCTCTGATCTACCAGGGTTTGGTTTTAGTTTTCTGCTCTTTGTCATTGGAACAGCCCAACTTAGGTCAGACCTCCTAGGCTCATTAAGCTTAGGGTTATTGTGGTCACACAAGTAATCCAAGACTGCCCTGCCCTGTGCTAATGAGTTTGCCATTTTTAAGATGTTTTCTAGAATGTTTGTTCCTTGATATTACTGTTAATTTTTGTCTACACAAGAAATAAAATTGAAGTATATTCACTCTTGTATGTTCCTAAGTGGTATGTATATATCATGTTATTGTGTGATTTTTTTAAACTCCACATTAGGAGAGTCAGGTCATCCTTACTATTTTATATGATTTGAAAGTTTACTGTGAATAATACAAAATTAAGTTGAAAATATTATTGGAGCCCTAAGTTTAGGAAGCTAAGTAAAGGATTATATATAACACATACACATTCATGTCTGTGCTTGTATATATGTGTGTGTGTGTGTGTGTGTGTGTGTGATATATATGTGTATTTGTTTATAATATGTGTGTATGGATATGGATATGGATACATATTGGGTCATATATGTCTTTATTACCTAATATATGCATATACTCTGGATTATGTACACAGACATGTAATAAATCTGCTCTGGGTAAAAAAAAGATAATGAATGGTCTGAAATAAGGGACTAAAATAACTATCTTATAGTCTCAAGAAAATAAATTTATGAAATTTATAGTTGTGTACTCCCATTCAATAGGTTCTTTTTTTGTTCTTTGATACTAGGAATTGAACTCATGGGTATCCTACCTCCAAACTACAGCCCAAACCCTTTTAATTTTTTATTCTAAGATAGGGTCTTGCTAGGTTCCTGAGACTCCCCCTAAATTGCTTATAATAGTCTCAAATCTAGTATCCTCCTGTCTCAGCTTCCCAAATGTTGAGGTTATGGGCATGCACCACTATACCAGGTAATTGTTTCTTTAAAAAAAAAATACATACTTTTATGTTATAAAGCTTACTTGCCTTGATTATTGTTTATTTCAAACTTAGTGACATATTTAATAAAGGAACACACACATTAGTGTATTTGCTATTATATTCTAAAGATAAATGAAAATTGGAGAGACCAATATTATATTTAAGCATCCTCAACAATGACAAGTTAATGAAGAAATAAATACAGAGATTTTATGTCAGGTCTACAATGTATAAAATAAAGAGAAGCAGAGAAAAGTCTTGGTGTTCCAGATTTCTATATCATTTATCCTGTCTTCTCCTTGCCTCTAGTGTGCTATATTTCTCCCTGTGCAATGAAAGGAAAAAGGTTCTGCATCCAGTTTCCCAAAGGTAAGTAAAATGGTGATTCCATTACAAGAGAGGCTATTTAAGTAAGAAAGATAGATTCTTTTCATGGGAAATCAATTCTCTAAACTCACTTTATATGGATTTCTCTCATCCTACAAGTGAAATGTGGGATGTAGACAGAAATGTGAAAAGACAGAGGGGTCTTTTTCAGGTCATCCCTGGAAAGATTTGGAATCATTGAGGGGAGTCGTCATCAGGGAGTTGATTTAGTAACACCTAAAATGGGAAAGCAAAGTAGCTGATGGTTTGATAAGGTATATTAAAAGGAAAACCAGGCATTTAAACCTTGCAAGGTGTTTTCACTCCTGGTTTTTTCTTGGAGAGGGCAGAATTCCTTTGGGTTCAAATTATGCATAATTTCTTTCTTGCTTCTCTAAGGGTACCTGAGAATTACATTATGAAAAGCCAAGGATTTGTGAAAAGTCCTGAAATTTATTTTTAATTCTGTTAATGGCTTCTGGAAGGTTTCTGTTCTTTCTTTATCCATGAATACATATTTCTCCTCTTCTCACCCTTAATCTTTTATTATCCTCTAAATACACTGAAAAACCCACATACTACACCATGGCTTCTAAACTTGAGATGTTTATTTTATTCCTCTTTCCCTCAGTTTAGATATCACATAAAAAGGTGTTTATCTTTACTGGTCAGTCATATTCCAGTATTCATAGCACCTGGAGCCCACTCCATAAGTAGCTACCTAGAGGTGGATTTTGTAAATTACTTTTATTTTTATTTAATTTTTATTTTTCTGGTGCTAGGGATTGAACTCAGAGGCATTCTATCTCTGAATTACACCCCCAGCCCTGTTTTATTTTTTACTTTGAAATAGGCTCTCACTAAGTTGCAGAGGGCCTCACAAAGTCACTAAGTTGCTGAGGCTGAGACAGGCTTCAAATCTATGAGCCTCCTCTCTCAGCCTCCCAAGTACTGGGGCTACAAGCATGTGCCACTGCACCCAGCTCAATTACTTTTAAATATCCTATCATGTGGCTATCCTCATGTTCCATAAGGATTATCACAGTATAATGTGTTATGATTTGGGGGAAACTGTCCCCAGGGATCTTTGTTAGACCCCTGGCAATAATTTCCCAATAAAACCACAAAAACCACAAAAACAAAAACAAAAAATAAAAAATGTGGGTTCTTGTCCTGAGCTAAGGATAAGTATGCAATAGCCTGGACTCTTGCTGAATATTTAAAGAAATTTATTAAAAAGATAGAAATACAGAAGACAGTTACAGCCTCATGTACCCAAGTGTAACATGAGGGGATGGTTCAAATGAATTCACCAAAATACAAAGCAAGAAACAGACTTTTTATACACATGACCTCCATCTTGTTCACATAATTCTAATGTAGTAAAATTTCCTGTAAGGTACCTCCCCTTACTTTCCCCTCAAGGTGTACTTTCCTGCCTAGGTGTCTCTTTTCACTAAGGCCATGGTCAAAGGTCGACCCCCTCCTCATACCCTAGCTAGATCATCCAATTATTATGTAAACCTGTCTTTAGAATGAGGATGAGGAAGTCCTAGTTCTCCTCTCTTATGGACTTGCTAATTACATTTAGATAGGTTAATTTACACTGGAATATTTGCCTGCTGTTTTGGCAGAAACCAAGTCCTTTCACTAATTTTTGAAATATAATAATCAGAGCTTTCTCAAATCTTCCTAGACCATTCCCAATACTGGTACATAATGTACAGATAATCAATGAACCAATTAAAAGTATCAATATAATTCAATTGCATAAATCCTATGAATAAATGAATAAATGATGTGGTAGCTAATTTTCAAGCTATTCCCCAATGACCCTTCAGTTTTGATATTTACAATGTGTGTGTTTCTTTTCCATGGTGCACCAGGATTGGTCTGTGTGACCAACAGAATATTATAAAAATGATCGCATGACACTTTTGAGATTAGGTTAGTAATGACGGCAGCTTACATCTTGTTTATTCTCTCTCTCTCTCTCTCTCTCTCTCTCTCTCTCTCTCTCTCTCTCTCTCTCTCTAGCTACCTGTTTCTTTTACTCTATATTTCTCTTTCTCTTCACTTACTATGGAAGAAAAAAAAAAACATTATAAGCAATCTTATAAATGGCCCACATGGCAAGAACTGAAGTCTCTTGCAAAAAGCCATCTGAGTAAGCTTGCAGTCAGATCTTTAACGCCAGTTAATTACTGAAGAACAATATTCATGGAAAGTTAGGCTACACCTCAAAAAAGACCTTGAGCCAGATCTTGAACACCAGCAGCAACAGAACTCCTCATTTTCAGAAAATATATAAAATAAATATCTGGGTTTTTTTTTTTTTCCAGTACTGAGTTTGTGTTTTAAGCTGCTGCATTTGGGGATAATATAAATATTTTATTTGAGAGGAAAACTAAAACTCACAAAAAGGTTATGTGTATAATAAATGCCATTTCTAACTGGGTGTGGTTGTGCAAGCCCATAATCCCAGTATTTTGGAAGTTGAGATAGGAGACAGGAGAATTGTAGGTTCAAGGCCAGCCGCAGCAATTTAGTGAGCAACTTAGAGAAATCTTGTTTCACAATAAAGCATAAAACAGGGCTGGTAGTGTAGATCAAGGCTTAATCCCAGCACCACAATAAATAAATCAATAAATGCCATTTCTAAACAAGTAATAATGTTTGAATGTTTTCTTCCCTTTAAATTTTATATTTGAATTTGGAGGTGTAAGATAGACATAAAAGGACCCAAAATTTGAAATTCAGTAAGTTAAAGACCCATGTCAAGAAATGTACCTTCAAATTTAAATGAAATCTCTTCCCACTGAGACCTGGAATTCTATTTGTGAAAGACCCAGACACAATAAGCAATGCTTCAGCATTAATCACTCTAAAATGTCCCATCTGGTAAAAATATATAAAACCTTTCCAGCCCTATCCTTTCCTCTTACACTCAAAAGAATGATTTCTCTGTGCATTATAATAAAAAAGAAGAATTGCAATAACATTTTCACAGTTGAAAATTGTACCAAAGTTTATTCTTTTCATACTTTTTATTCATGTCATTTACCACACCGTCCTTGCAAACAGGTGTTCTCAATAAAAAAATATATATATATATATTTCTTTTTCTGAATTCCCTTTGTTTTCCTGGGATTATCTATTTCAGGATATATTTGGGGGGAATCTAACTCTATTGGCCTGACTTGAGAATACTGATTTAATCCAGAAGATGTAACTTGTACTGAAAAAAAATAAAATAGAGCAGCACACTCCATTCCACAGCCCATGGGACTGACTGACTGATCTCGATTCCCCAGGGGTCTCATGATAAATATATAAATGTCTCCACTGAGTTCAGTTTCCAAACACTCTTACAGCAAAGGGTGAAGGAAGGCCAATACTTTCATTCCTCTATATGAAAGAGAAAAATGTTCTAAGGTTGAAAGTGCTGTCTTAAAGGACTAAATAACCCCTACTGCAAGGCCACTCTGAATGAATGATTCAATCCCTCTGTTGCTTTCTTAACACACACACACACACACACACACACACACACACACACACACACCTATTTATTTCTCTCTTTCCAGCTGGTTGCCTCCCTCTTTTACTGCATTTGATAAAATGTTTCTGATCCGAACCTAGCTGGTTTACATTGGATTTCTCACTTAACCACTAGGCCTCATTGAAGTTCTGATTCTGCGGTGGTTCCTCGGTGTTGAGGATCAAACTTTGCCAAATATATTCTTAGTAAATGGAAAGAGGATAAACTGACCTCCACAAAGAGCATAATTATGCTTATACACAACTCCTAGGAAGATTCTATGAACATGGTCGGCGGACCCAGCACCCCAACCCTATGCCAAATAAGTTACTGTATTAGTAATGTGACATCTGTTCTACCACAAGTCTTCCACAGAATGATTACGGCTGACGACTGAGTCCCACTGGCCTCTCCCTTGAGGTTAGACATTTGCCTAGAAAAGTTACTATTAGCAATCCAGAGTGGCCATGATTTCAAACTTTGAAAAATGTTGGGGTTAAAATTCAAACAGCAACAACCTAAGAGGCCTCAGGCATAACAGATATCCTTTGATAGAGTCTTCCTCCAACAGGACTACAGTAATATTACTCTGTGGAGGTTCATCTTTATACAAGTTTTTTTTTTTTTTTTTTTTTAATCTGCTAATTGTCTTGCCTTTAGGAAAAGGAGCTACAAGATTTTTCCATATGTCCCAGTTAATCCCCATCAGTGGTTGTTAGTGTCATGCATCATTTAGGTGAATAAACACACATTATTTTCTATTTTAATTAAGATTTTTTTTGCCCATAGTCAATGAGGGTTTTATGAATGAGAAAAAGAGCTCAGATGCTTTGATGAGTGGTCTTCAATCACAGTGGTTCCAGAAACAAATCCAGGGGCTTTTCTACTTGTCTGGCTTTAGACCCAAATGATGTTCACAATTAAATATCCCTTAAAACAACACCACTTCACTATATTTCCATCTATTTCATTATAATTCAATCTAATTATCCATCAGGAACAGTGTAAGTTTAGAGGTACAGAAATAAACTGACTGTTAGAAAATATAAGAAAGAGGGCCAAGCGTGGAGGCACATGCTTATAATCCCAGCATTCCGGAGGCTGAGATTGAAAGATAGAGGTTCAAAGACAGCCTCAGTTTTTTAGTGAGGCTTTTTGCAACTCATTGAGACACTGTTTCAAAATAAAGAATAAAAAATAGGGCTGTGAGTGTGGCTCAGAGGTAAAATGCCCCTGAGTTCCAACCCCAGTACTGCAGTACTGCAAAAAAAAAAAAAAAAAAAAAAATATATATATATATATATGAAAGAGGAACATCTTCATATGAAGAAGGGTGTGTGTGTGTACGTGTGTGTGTGTGTGTGTGTGTGTGTGTGTGTACATCTCTGTGGTGTTTGACTGTGAGAGACATGCCTAAAAATATCAATAAACACAAGTATTTAGTTTTTTTCTCTCTTGAGTGGCTTTTTATTCTATGCCTGAAAATATCACTCAATACTGCCTTCAGTTTTGTGACATACTAGACTTATTCCTTGTTTACTATCCAGAGACTATGCAGAAGAACAAAGTTGTAAGAAGTGTGGCTTAAGGCCAGAAACATGAGTTGTTATTTGTCATAACTGCTTTTCATGCGCATCAGTGCTTTGTAATGGATTTATTACCAGAGATATTATTTAGAGGCAAAAATATTGAATTTCCAACACACACATACATATATACACACAAAAAAGAATAAATAAATAAAAAATAAAATTAAATGTATTATTCACTTCCTATAAATCCAAATTTATTAGTAGGTTGGCATTCCTTACTTGTTCAGGCTTTCAGAGGTCAATATTCTTTCTCAAAGAATGGTAAAGCGTTAGTCTTTTATGTTATTATTTAGATTTTTAAGGATGTGACAGATTAGTAGTTTTATTTTTTATTGATCATTATCTGTACAATGCAAAAAGTATTGAAGACATTTCCTTAGTAAAAATGAGAAGCTATTGTTTCAAATGTTAGGTACTATGATATATAATTATCTCTATTTCTTTTTTATTATTTTATTTCCATGTCTATGGCAGAAAAGGAAAACTCTGTGGTGCAAGTATGTCCTAATCCAAGATTCAAATAAATAATTTAAGATACTTAATCATTAGAGCTGACTATATAATAAGTACTAGTGTTTTTCCCATTTTATTGACAAAAACATTTGGGATTCTGAGAGGTTAAATTAGCGGTCCCTTACATTCTGAGTATGAATGCTAGAATGAAAATGGCCAGACACAAATTTCTCTGTTAGTTCTTTTTATCAAAGACCAAGGTTCAACTTTATCAATGAAAGGACCACTAAACCTGGTTACATGTCTAAGATTCTATTACTTGGGAGACAAAGGCGGGAGGATCACGGGTTTGAGTCCAGTATGTGATACATTAGCAGGATCCTGTTCCAAAATAAGAAATTTAAAAGGCAGGATATAAAACTTTCATCCTCTCAGCAAAATTTCCTGTGAACATACCTTCTGTGAACATGCTTACTACTTAGGAGATAGCACCCCTGAGGGACCTTGTCTTAGACCATTTATGCTGCTCAAACAATATACCACAGATTAGATAATTTATAATGAACAGAAACTTTTCTCACAGTTCTGGGGCCTGGGAATCCAAGATCAAGGCTTTAGCAAGTCCTGAGTGTGGCAACGTCCTGCTCTCTGCATTGAGAGCCTTGAACTAGGGTCCTCACAAGGTGGAAGCACAGAGGCGCAAAGAGGGCTGCGTGGTGTGGGGAATCTCTTTGTAAGGGCCTTGCTTCTACTTGTGAGACCTTTTTCTGTCTCCTCAAGTCCCTGCCTCTATAAAGGATTATATTGTTAACTGCAGTTTAGCACAAGAATTGTGAAGGACATTCAGAACATAGCCAACTTAGAACTTTTAAGAAAAAGAGTAAGGTAGGTAAAAGAGAAAAAAAGGGGGGGGGGAGAAGAGGAGGAGGAGGAGGAGGAGGAGCAGGAGGAGCAGGAGAAGGAGGAGGGAATTAAGGATAAAGGGAAGAAGGAGGAACACGGACAAAAAAACAACTTAGAGGAGATATGAGTCCATGGTTACCTGACATGTATCTGCCTGGTCTATTTTCTAGAAAACATCTGTCAGAACACCACCAGTCCTGGAGTTAATGCAGCCGTTTCACAGAAATCGACTCCAAGTGATTGGGCATAAACAATGGCCACAGCAAGAATTTGGGGTTTAGGTTATGTCTTCATTGTGTTTGATTTGTTTAGAATTGGTGCTAAGCTAACGTTGGCAGCTTTGTAAACATCTAAGACAGACAGTGCAGCAGCAACCGAGGTAAATATGGATAACACTTAGGCTGACATAATACAACTGATACGTTTCTTTCCTTGTTACAAATAGACAGGTAAAGATGTCCAGTTTAGATTTTGAAAACTGTGAGTCAGATCAGCATTCCCTCATGCCCAGTAGCATGAGATTCCTGTCAAGCACTGGTCAAGAGGTGAGTGTTACTAACATATAAACACTAATAAAGAAATATCTGTTTGGCTGCTTTCACTATGTTTTTCATAGTTTAGAATGTAAGTACCCTTCCTCAGTATAACCTCAATCACTAATCATAGTCTGGTGGTGTTAAATTGCCCTAGAGTTTTCTTGTATGAAGCAGTACCTGTGGACCTTCTTATGGATAAGGTGCATCTTCTTTGAGGAACACTCATCATGTTAAAGGACGCATACCCTCCGTCTGAATGAGAGCAGATTCTTGAAAGAGTTACCCAGGATTTTCTCTAATGATAAAATTGCTTGATTTCTTGCAGTGTTTGGATTAGGTATCAATATGATCAGTAACAGTGCATGTATATACATAAAGGCACTATATATTTATATATATGTGTATATATAGGCACTACATATTTATATATGTATATATATCGTGCATGTATATATCTACATGTGTATATACATACAAGTAAGCATGCATATACAGCGACCACAAATATGAGAATTGCAAGGAAATAGATAGCAAATCAATTTAAGAGATTAAATAGTAAAATTGGTAATATATATTTATTTTCTTCCTTTGTCTAAAAGCCCAACATATTACTTGTCTTACTCAATCTACCACTTTATAAACTACTGTCAAAGTACTATTAAAAATTAACACCCCAAAACAGAACCCGGGAAATAATTTTAAACATTTTTACTCTCATTTCCCAAACTACATGTTATAAATCTAGTCCAGAAAAAAGCTCCTAGATTTTAATTCATAGCATGGGTTGCTAAACTAATCTGATATTTGTCACTGACTCAAAATGTTATTATTATTATTATACTTTTTTATTTTGGGGCCACTGTATATGGCACCAAACTGTTCATATTATGGCACAGCAGCCCTAAGGTAAAAGCGTCACTAGATGAACAGTTGAGGAAATTGAAATTTACAAAATTACACCGCAAATAAGTAATGGGAGAGAATATAAGCCCAGGGCTTCCACTCCAAAGCCTCTTATCTTAATCACAGTTCTGTTCCTCATGGATTATTACATTCACCTCTAGAAGTCATGTTTACAAGCTGCACAGAGACAGTGCTGAAACAGACTGAAAAATCTTCAGTTACCAACACAGCGAAATATAAGCAGAGCACAAGTAGAAAGTGTACCTTGCACTAAGGAGTAGAGATTTTATAGTTAGCCACAGGCTTGTTATTTTAGAAAAGTGGTTTCTAGAATTCTCCCCTCGGTGATTTAAACATCTAGAATTAGTAGCCTTGGACATGCTTTAGAACATGTACAATAGCAAATGGTTTTACACTTTGTTCACCACAAATATTTTTTAGAACGTTTTTAGCAGGTTGAAAATCCTCTGTATCATTCCCTGTGACTGAGTTCTTGTCCAAGATTTCATGGTTTCCTGGGATGTTCAGTCCAAGGACTAGACTAGATCGAAAATCTAATGAACCTTTCTCTTCTATTTGTTGCTACTTGGTACCAGCTACACACAAACACATACACGCACACACACACACACACACACACACACACACACACACAGAGTTTCTCTCTAATTTCACTGATCACTGATTAAAGAAAAAGATGATACTTCTATTGATTGCATGTCCATAAAATATTTTAAATTTAGTACCTCAAATGAATTGATAACTAATTCCTAAGCCTAAAGCTTTGTTACTATGACATTTACTGTGTTTGTTCGCAATAAATGAGCCAGGAAAAATAGTAGTGCTTCAAGTGACCCTTGAACTACATGTTAAGAACATTCTATAAACTTTAAGAAAAGATATTGAGGAAGAGGGTGATAGTGAAGATACTGATGATATCTTATGTTTACAATACTAAAATGCTTCCAACACCTGACTGTTTCATACGTAGCTCTAACCTGAGTCCCCTAACATGTAGTCTGACTACTATAGCACACCAGTTTGTCTCTTTGCACTTGTAGAAAAGAAAGCTGAGTAACAGAGCTGTTACAGAAGTTTCCCAAGGTCACTCCTCTTGTGACAAAACCACATATGAATCTAGGTTTTCAGGTGGGGGAATTGTGTTGCAATAAAACATTTTCTCGTCACAGTATTTGAGCTCTGTGTCTCCACACTCAGACAAAAGTAACCGCAATGGTAATGACAACAACACATGCTGTTGATCAAATTCTCATGTGTATCACAGGCTGGGATTAATGCTTTACACACATTTCTCCCTTGTACCCTGTACAATAATCTATGAGATTATTCTCGTATCTATTTTACAGATGAAAATATTCAGACAATTATGTAAAAGATCCAGAATTAAAATCTATATGGAATGATTTTTAAATCTAGGCTCTTAATTCAAATTTAATTATTCTGAGATAAGCAATCTAAATTAGAAACTTTGGGAAACTTTTTCCCTTATAGGAAGTAGGGAATCTTTATAAATCAAAGTAATTTTAAGTAATAATTATATTTTAATTTGGCCTTCAAATATAGTCATAAGAAAACCACTGCAATATTTGTTCATTGCTTAAAATAGTTTCAATGCTCCATTTTACTTTCTGTCTTAATAGTGAATGAAGACATATTAATTTTTTTTTTTTTTTGGTGGTACTGGGGATAGAATCCTTCTACCTCCAGTCTACACTCCCAGACCTATTTTATATATTTTTTTTTATTTGGAAACAGGGTCTCTTAAGCCAGCAAGGCTGGCTTTGAACCTGCACGATCCTCCTGTCTCTGCCTCCCAAGTGCGGGTATTACAAGTGTGAACCACTACGCCTGGCCAAGACATATTCATTTTAATATCAATAATATATCAGGGTTATCTTCAGGAACGTGATCTATGGTTGTGCTCATAGATTTCTTTGTTCCTCCAAAATTTCAGTGGAAATAACCCATCTCAGAAGATTATATATATATGTATATATGTGTATATATATGTATATATATATATATATATATATATATATATATATATATATGGAGATGTGCTATACATAGAGGTTAGATTTAGCCAGGTGTGGTGGCACTCACCTGTAATTCCAGTACTTAGGAGGCTGAGACAGGAGAATTGCAGGTTTGAGCCTAATTTCTGCAATTTAGCAAGGTCCTTAACAACTTAGTGAGATCTTGTTATAAAATAGGGCTGGGGGTTTGGCTAGAGGTAGAACACCTCTGGGATAAATCCCAAGTACCATGCACACAATAAATAAATAAATAAATAAATAAATAAATAAATATATAAATAAATAAATAAGAATTTAGATGGAGGAAAAAAACAATCAATCATTATTCCTAATACATGCACTAAAAGCCCAGCAGTAAAATAAATGGGCAAGATCACAGAGGATTATCAATGTCATATGCTAGTTCTGACACATGGGTGGAGTTGAAAGGGAGACTCCTGTCAATCATTCTGGGCCAGATCTGGATGCCACCCTGGTCTTATGTAAACTCCCTGAGTTAACCAGTTCAAAGACACACTGTGG
Organism: Muscardinus avellanarius; assembly: GCF_963383645.1. NCBI lineage: Eukaryota > Metazoa > Chordata > Mammalia > Rodentia > Gliridae > Muscardinus > Muscardinus avellanarius. Next base: position 71,552,665 of record NC_137801.1, read on the forward strand.
CATTCCATGTGACTTACTGTTTCAGGATCAGTTAGTTTCCCTGGAAGCAGAATCAGAGACAAAGCCTAGTGTGTAAGATGTTTATTAGGAAATGACCTTTGAGGACAACATCTGTGGAAGGAATGGGAAGAACTGCAAATCTTGCAGAGGGAGGAGCTGAACTGCAAGGAAGGCCCAAGTAGAGTCTTAGTGAACTTAGCGGGAAGACTTGGAGCTGAAAGGTTTCTTCCGAGTTGTTCCAAGGTGAGCCAAGATGGCCAGGCTTTTCCAAACCCACATCACTGGGAAACTGAATATGGGTGTTTAGAGAAAAGGCTATGGCCCAGGACTTCATAGATTTACAAAATTAAGGCAATCGCTGAAGGACTGCTGACCACAATGCTCCTAGCATGAAGGGCCACGGATCCTTCTATGCAGGGAAATCTGGGAGATATATCACAGTATTCACAGTGACTCAGGCCATGACAAGATTACTATATTAAGTGAGGAAAAAATAAAACCATTCTCCGATGAGAATAGGCATCCTGATTACAGAAGGGAATGCAGAATCAGCGGTGACTGACAGGGAGGAAGACGCAGTGGCCCCGAGATGCAGCTCTCTGCCGCAGCTGTCTCTGTCTACAGCTCTGTTCCACTTTGCTGAGAGAGGCCACAGAACAAAAACTTTAGAAAAAGAAAACTTCAGAAGAGCTAATGACCCAGCCATACCACCCCTGGGTATCTTCCCAAAGGGACTGAAATCAAGATATTTTAGCAATGCATGTATATCCATATTTATAGCAGCACAATTCGTTATAGTCAAATTATGGTGGTTGACCACCAACAGATGGATGGATTACAAAATTACAGGATGTATACATCATGGAATTCTACTCAGTAATGAAGAACAAAATTAAGTCATTTGCACGAAAATGGATGAACCTGGAGAACATTATGTTAAGTGAGATTAGCCAGTCACAGAAAGCGAAGGGTCATATGTTTTCTAACATATTTGGAAGCTAGGGAATAATTGGGATAAAAGAGGGATATTAGATAATAGAGAAAAAAAAATCCCAGTGGAGTTATGGAGGGAGTTAACAGGAGGTTGCTGGGGAGAAGGGAAAGGAGAATTGATGAAGAAACACTTCCATTGATGTTAAATACATATATGAGAATACCAATGGTAATCTCAATATCCTGCATGGGGAGAGGGCTTAGGAGGGAGCAAAGGAAGGCCTGCCAAGCGCTTTGTGCATGTATGTCACTATCACTATGAAATGTGAGACCAAAATGCACCTATAAGAGTGTAAAAATAAATACATTTAAAATGGAGACAAGTTAAGCTTTTTCATTCCCTTTTTATGCAAATGTAAACTATTAGGAAAAACAGTCATAAATATGATAGAATTTCTCCTAGTTCCCTAAAGGTACAAGACTCTACATATCATTTTATGAAAAGAAAGAAAAAGAGCATGAAACACAAATGACCTAAAAAGATTCAGAGATTTTTTTTTTTTTTTTTAAAGAGGACAGATCTTAAGAACAAGAGCAAATATATGATAATCTGAAAGAGTTGCTGTAAGGAACATTTGGAATTTTGACTGTCAAGAAGACTTGAGGGGATATTGAATTTATGAATGAGGAGACAGTGGGATAGTGAGATTAGAAATATAGGCATAGGCATAGAGTTGGACATGGTGGAGCACTCTTAAAATCTCAGTACTTGGGAGGCCGAGACAGGAGGAGTGCAGCTTCCAAGACAACCTCAGCAAATAGTGAGACTTTCATCAACCTAGTGAGACTCGGTTTTCAAGTAAAAATAAAATAGGACCGAGGCCGTAGCTCTTACGTAGAATGTACCTGGGTTGAATCCCTAGTGTCAAATACACACACACATACACAAAAAATGTCGTCATAGATATGAAAACACAACCAAAAATTTAAAAAGTAAAATAATGCCAAGTAACGGGCAGCAAAGAAAGCATGTGGAAAAACAATTTATGGAGCTGAAGGCCAAGTTGAAATCATTAAATTCGGCCTGAAACAATGACAATATAACTAGGAAGAGATAAAGAAATAAAGCTAACACAGATACCACAGGCACTAATTGAAAGTCCCAAAGTAAAGGGTAGATTTATAAAGAAATACTAATTTAAAGAAAATTTGTATCCAAAAACTTCATTCTTTGTTTTCTTCATCTACATTTTATAATTCTGATGCTGTGTACGTGTGTTAATTCCATGGCAAAAGCAATAAGTGCTCTACAGAAGAATATTAAAAGGAGTTAAAATCTTAGCTGCTATCAGTTTTCTTTCATGATTTGCCCCTGTGCTTGGATGAGAGCCTGAGAGTATTCTTAAATACATCCTTAACATTGTGTTTCAAATATTATTCTTCTGTCAGGAAAATTTAAGATCAAAGTTTTCATATCCTATTGTTGGAACCGCTCATTCAATATGTCACCTTTAATCTGTAGTTCTCCATCTGCTTGAAATTGTGTAAACAGTATGAAAATGTTGGCCTTTTAAAATCTATATTCAGACCCTTTCTGCCGATGACATATATTTAACTTTCTGTTTCGGTGTATGTTTATTCTTTCATTTCTTTTAGACCCTACTTTTAGAATTAACATTCAGACACTGTATCATTGATCACTGTGGTCCCTAGAGTACAAAGGTCCTGTTCTCCTCATTATTCTGAACTGATTGAGGATCTGAGGTTTAAGAGGAGAATAATGGTAGTGAAGTGTTTTGTGTGTAATTTTCACACGCCCATTTACAATAACTCTTCTCTAATACTGCGTGCTTTTCACTTTCTTAATTTCAAACCAGCCCTTCAACTACTTTGTTCAAGATCACTTTGTCTGCCTATCGTTAGTAATGAGGGGAACATAACAAATATAACAAATATATGGTACATCATTATCCTGCCACCAAGGCACTGTTTCTTAACTTGGGTTTGTATTCTCATCCTCAGGAGAAGACTTTGCTTCCTGGCTTCCATACTTTCCCATCTACCATTCTCTTTGTATTTTTTTCACAAATTCTTTCTAGTTACTCTTCTATGCTGCTGCAAACATTACTAAAAAATATTTAATTCTGGTCATTCTGTTTTTTCTCCTAGAATGGAAAAGTTAAACTAAGCTGAGACATTGTGCTGTACATAAATCTGTAAAACAAAAGATGTTGATTCAACTGAGAGCCTTTGAAAATTAGCAAACAGTAAACAGCTCTGGAATTTCAGGCCACAGGTAAACAGAATTGAAACCTTCACTCCCCACTGCTGCCTCACGCCTTGTATTTTCCTTTAAAAGTCAGATTTCTATGAGGTAGAATCCAGAGATTTCAGAAAATAAAACCTAACTTTCATTAATATTTTGTTCTTTCACCCTTATGGACACATTCACTTTAAGGTTCTAAAAAAATCATCAAACCTCCAAGCATTTGAATCTGTTTTCAATAATTCCATTTACTAGATAAGCAACTTATTCACTTAACATAAAGAATTAAGGATCACTCCTCTCTGTGTCATTCTTCCCCTTTCTTATTAAAAAAAAATTACTTAAGTAGTACCTTTTCTTGACACAGAAAAGGAATAAAGAGAATGCTTTATCGGACAAACCAATTGAAATTATTACAAAAACAAAACCGTCATCATTAGCTGGCAAGATCCAATTTCACGGAAATGAATCAAAATTTCAATTTTAAAATAAAAGGACTTTTCCAGAGAAATATAGGAGTACTACATAAATAATAGGATGGGTGGACATGAGCTAATTTTTTTTCTGTGCATGTATTGCTTTTCCAGTAAGTCCATAAGTATACTATGTTCAAGAGAGTAGTTTTGATGCCATGTTTTTTCTATTTTTGTGTGCTTTTTTTTTTTTTTGCCAGTATAATGTGATACTCAAATACCCTTTGCTGGAGGAAGACACTGATGCAGATATCAGCTTCCAAGAGGGAATTCCCATCCCTCTGTGACAGGAGCTATGTGTATATCAAATCTAATGACACAGCTCAGACAATAAAACATATGTTCCAGGAGCACATTTAATTAGGACAGGAGCTGTTAGTGTGCAGGAGAGCAGAGCTCTCTTAATTAATGGCAGAGTTTCTCTGTGGGCTTCATGGAGTTGGTTTTCATGTGATTAGAAAAGATCTGTCACTTATATTATCTATCACATTTCTGTCCTATTATCAAGACATTATTTACTTGGCTTTGGGGTTTTGGCCACAAAAAAAGGTTTCCTGGCTTCTATAATTTCTCATTTACCATTTTACTTCTTGTTCCACATTTTGGCTGTTCTGCCAAAATGCTGCAAACATTACTAAAATAAGTTATTTGAAAGCTCTGACAGATTCAGTTAAAACTCCCTCTTGGACTTAATTGAAAGCATACAAACTTATAAGTTGAAAAATTAAAAATACTTAAAAATAGTTTTTGGCATAAAAATATTTTAAAGTAGTTTTTGGCATAAATTGGAGTGATTTGTAAGGATGTATACACTAAAGATTATGTCTAATATGTAAATAAGATGAGAAAACTAATCTACAGATAGATCTGCAGATAGGTTATTGACTTTAAATTTTTTGGACATTTTAACTTCTATGTTTTTCAATATTGAAGGACTCTCCATACTTACCTGAATGAAGTTTATTTCATACAGCTCTTGACTATACAATACAATAATTCAATTTTCATTAGCAATGGAACAAAATTAAACCATTTGATGACAGAAGCTTTCCCCCTAACTTGTATGATCTAAACATACTGTGCACTCAAGTGATTTTTATTAGCCACTTCTACATCATGGCTTAACATGGTTTGGCCTTTAACTCTGTATCTCATCTCTTGGCATGCTAGCACTTAACTTTATAAAGCCTACCCTTCTTTTTTACTCTTACCTCAAGACAAGTGCAATTAGCTAGTCCTAGCGTTGCTATTGATTTCACCCTGGCAAGTGCTCTCTGAGAGAGCCTTGGATGTCTCAGAAAATGGAGATCATTTGCATACCTCGAAGTGCTGGTGAAGATGAATGGGGAGATAAATAGGAGAACGACCGTGAACACTCCATGGAGTTGGAGACTTTAAACTGCTAAGAAAGTGAGAACCTGAATCTCTCCATGATCCATCACTTTCTCTTTTCTTTTCTTTTTTCTAAGAATGACATACATAATTAGTTGGCATTGCCCAAAACACAGCACACACATTAGCCAATTGATGGTAATTATATTGTATTTGAACAATGGAAATGAAGCTAAGCCTGAGTTTGTTGCATCTGCTGTAACACCAGAATGAGGCAAACATAGATTCAAGTAAGGTGGAGAAAAGGAAAGAAGGAAAAGGAGTGTGTAGGAAACACCTACAGAGGATGGTTCAGGGAACAGTTTTATTTGGGTAAGTAGAACAATTCACAAGCTGCTGGTGAATTACTACTGAGAACTGTATATATTCATAATCCAACAAGAAACCAAAAGCTAGGGAGTAAAGAAGAGTGGTTTCATAGCACAAATTTCTAATATGTCTTACCTTTAGTTTTTATAGGCCTGTAGGTTGTAGATATTTGGTAAGATTTGAACCTATGCCCTCTTAAAGTTATTTCTTAAATTCTTGATGTGAATATATCTTTAAAAGAACACTTAATTATGTAAGTAGGAAACTATAATATCGGGGAACAGGGATACCCTTAGACTGATGAAGAATTTTGTTTGTATCTATTCACTTCATTTTATAAGACAAGAATTAAGATTTATATTAGTAAATTCTGTGATCACTAAACACAGATGGGAAGTGAGCATTTGAAATATGACCTGCCTCTTTTTTACTTATTACATGCTAAAATACAACCATTACAAATTATATATATATAACAGCCGGGCGTGGTGGCGCACACTTGTAATCTCCGTACTTGGGAGGCTGAGACAGGAGGATTGCCCAGTTTCGAAGCCAGCCTCAGCTACTGAGTGAAGCTCTCAGCAACTTAGTGAGACCTTGTTTCCAAATAAAATATAAAATTGGTCTGGGAGCATAGCCTGGAGGTAGAAAGCCTCTGGGTTCCACCCCCAGTGCCACCAAAATATATATATATATATATATATATATATATATATATATGTGTGTGTGTGTGTGTGTGTGTGTGTGTGTGTGTGTGTGTGTGTGTGTATGTATATATATAATTTCACTTGTTTTGGTTTATGTGGTCATTGGTACTAATGGATAATATAAAATTCCATTGTGGTCCACATTTGTAACATCTTTTGCTGCTACTGGACAGCATTCATCCAGAATTTTCACAAATTTCACAGATTACATGGTCTACAATGGAATAAGCACCAGAGACTCACAGCATCTCCTCATGTAAAGAAATAGTTCTTCTATATGTATGTCCTATCACAGAAGTTGAAAAAGACTTGCTAAATACAGCCAATCCGTGAAAACTGTGGAAACCACTTTGTCTTTGTCAGGAAGCTTAAAAATCTGTGTTTTTTTTTTTTTTCATTAAGAACTTAAAACTGGTTTCTAATATATCAGGCATTTTTGAGAGCATGCATGCTACTCAGGGAGAAGCTGGGTAGGAAGGAAGATGTGTGAGAGAGCTCATGCGTGCGACTGGTTAGACAGACACTCATCAGGGTCTAAGCTCCAAACACCCATATGCACCTTCCTGAACTTGGACTCCCAGGTGGCCCCCTGATCATTTTCTGTCTCCTTGCTCATCTGGCTTTGAGGGAGCTCGCCCTGTGTTTACTAGGAGTCTACATAGACTCACTTATATACATTATTAACTTGATGAAGACAATCAGTACCATGTTCCAGTGATATTTTTTTTTCAGTAAGCAAGGCTAAAAATTTGTATTTATTTATCAATAATTTTACCATTAATACCTTTTATAGCTGCTTCTTGGATGCCCCAGAGGTTGAGGTAAGCCCATGCAAAACAGGAAGAAAGATTATCTTAGTAGACATTTACTAGGATAGGATAGGCAACAAGGTTAATAGGATTAGAATTAAAGAAGCACCAAATCAATAGAATAGTCTCTTTCTTTCTGCATTTGTCTGTAATCTTCAAAACAACTTTCTATATTCCACAGTATGGTCATACAAACCTGGACTCTACTGTCGGTTTTTTTTAATAGTGAAAATTTCAAAAATCTTGATAATGGAATACTAGATCTGCAATTCTGTAAGTATGTTTTATAGTGCGAGTAGATCAGGAAGAGATGGACAGATTGACTGGCTGCCTGCCTGCTTTCTTTAGAATAATTCAGAAGCCCCTGCTTGTTTTAAGATCTCTTTGAATTTTTCATTACATAACTACTGTACATGATATCATATGTATATCATATATATTACACATATATAAGTTTTTCTATATAACCAAGGAGCTAACTATAATGTTTGCTTGTTAAAAAGTAGCCTGAGGGATTCAGAGACAGAGGCGAATAAATATTATTGTCATTCCCACACTGTGTATAACCTGCTTGTGTTATTAGAAAATAAATTAAAATAAAATGTCCAACGTGGAATCACTGTGTCATGTTTCCCCCACTTCTACCACCCCTTGATTGTTATATCCTCATTCTTTGCCATATAGGTGTTTCTTGGAGATTTTCTTTAGTTTTTTAAAGTTATTTTCTTTGTCTCACTTTTATTTATTCATCAAATAAACACATCCATGCACACAGACCAGCTTTCTTGAGATATAACAGATATGCTAGGAAGTAAAACGCATGTATTTAATGAGTACCATTTGATGAATTGGGACATATGAAAACACCCATGGTACAATCACCACAGTCAAGGCATTAGAAATATCTGACAACTCCCCAAGTTGCTTCCTAGGTACATAAAGTCCCCGATAAATTTAGCTCTCTGGTTATTTTGTATAGCACTCAAATATAAAAAAATAGAAAGATTAATACATGTTAATTTAATTCAAAAATCAAGTATCATTTTCTCCCACTTTAAAAGCCAGGATAAATACAGTTATTATTATGAGAAAAGAATGCAAAATTGCTTTCTTTTACTGCCTCAATGAAAAGGGCTACGTGCCTTTATTGTAAAAGCTGGGTTTTCATTTCATCATAAGAAATATTTTATATCAGTTTCCAGGTGCAATATTCCTTTGAGCAAAAAAGGAAATTAGAGGGTTAATGGGTTCTGTCTCATCAAGACTAAAACCTCATAAATGCTTTTAGATTTTACCTAGGGGAAACATAGCAAATGTAAACTGTCAATTCATATGTATGCATCCAAAAATCTCAATCAAACACTGTGAAATCTTGTCAAGAAAAATAATTATCCTCTTGATTTAAAGACTGCATTTTTGTCCCAAGTGACAAAGGAAGCATTTAATTACTAAAAGCTTATAGTGGTTCACAGTTAGCATCTAATTTACTTAATCACACCAAATATGTTGCAAGACATTGTGTTTAAGCTACCTCAGAACTTTCACAATCGTTTCACAGGAGGTTAAGATAAATTGCCATTATTTTCAGTACTTTTCAATTACTAAAATTATAATCAGTACCAATCAACACCAGATGCAGAGAAGTTGTGACGCAATGAAAATTGTCTTGGGTTGGCTTTGTGAAGACTTGGGGTTCAGACCTGGCACTCCCATGAAAGTCATGACATAGGCAAAATTTTTGCTTTTTCTGATTTCCCTGTCTAACAACTTTAGATTTCAAGTAAATATGCTTTAGAATATTAGAAACATGAGTTTTTTGTTTACCTACTCAAATTTTTGTGTATTTCATGCCTCAATAAAAATAAAATTTGTAAAATGCAATCTAGCAAGTGAAGATATGTTCAACCTCATGATAATCACATAATTTAAACCAAAATGTATGGCAATTTCTAGGTTTCAACAATGAGACTTGCAACAGACAAAGAAAATAAGGGTCATCAAGACCATTATGTGCACAGACATAAAAAATATGGGCACATTCTTACAGTGCTGGAGAGTAATTAATGAAATCTTTGTGGATGATTGCCAAAATGAATGAGAATAGGCACTTCATACAACTACTCTCATGTGTAAAAATTTATACTGAGTTAATAGATATACTAACAAAGATAAATTACACTGGTATTATTCTTTTCCATGTAATTATTATTTTTCAACAATATTTAGTTAAAAGATTATTATTTCTACCACCAAATGTTCGTGGAAACCTTGTCAAAAATAACTTGACAATATAGGGAAGAATTTAGGTCTAGGCTTTTATTTAACTCCAATGGTTTATATATCTGCCTTTAGAATAGTACTACACTGTTTCAATTATTGTAGCTTTATATGGTTTGAAATCAGAAAATATATATCTTCTAGCTTTGTTCTTTTTCAAAAAAAAAAGAATATCCACCATATATTTGTTTATAATGTCATAACAAAATATAAGACATGGATAAACAAATATAAAAGAATAAGAAATTAGTTACATGAATTTTTATAATAATCTGCACAAGCCAATATGGAGTCTATGTGGGTTTTAGGGTCAGAGAATTTGGTTTATTTGGTAGTCTAAAAACTTTCCAGTAGTATTTTATTGTGCAAAAATACTTAACATGCTAAATGGTGAAGTAGTTCCTTTCTGAAAACCTGTAGTATTTCTCTGTTTCTCCTGTTAAAGTGGTAATAATAATAGTATTGTGATCAGATTGTTATTCTGAGAGCTTAACACTGATATTCTATGGGTTTTGCAGAAGAGTAGAATTTGAATTGTACGTAATTACAACAAAATGACTAAAGGATAAAGTATATATTTGTAATCTGTGAGAAACGATCCAAGGACAGAGTCAACAAATGGTCAAAGATTTTAGGATTTGGACAACCCAGGAATTGTGATGGGTCACTGTGATTCTAAATACTGCTATAAGCATATAAAATTTTAAATAGTATATATATATATATATATATATATATATATATATATGCATATATATATGCATATGTATAAATATACAAGTGATGTGAGGGAAAAAGGAAGAAAAAATTTCTCAGGTGCTATGGATGGAAAACAGAACTCAAAGGGAGCACAAATGTGGGGCCTGAAACTGAAATGCTATATTGACTCTAGCCGATGGGCAGATGTCCTGGATTCCCAAATGGAAGAGGGGAGATGGAATTGAGCCCCTCCTGCGAAGCACAAGTTTTAAAGTACTGATCCATCTCTGAAGAAGGAACTATAAAATAACAGTGTTCCCGCTAGCTACTGGAAGCTTAACTTCTAAATAATAATAAAAAACCAGGCTGCCTGCGAGGTACATAAAAGACTCCCCAAAGTGTTTACATGTGAACACATTAGGAGAGATACATTAAATCTGAACACTCTTTTGAAAATACTTCTAATATTGCAGCATAAAACAAACAAACTGAGGTGCCACGAGACAGCATGTTAAGGACTAGGAACACAATTACAAAATAATGGAACAAAGAGCTATAAGAATTTTAAGTAATTAAAGAAACACTGATAAGAGAAAATAAAGAAATAGAGAAAGGAGAGGGCACTCCATAAGAAAGAAATGAAATATGGGTGTGGAAAAGAGAATTTCTTATAATAATATGAAAAGTTAAGTCTTTGAAATAAAAACTCATTGCTGGGCGTGGTGGCGCACACTTGTAATCCCCGCATTTGGGAGGCAGAGACAGGAGGATCGCGCAGGTTCAAAGCCAGTCTTGCTGGCTTAAGAGACCCTGTTTCCAAATAAAAATATAAAAATAGATCTGGGATTGTAGCCCGGAGGTAGAAAGGGTTCCAGGAACCCCAGTACTACATGATAATAATAATAATAATAATAATAATAATAATAATAATGAAATCAAGACTCATCCAAAGGAAAATGGTATAATAAATTATAACATGTCCAAGCATGAAAATTTGAATGTTACCCAAAACTTAATCCAATTTTACACTTTAAAAGAGATATAAATAAAAAATATGAGAATGATACAAAATGATGCCAATAATATCAGATGAAAAACAAGCAAAACAATATAAAATATAATTTAAAAATACTTTACCAGTATTAGGACAACAAATAAATTTAAACATGAAATTCAGGGTGAAGGAGAAAGATAAGAATTAGAGCAGTATACTATGGTACATTCAATTTCTTACCAATTTTTTTCCATTTTTCTTTAATACATAATCCATATACAGCCTTCTAACTAAAATGCAGCAAATAATAGTATTCTCTTACCTAACTTGATGTAACTGTGACCAAAAAAAAAAAAAAAAACCAAACATGCTTACAACAAAAGCACCCTCACATATATAGAGGGAAATTCTCAGAAGTGATCTCTAGTTGATAAGTATGCAATTATTTCTCTGCTAGCTCAATCATGATCCCCCTATGATGAATCAGTGAGAAGAGGTAGTATTATGGTTCAGTAACAAAGACACCTGGAATTTTAGTGGTTTAAAAATAAGAATGCTGATACACATACAAATTTAAAAAATAAGAATGCATTTACACACATATCAAAAGAGGTTTTCTGATCCATGGTTTTTCACTTGGGATCCAGGGTAGCAGAAAATATGAAACGGTAATACTCTAGACCTCAAAGGGAAGAGAAATAGAAAGCTGAGCATGGTTTCTTAAGTGTTTTAACAACTCACTTCTATTCCTATTTCATCGATCAGATTAAGTCTCACAGCAAAACCTAACTCTGATAGGGAGTCTGATACTACTGTTTTCTCAAATGTAAGCAGAAAATGGATATAAGTGATGGCAGAGGTGTTTGCCACTGTAACAAATAATGGAAATTGAGAATTTTTAATGACCATAATAAAATAGGTAAAATGAAAAGTACATTAGATAATTCCACCTAACATACTTTGTTAATATATGCATTTTTCTAATTTTAGTGTTAAGATTATTGTCAACTATTTTTTTGTTTGAAATAAAGATTATATATGTACGCCTAATTTTTTTGCTACTAGAGATTACAAGATGATTTTGTTTCTCAGCTCTTCTCATTGCCAAATACATAATTTATCTCCATTTATCTCTCATCATTATCACCGGTAGAACTATAAACATCGCCACTCCAGCTATTTCATCAAGTTATTGCAGAAATAAAATGATATTTAAAATATTTTCTATTTCTCAAAGAAAATAAGACCAATTGATCATTTAGTAAATTTTATATTTCCCTCTTATAAAAGTTCATCTGGGTTCAATAATTTTAAAAATGTAAATTTTATGAAAGAATTTAGAAAGAATATTACAAACTACTAAGGATAGGCTTGAATATTTAAATAATAACCAATGGAACTAAAAATAAAAAAAATAAAAAATAGCCAAATAATAAAATAAGGTTAGACAGTTATTGTCTAGCATGAAGGAAAGGTATGAATATTTTCAATGCAGGGTCAGATAAATATTTCACAAACTGGTTCTATATTCCATGTTTCTTTTATTTGTGTAATAGGTAAGGGATTAAAGAGCTCTGAGAATATTTTTGAAGAAAAACAATATTACTATAGTGTTTGCTTTAAGCAGTATGAACAAATGAAGGTGTCTTCTGAAACCCCACTTTCAGCTGTGGCCTATGTTTCCTGTTAACTCTTTTATTTCCTTTAACCTTCTTGTCCTTCATCTGACCCCTTTTCTATCATGTATCTCCAACTATCTGTGAAAAGAAAGGAAAATAGAAACACCATTTCATATATCTGGGCATGAAGAATCATGAACAGAATTCATTTATGAATGTATCAAATATCTTGATTACCAAGAATACCATAGGGACAGAGACAGAGAACTTAGAAAGGAAAGAGAAATCAGACTATATCATAAACTCATCTTTTTTGACTTTGCATTTCTTAAAGTGCTGCTCATTCAATAGACTTTTTAGTTAAAGAAGTAGAAAGCAATATCATAGGTAGACAAGATATTAAGATGAAATAGAACCCTTCATACTGTAGATAAAGGAGAGCTGAATATAGTAACAGCAGAGGGAAAAAAAAACAGACAGACAACAACAACAAAATCAGTCTAAATTTGTTGAAGATTTCTCAAGTATTGGGAGGGTAGATAGGGAGAAACAATAGTGTGGACAAGAGTAATCACTTCCTCTTCCAAATGAAAAGAAAGTCCAAAAATATAGAATATAAAGTTAAATATATTAATGATGTCTGGCAGCCTGTAATCTCAGTATTCGGGAGACTGAGAAAGAAGGATCACAAATTGGAGGACAGCCTCAGCAACTTAGCAAAACTCTCAGCAACCTAACAAGATAATGTTTCAAAAGAGGGGGGAAAAAAGAGTGAGGATGAATCTTGGAGTTAGAATGTCCTTAAACTTTATCCCCAGTACCAAAATAAGTAAATAAATAAGTAAATAAGTAAATAAATAAATGTATTTAATTAAAACATACAGCACATGTAGGATTTCCTAGACATTTTTGTAAAGCAATGCATGGGATGATCTGCTTCCAAAGGTGGGCAGGTTTCTCAGTAAAGGCCAATACCATACAAAGGAGGGTATGATTCCGATTAGCTAGAGCGCAGAGATTGAAATAGAAATACATATATGTAAACCCAGAGATCAATAACACTGTTCCAACTGAAATTATAGGATCTGGAATTGGATTTGGTTTATAATTTCACATTCAGCGCCATTACAAAGTAGAGTCAGTTTTAATTTGAGGGAAAAGAAGGCAGCCATCCGACTTTTCTCTTCCTGATCTCCTCATAGATTGATAGAGTTAGAAATGACCTTAGAATCTGACTCTCAATTTTAATATCTTCTATATTCTGTAGATATCTATTTAGCCTACTTGAGAATCTCACTTTAATAATAAGAAGTTGTCCACCTGCACCCTGAAGCTTAAGAGTAGTGGGTGGTTGGCAGGTAGGGTAATTTAATAGGATTTATTACCTTAAGCCCCAAATCAAGCTCACTGTTCTGCTGAGTTCTCTGCTATAGTGACATATTGCTTTCTTCCTCTTTGATATGAACTTTTCTCAGATGTTTAAAGTCAGCAGTTGGGTTAATGTTTCTGGACTTGTGATACTACCATCCAGTTTATCAATGCCTCTTTACATTTTTCATCTATCACTCAAGATATAACTCTTGACCTTTTTAAAGTATGCATCCAGATTGTAAAAAATAAGGTGACCAATAATTCTAGTTTTCCTGAAACTGAGGGGTTTTCCAAGTTACTTGACATTCAGTACTATAAATGGCAGAGTTTTGTGTAAACAAGAGAAAGTTGATCCCTTGACAATGGACTCGTTTTCCTTGTGGTTCAAGAAAACAAATTCCTCTACATCTGGTTTTAATCCCTTTCCTTTTCCTAATAACTCTGCTGAAAAATATGCTAGTGATTAGATCAATAATCTGACAGTAGGAGGAAGAAGGAATGAGAAATAAAACTGGTGCCCGGTCGCAAGTCCCTGGGCCCCGGGTGGGGGTCAGGCGGAGCACGCTGGACCCCCTGAGAAACCGGGGCCAGGTAGCAGGACCCTGGGCTCCAGGCAGGATTGCGTGGAGCACGCCAGACCCCTGGAGAAACTGGGGCCCGGTCGCAAGTCTCTGGGCCCCGGGTGGGGGTCAGGTGGGGTACATTGGACCCCTGGAAGAGCTGGGGTCCAGGTCACAGGACTCTGGGACCCAGGCGGAGTCTTGCGGAGCACGCTGGACCCCTGGGGAAACCAGGCCGGGTCACAGTGCTACTGAGTGCCTGAGCCCACAACCTCCTCAAACCACACATACTGTCTTCTCTTATTAAAAAAAAAAAATAAAACATAAAAAATAAAGTAAAAGAAAAAGAAAAAGGAAAAATATTGGAGAGGGGTCAAGAAGGCCGTGGCGGATGCCAGGATACTGGAGATGCAGACAAAACTTATCCAAATGAACTGGAACTTTTGGAAAAATTCCCCATGAAGGAGGACTGCTTTTCTACATTGTTAAGAATCTTGGACATCACCTGTAAAGAGAGAGTTTAGCGGAGACCTAGGAGAAAGGCAGTGTTGAAAGCAGTCTCCGCAATGGCAGTGGAGACTTGTATTCAGAAGAAGCAGAAATTGGATCCTACCTTATTTTTTTGGAGAAATTACACTAAATGTTGAATGCTACCTTCACGCATGCTTAGGGACACTGGACAACATTCAGAGTGGGAAAAGAGCTTGGGAAGGATTTGAAATGGTGGAGGCAGTGGCAATGGCAGTGGCCAGTACTCAGGGGAGGCAAAGATCTGATGCATTACACCTGGAACCTTTGAAGTAATAGCCCCAGAGGCAGAATGCTACCACCACGCACCCTCGAGAACGTAGGACAAATGGCTGGGCGAAGAGGGTGCTCGGATTGGAGCCTGCAGAGGGGTGAGGCCAGCGACAGACACAACAAAGCTGGGATTGGAACCTGCTGGGAGGCAAGGCCGGTGCTGGAGACTCCGAGGCCAGGATCGGAGCCTGCTGAGGGGTTAGGCCGGTGCTAGGGCCAGTGCGGCCAGGATCCGAGCCTGCTCTGAGGCAAGGCTGGTGCTGGGGCCTTCGACGCTGGGATCAGAGCCAGCCAAGGGGTTAGGCCGGTGTTGGGGCCAGCGAGACCAGAATCGGGGCCTCCCATGGGGCAAGGCCGCTGCTTGAACCAGTGAGGTCTGGATCAGTCTACCGGGTAGCCAGGCCACTACTGGGGCCGTCAAGAGTGGGATCGGTACTTGCAACGTGGCATGTACAGAGAAATATCACAGAAAATAAAAACCAGATGCTTCCCCTAATCAGCTATAACTAGGAGGAAAGGGGCAACAGGAAAAGGTCTAGCTATGGAAAGGGCCCTATATTGAAGCAATTAAGGTGACCAATCAGAGGGTATGGAATAGGGGAGCTTCTTTAAAACGCAGGAGGTACATAAACAAATGTATCAAAGTTAATCACCAAACAAGCATGGGATTGAGGGAGGGGGAGGGAATGGGATGGGGACTAGATGAGGGCTAATTGGATGGTGTGTGCTATATATCCTCTCAAGTCTTATATTTCAATGTGATATATGATTACAATGCACCGATAAAAATAAATTAAAAATAAAAAATAAAGTGGATAATATATATAAAAATGAGAAATAAGCAATCGAGATCATTTACAGTTGCACTGTCAGGACCAATGTGATAAAAATAACAATAGTAGATGCATTAACCTACTATGCTATTAATTGTGGAATGGAGGAGACTTGTTTTCTATTGCTTCTATGATATTTCAGGCATTTCAAGATCTAACATCCCCAAGTCTGGATCATCTGAATTAGATTCATGATGCGTAAAAAAGTAGAAAATTATTTAACTCATGTCTCTTAGAATTGTTTCATGTGACCATACTTAGAAAGCAAACACATTTTTTTCTTTATCCATACTGTAAGAAAGAAAACCCATGGATATGCTTCCTATTCTACTTCTCACCAAGTTCTGTGCCAAAGAGCTCTTCTCCTTTTAAGATGCTTGGAAGTTCTTTCCCACTGCCTTCAAGTTTCTCAAGGTATTGAGATCTACTACCTCTTTTGTTTTATTTTAATTATTATTATTATTATTTTTTTTTTTTTTGCGGGTTTGGGGATGGAACCCAGGGACATTAGACCTCAGAGCTACATCCCCTGCCCAATTTTTTATTCTTTATTTTGAAACCGGATCTCACTGAGTTGCAAAGGGCCTCACTAATTAGCTAAGGCTTTCCGTGATCCTCCCAGTGTCAGCCTCCCGAATGCTGGGATTACAAGCGTGGGCCACCACGCCCGGATGAGACCCACTACCTCTTTTAGTGAAAGCATTTCTGCTCTGGGTCTGTCTACTCCTTCCCATGAAGCAGTGTTATGAAAAATAAAATTAGCAAACCAGAACTCCTTCTTATGATCTCCATGGCCCAAAGAATTGTTATGATAAGGATCAACATTTTCAAATAAGCAGCACAGAACCCTACACACACACACACACACACACACACACACACACACACAAATGTGACATTAGTAATAGATGATTTCTTAAGGAACTGATTCATTTTAGCAAAACCTTTAGCTGTGGCTTCCATGAATTTCAACCTTTCCCTTCAATATTTGTTCTCACCTGACAGCTACTCTGATGTGCCCAGTTCTATACCTAGCACTTCCTCTTTTGTTCTCTTCCAGCCAAATTCTCCAAAACTCCTGAGAAAATTTACTGTTGATTAGAAGTGATAATATTTCTGTTGGGGAAATTTACTGCCAAGGAAAGAGATCCTTTTATATTTTTATATATCCTTGTATATTACTTTGTCTGTAAGAACCTCATACACATAAGCTAATACACGTAAAGAACTTGGAAAAGTGTCCGACAAGTAGCATCACTTAATTATTCTGAACACATTTTGTCATCAACATTCCTTTACCTAACCCTTTCAGCAAAGGGCTAATATCTTCTTTAAGCTCAAGTTTTACAGGAAAATCCCTGAGCCAATGGTCAAAAACTTTAAAATATGTGATTCATATTGTAAAGTTTCTTATAAATATGTGTTCATTTTATGAGTATCACTACATTTATCAGTAGTGAAAACACCAAATTCTCTCAAATATTTATAAATGTATTTAGGTATCTATAAACATGCGTAGATTTATAACTATTGATTTAATCTTTGTCAAATAATTATATTTTGATTTTCTCATCTGTATTTTAGACATGTATTTTACTTTTTTTTATTTATTTAGTTTGGTGCTGAAGATTGAGGGCCTTCTGCATCCAGAACAGATCCTCATTCCTTTTCATTTTTCTTTTCTTTTCTTTTTTTTTTTTTTTTTTTTTTGTGTGTGTGTGTGTGTGTGGTACTGGGGATGAAATCCAAGGGCATTTAAACTCCAAGTTACACCCGCAGCCCTATATTTTATTCTTTATTTTGTTTTTGTTTTTGTTTTGTTTTGTTGGTGGTGGTACTGGGGTTCCTGGAAGCCCTTCTACCTCTGGAATACACTCCCAGACCTATTTTTTATACTTTTTTTACTTGGAAACAGGGTCTCCTAAGCCAGTGAGAGCGGCTGGCTTCAAACCTGCGCGATCCTCCTGTCTCCGCCTCCCAAGCGCGGGGATTACAAGTGTGCGCCACCACGCCCAGCCTTATTCTTTATTTTGAAAGAGAGTCTCACTGAGTTGCAAAGGACCTCACTAATTAGGTGAGCCTGTCCTCGATCCACAATCCTCCTGTTTCAGCCTCCCAAATGCTGGGATTACAAGTGTGCGCCACCACACCTGGCTACATTTTCTTTCTTTCTTTCTTTTCTTCTTCTTTTTTTTTTTTTTTTTTTTTTTTGGTGATACTGGTGTTCCTGGAAACTCTTCTACCTCCAGGCTACACTCCCAGACCTATTTTTTTTTTATAGGTTTTTATTTAGAAACAGGCTCCCTTAAGCCAGCGGTTTTTATTTAGAAACAGGCTCCCTTAAGCCAGCGCGGCTGGCTTCGAACTTGCATGATCCTCCTGTCTCCGCCTCCCAAACATGTGGATTACAAGCGTGCGCCACCACGCCCGGCTAATTTTTCATTTTTTGAACCAGGTTCTTGCACATTTGCTAAGGGTCCTGCTGAGTAGCTGTGGCTGGTCTTGATCTCAGAATCTCCTGTCTCAGCCTCCCAAGGACTCGGGATACATCCATGCATCACTATACCAACCTTTAAACATTCTTTTTTATTTTTTTATTTTTTTATTTTTTTTAAAGGTTGAGAGTAATAAAAATAGATAATGAAGGCAAGGAAATGCTACAAGCAAAACCTGAGGTTGATGGAGTCAGCAAATGGTATAGGGAAAAAAACCTAGGTGTTTGAATATCATGCCTAAAACTTTTATAATTTCAGGAAGCAGAATTAATATGCCAGCAGAAACATCTCTTGAATATAGTAGCAGCAGTTAGGATCACTCTATTTTAGGAAATCTAATTTGGCATTGTACTTTAAGTAGTCAATGAAGTCAATGAACAAAGTCAGAACCAATGTACTTAGAAACGTCCTGAGTCAGTGGTCTTCGAAATCTTTAACTTGTCCCCTTGTGTGTTGCTTGGAGTTTTGCTGAAGGGTATTATGTGAGGTTTCTTAATTATTGGTTCAGTTGATTGGCAAGCATTACATTGAGTAAGTAATTACTTGTCATTCATCAGTATTTCAAGAAGACTGTGTGGTTAAGTTGAGAGTAAAGTCATTTAAGGTTTAGGGGTTTAATGTTCGATTTTCCATTGATTTATGTCAGGTTTTACTCTATTAAAAAAGTTAGACCATAAAACTGTCCTAACAGGGATGATTCGGGCTTTGGCTGGAGGGGAAGAAAATGTGAATAAGAGCCAACTCATTTTATTACTAAGAGAAAACTGATTTCTTATCAGCATAATCACCTTACATCCAGAACGCTGGTCTCAATGCAGTCAAAATTGAAAAGCATTTGAGCTATGGACTTAGAAAAGTAATTATTTTAAATCACTGGTTTCTCTGTTGTTTAGGAAAACAAAAGTAAAATTTTACCAAGAAACAAAATTGTTTTTCAGAACCGTCTGAATGTGTTGCATAATTCTGAAACAGAATTGTTTCCTCAAGGTTTAGATTCCAGAGCTGAGTAAAAATTATTATGAAAAATAGGTAGCAAAAGAAGACAGTTTATTACAATTGCTAAGATTATCTTTAATATTGACTATCAAAGCAGAAGAAGTTAGCTTATCAGAAAATATATCAGAGGCAATATAAAAGTATACAGAAGAGTGTGCTAGGAACACTGCCGGACCATTATAGTTTTTTGTAAACAGGGATTACAGCTTTGGTGGCAGTGACAAACACCCTGATCTGAACCTGATTTTGCATCCCAGGAGTCTTCTGGGGAGACTACCTATCAGAAATGGAGAATACTAGCATGTAGCAGAATAAACCATATGGCATTTCTACTGGCCTGTCTCTCAATTAATCAGTGAATCTCTCTCTCTCTCTCTCTCTCTCCTCTCTCTCTCTCTCTCTCTCTCTCTCGCATGTTTTATGTTCATAGAACCAATTATCATATTATTATTATACTTTAAAAAATACAGAAATACAGCCATAAAATCTAATGACTGCCCTCTCTAACTCACTATTTGCACTGCCTGTGTAGTAAATTTAATCTCTCCTTGCCTCAATTGCCCCAACCATAGAATGGAGATTTGGTTTTTCGTCTCATAGACCTGATGAGAAATGCAGACAAAGCCCTTACTCCAAAACAACCCCACACCATTTGTTATCATCTTCTTTCTTCAGAAAGTTTATGGAAAATCGTGAAGATTATTTTTTAATATTATGATGTTAAATATATACCAATTTCACTTTCATTTGTATTTGGAAGAAAATTCAGATTGTCTCATTTATGTCACTGTAGTATGAATTGATGATACCTATTTGTCATAAAAGCTATGTCAAATGAATATTACAAAAACCATTTGAAAAATATTTAGTGGCTCCTGAAGGTTATGGAACACTTTGTTCTAATCTCTTTAGACACTGTGTACATACTTGCAAAGTCAGGCATGAATAATAAGCACCGAATTTTGCGACAGCTCAGTATACTTACATTTATTTTATAAATTCTACCCACTATAGCTTTATATATCACTCTAATAAAGCTCTCTAATCTTTTTTCTTTAAAAGATTTAGAAGACTAAATAGACATGAGGGAGAAGTGGAGACTATACTTTGAGCTTCTAGATCAATCCCCAATGATTTCACCAAAGAGATATCATAAAGAGTAAGAGTAGAAATTGATTCTAGCACAATATTCCATAAACCTAATACAGCGAAATTTCTTATCAAAAACCGGGTTGAAGGCAAGGTCTGAGACTTGCTGTTTGAAGGAAAAGCCCACATATGTGCAATAGGAATGGTTCTAAAACATCCACAGACATTATTACCTTGGAGTGCCATTTTGATGTCAGATAGTAAAGCACCTGGGGATGGAGGACAAATGAGGAGAGCTTAGAAAAATCTCTATATCATGGAGACCTAGAAAAGTATGCCTGATAGCAGAGGCTACACAGAGCAGCCCTATCCCAGTGCCCAACTATTTGCATTTAGCCAAATGTCTAATGTAGAAAAAGGCAAAAATGTCTTCACATGGATTCAAGAAACCATGGCCGTAGCAGACAGAAAAAAATTTACCTTCCATTCTGCTGACACAAAGCAAAAAGCAATACAAGCTTTTAGGTACAAAAGTAATACTTCCTGTAAAAATAGCAAACCATAACAAAAAGATAAATTACCCAGGCATACATTTTTTTTAAAAAATGAAAGCTAATTTAAAGAAAAAAAAAGCAGAATAAGAAGAGTTCGATAGATGCTATTGAATAGGAACGTGTTAACTCCCCCTGTGTTAAGTAATACACTTTGCATGATGCAATAAGAAGCAATATATTTGAAGGGCACAATTTAATAAGACTATTTCAAAATGTGCAGAGAAAATAATCAAAGGATGTCTAGCAAAGTTCAGAAAAATAACAGCATAGGGGTGTCTCACTACTTGATACATATTTAACATGACGTGATAAAATATATTCATTTTAAAAGCCATTTCATTTTCTAAAAAAAAATCTATGATTTCTCACTAATATGACTTATGTGATATTTAAATGAGAGGAAGCATAATAAAGAAGAGAAAAGTAAAATTATGCAAAAAGATCTCACTTTATTAGGAAGAGCCAGTGATTAATTTCTACCTATGATTTCAATAGAAGTAATTATATTTGGCATTTTGGGCTTTATTAAAACACAATGCTGGGCGTGGTGGC
This sequence comes from Muscardinus avellanarius, assembly GCF_963383645.1. NCBI lineage: Eukaryota > Metazoa > Chordata > Mammalia > Rodentia > Gliridae > Muscardinus > Muscardinus avellanarius. The sequence goes on from NC_137801.1 coordinate 71,574,394, forward strand.
GCACGCTTGTAATCTCAGCATTTGGGAGGCTGAGACAGGAGAAACACAGTTTGTGGACAGCCTCCGCTACTTAGTGAGGCCCTTTGCGACTCAGTGAGACCCTGTTTCAAAATAACGAATAAAAAATAGGGCTGGGGTATAGCTCGGACATAGAATGAATGCCCCTCATTCCATCCACAATACCACAAAAAAAAAAGGAAGAAAGAAAGAAAAAAAAATAAAGAATACAAAATAGGGCCAGGGAGTATAGCTCAGAAGTAGAATGTTCCTGGGTTCCATCCTCAGTAGCACCAAAAAAAAAAAAAAAAGTATTCTTAAACTATATTTCTATATATTATTATATATTATTCCAATACATATTATATTTATTATTCCTATATGTAGGATATATATATATATATATATATATTATATAATATAATAACAATACCTTTTATAATATATATCTACATATATTCTAAATTACTAGAGGAGATAAAAAATAAAAACAAAATCTTTAACACCAAAATTCTGACAAGGGTCAATATTAGGAAATGTGATAAAAATTTATCACGTTAAGTTTAAAATGAAAGAACATAAAATATAGAGATATTTCTTTCAAAAACATTTAATGAAGCTGGGCAAGGTTGTGCATGCTTATAATCCCAGAGCTTGGGAGGTTGAGACAGGAGGATCGCGCAGGTTCGAAGCCAGCCTCAGCTACTTAGTGAGGCTCTCAGCATCTTAGTGAGACCTTGTTTCCAAATAAAGTATAAAATAGGTCTGGGAGTATAGCCCAGAGATGAAAGCCTTTGGGTTCCACCCCAAGTACCCCCCACACACACACACATTTAATAAAGTTCATTCTTACTTTTATACAGCATTCTTACTTAACAGAAAATGAAAGAAAGTTGTAGGATAATAAATAACACAAATGATAGCTAAATACCTAAATAATGGAGGTGACCTTTTTAAAATTAAAAAAAGTTAAAGGCATCTAACTTTCCTCTGTTGTGATTAGATTAACCAGGGCGATTGGACATAAAAATATTTTTAAAATTTAAAAATAGAGAGCCGGGCGTGGTGGCTCACGCTTGTAATCCCCGCGCTTGGGATGCAGAGACAGGAGAATCGAAGTCAGCCACACGCTGGCTTAGGAGATCCTGTTTCCAAATAAAAATATATAAAAAAAATAGGTTTGGGAGTGTAGCCCAGAGGTTCAAGGGTTTCCAGGAACCCCAGTACCACCAAAAAAAAAAAAAAAAAAAAATTAAAAAATAGAATAAAAATGTGAAGTGCCAATTATTGTAGCTTAGCTTGAAACTACAAAAGAGACAACTGCAAAAAGATTTGAATAACTCAAAATATAGTATTGATCAATAACAATCTATGGGAGAACATAAACAGAGGTTGTGGAAATAATGTTATTTTCTTTTTCCTCATATTGTTCATCTACTTTTTATTTTTCTTCCACCATATCGTATTTTATTAAAATCTTAATAAAAATGACTTCAAACAGTTATTAAAATAAATTATACACTAAAAGAAGAAATTGCAGTTACTTCCATACCTGAAGTCTAATGAAATACTAAAATTATATTAATGCCCAGAGGTTTCAATATTTGCCTTGGTGTTTATAATTATTATTAAAATATTGTAACTCATTCTACTTTTATGAAAAAAATACTCTGATTTTCCTTGCAGGTAGAAAGTTGAGGTTCAGAATTCTTCACTGTGAGTGAGTTCATGAGTTCCTTAGACATTTACATAATTAGAACTCATTTTATTCCTATCCCTTTTTCTTACACTCACACACACACACACACACAAACACACACACGCTGCACCTCTAAGGAACTCCACATGCATTATTTCATTTCATGTCAGCGATGTCTTTTCAAACTATTTTTCCATTTCTAAAAAAGAAAATATAACAGTGAAAAGGCAATCCTAATTTGCCCTGGCTCTCTGGGGGAGGAAGCAGCAGGGTCGAGATTTATGCTTATTCCTTACTTCTTATAAAATACCCAAAGATAGATCATGGAAGACATGATTCTTTATAAAAATGATATTCTGATGAGAATTTTCTTGAGCACTTGATTAAAAACTACAAAGGAAGTGTCACTGGCAGATGTGGGTAATGCCAGAAATAGAGATCAGATTATTAGCATTACATATAAAGCTTTCCCTAGAGGAGTTCCATTTAAAAATCTCTTTGGAATGGTTCCGGGTCATCATTCTAGGTCACTATATTCATCTTTAATTCCAACCACAAAAATACAGGTATAGCTGATATTGAATTACATATAAATGTTAAATTTGTATCTCCTTGTATAACAGTGAAAATTGTTATTTTCATAGGAACAAATCTTATATTCCTTCCATGCTGATAAAATTGAAAACCAGAACAATATTTTATTTCTACATCTCACAGGTTAATATATTTGGGAAATAAGATAGGATTAAGTTGGGAATATATTTATTCCCACATTCTTATTTTTGATGTGGAAGATTTTCTAGTGACTGAGTCACAGACTAGAGATTAAGGAAACCCTTTACTAGAAGGTCCTGTATATTATAGGATGAGAATAAAGTGTATAACAAGACACATCTAGACCTTACTCAATCTAGTTCCTCCTATCAGTCATTCTCTCCAAAAGGATCAATGAATGATATCTCTGCAGAAAGAACTAAGCTTGCTCACCTCAGCTGCAGCATTGTGAGATGTCTTATGGTAAGGGGGTCACTTGGGATGGGGAAGCTCTCATTTTCCAGTGCTGTTTATGGGATGACACATTAGCAAGACCATTTGCCATGGATTAAAGTCACTTTCAAAAAACAACTGGATCAATAGTGAAGCTCATACATTTATCACTTTTATTGGTTTTGGAAATAAATGACTACAACACACATCTTTGAAATCTAACCTGCACACCATGAGTTAGGAATGGCGGACAGTCCATGGTAGAATGCCGCGGTTAGGTTCATGAAAATGGAAGTCTGGCAGGACTAGTATGAATTCTTTTTCGGCCATTTATGGGTGGGCTGATTTGGGGCAGGTCACTGAACCTCTCCAAGTGAACTTGACTTTTCTGAAAAACGAGGGTTTACTTTATGAGGGTGATGGGAGAATTATGTGACATTTGGCTTGTGAACACTTGGTACAGTGTTTGGCACATGGTAGATAGCTGATGTTAGCTACTATCACCACTTTGGAAATGTGTTTAATATCACAAAGATACAAAGTGGCAGAATGGGGCTAGTATATTTTGGTTTTAATCATCTTCAATACCACACGCACTTTCACTCCTGTGAACTTCATTCAAATTAGTTAGCAGGAATTTAATTGCTTTCTTTGTACATTAAATTCTGTGTTCCTGAGATATCTATATTTCACCTTTCTGTTCTTTAATGCTATTTATCAGATCTATTAAAAATGATGATTACTTTATTCGTACATATTTATAGAGTACAGTGTGATAATTTGTATATGCATAGAATGTGTAATTATCAAATCAGGGCAATTAACATACCTATCTCCTTAAAGTTACTTTGCATTTGGAACCTTTAAATTTTTCTCTTCTAGTTATTAAAAATATATATAACCACTAATTGTGAACCATAGTCCTCACACTCTGCTTTAGAACACTAGAACTTACTACTTCTATTTGTGTTTGGTACTCATTATACTCTATCCCCCTGCTTCAACCCTTTCCAGCATCTAGTCATCACTATTATACATTCTAGTTAATTTCTGTCTCTCTTTTCATCCCTCTATTTTTCTTCCTCCCTCCCTCTCTCTTTCCCTTCCTCACTTTCTCATTTCTTCTTTCTTTCTTCTCTTTCCCTTCCTTCCTTCCTTCTTTCCTTCCTTCCTTCCTTCCTTCCTTCCTTCCTTCCTTCCTTCCTTCCTTCCTTCCTTCCTTTCTTCTCTCTTCTTTTTGTGTGGTACTGGAGATTGAATCCACGGGTGTTCAACCTATGAGCTAGATTCCTAGCCCTATTTTATTTTGAAAATGGGTCTTGCTAAATTGCTGAGACTTACCTTGAACATGTGACCCCATGAACTGGGATGACAGGCATGTCCACCATGCTCTACCCAACTGCCACACTCCCAGTCATTTTTATTTTTTGTTTTGAAACAGGGTCTCACTATGTTACTAAGGGTCTTGGTAAGTGACAGAGGCTGGTTTTGAACCTGATATCCTTCTGTCTCAGCCTTTCAAAACAGGTATGCACTACACTTCAAGTTTTAATTGAATTTAATTATTTTTCCATGAATCTCTTCTGATCCTCATGAGTTTCTTGTCCTATTTTTTTTTTTTTTTGGTACTGGGGATGGAACCCAGGGGGTTTCTACATCCAGGATACACTCCCAGACCTACTTGTGTATTTTGTTTGGAAACAGGGTCTCACTAAGTTGCTGAGAGCCTCACTAAGTAGCTGAGGCTGGCTTTGAACCTGCACGATCCTCCTGTCTCAACCTCCCAAGTACTGCAATTACAAGAATGAGCCACCAAGCCTACTTGCCCTATTTTTTTTAAACAAATTTTAACATATCTCTTATGTGGTACTCATCAGATATTTCCAAAGATCACAATGAATTATGAAACTATTTGAATCATCTTGCTGTATTTACTTGTTTTTGGCTAGAGAGATTTTTTTTCCCTTATTTTCTTTATGTAGAATAAGTACTTAATAAGGGCTTGCTAAATTTTAAAAATCAATGAATCTGCCAACATTCACATAGAAGGCATTGCCTTCCTTTAAAAAATTAAAATAATGAGACTATGGAAACAATGACTAAGTTAAATACAATTAAAATGCCATAGTTCTCATGCAAAAAAGGAATTAATACCCAAAGATAAAATGAGTTGTCACAAAGCAACCTCCCACCCAACTGGTCCCTCTATTATATTTGATCATCAGTTACATGAATCCTCCAACCATTTTATAGAGAAATTTATATTGAGCAATTAATATTTGGTACTCAGTGTCCGGCTATGAGTTGAGAGAAGCCTAACTTTCCTGTATTATTGCTAATCCTCTTATCAAATCCCCAAGAATTACTAATAAGTTTTGGAGTCATCACACAGATGATGCTGATAAATGGTATCAAATTGTGATACAGAGAAAAGGAAATTATTCCTATCTTGATTTAAAGCAGAAATAGAGCTAGATTTCAAGTCTACAGAGCTAGATCCCAAGTCTACAGAGTGAGATTCCAGTTCTACAGAGCAGATTCCAGTTCTAAGGAGCTAGATTCCAGGTCTACAGAGCTAGATTCCAGGTCTACACAGCTACATTCCAGGTCTACACAGCTACATTCCAGTTCTATAGAGCTAGATTCCAGTTCCAAGGAGCTAGATTCCAGGTCTACAGAGCTAGATTCCAGTTCCAAGGAGCTAGATTCCAGGTCTACAGAGCTAGATTCCAGTTCTAAGGAGCCAGATTCCAGGTCTACAGAGCTAGATCCCAAGTCTACAGAGTGAGATTCCAGTTCTACAGAGCCAGATTCCAGTTCTAAGGAGCTAGATTCCAGGTCTACAGAGCTAGATTCCAGGTCTACATAGCTACATTCCAGTTCTATAGAGCTAGATTCCAGTTCCAAGGAGCTAGATTCCAGGTCTACAGAGCTAGATTCCAGTTCTACAGAGCTAGATTCCAGGTCTACAGAGCTAGATTCCAGTTCTACAGAGCCGGATTCCAGTTCTACAGAGCTAGATTCCAGGTCTACAGAGCTACATTCCAGTTCTATAGAGCTAGATTGCAGTTCTTCTGATTGCAGCACATAAAACTTTTTTCCATTATCCATTGTAAGTAGAAGTGGTTGCCTCAGCCATATCCTATTGACAGTAGGTGCACTCATTCATGGTAAAATGCTTAGCACTTTGCTTTTAGTACCCCAGAAACCCCTCTAACTCAGAAACGGGAGGGAGGGAAGTGTATAGCCAATAATCAACTGACTTGGAGTTTCTAAGAGGCCAGTCCCTTCACTTAGAGGTGGGGACTTCATGGTGCTAATCTTGCCCCAGGATTCCTTGTGAGACCAGATTAAACCTTGATTTCAGCCAAACTGTATTCTTCTCTTGGATCTCTACTCTGTGCCCTCACTGGTCTTCTTTTAGAGATCATTCCCTCAGCAAATCATTTTCACAAGTGCCTTCTGAGAGCTGAGCTATATTAAAGGCATACTAAGATAACTGCATTAACCATCTCTTTTAGATTGTTCTTTTTATTTTAGTTTTAAAAAATGGACATTCCTTAACAAGCAAGTACTGTGAATCATTTTAGTCTTGTCACTAAGCTGGGTAAAAGGAAAAAAATCTTATTTCCGATAAGCCTGCAAACTAAAACTTTAGAGAAAATCAACTAAAAAAAGTAAATCAGATTAAAATGTTTTCTTCTGGTAAAACAGTAATCCATCCTTTTTTGAAAATATATAACTACAGACTGTTATTTTTAAAAGTATCCATTTCAAATACCATAATTTTATGAAAATATTTTTCTTCATTTTTTGGTCTTTCCAAGTAGTTTTTATTAGATGCAAAATGTACTGTATACAAATTTTACATTGAGCTTTTATTTCTTTAAAGTGTTGATTTTATCTTTTTTGAATATATTGATTCTACTGTGAAACTGTAAACCTACTTGCAACATCACTGCTCATTTCTTTTGGCGACAAATGAAGAAGGGGGCCTCCTCCTATCAAGGACCAATGTCCCTGAGGTTCATCTCCATCTCTTCTTAACTTCATACAGACTATGCTCATCGGCTTTTCTCTATCGTATCTTCTAATTCTAGTGAGAATGTTCATGGTATTTCCGATCTATAAGCAAAGTGATACAATACAAATTCCTCTCTGGTTCAAAGGTTCCTCTGGAAAATTCCCTGTTCCTCTACTCATTTTAATTCACCCAGCCAATTCTTCCCTCAGACACTTTTTTTTTTTGCTGAGTTTCATGGAAATAACTTGTCTCTGATTTTTCCCCAATGTGTCTTGGTCACTTTTAAAAAGAATTCTTGTGGTTCTTCCTCCTGTTTGCATTTTCTAAATACACACACACACACACACACACACACACACACACACACACAATCTTACCTTACTTTCCTTGGCACATAACCCAAATATTCAACCCATTTTTCACATTTCCCTTTAGATGTTCCACCCATGTTGCCCACATAAACAATCCACACTGAAAATTCCTCTGCCAGCCATCCATACCTCAGGGATTGCCACAACTGGTAAGACAGAGAATATATTACATATGTGCTTAAAGCGTTTTTAAAATCTATCTATGCTCAACATGATTATTTAACAGGAAACAAAAGAAAAAACTCAGTAAATTTCCAAATGTCTACATAGGACATATTTTTCAAACACCATAATCTCAGTAGAAATGAGTAATGACAGTTTAAATTTTAAACAAAAAGCACAATTCAAACCTTCTTTCAAAAAAACTGCTATATAGCTTATATAGCTTCTCAATCACAAGGAAATAAAATCTAAAATAAGGCTGAAAATAAATCACAAACAGTAAGAATACAAATAGAAAATTTACAAAATCCTATCAAAACTATAATCCAATGAATTATTTTATATGAAAATAAATTTACTTATCTCTAGAATGAATAAAAATATGGAATACTGATCTCCCAACCACTATTTTAAATAAACCTACATAAGGCAAAGGACAATATAAATACATTAATTTGAAATTAAAAACCAGAAAAATAATAAATATAATGAAAAGTAAACATATTCCTCAGAATACTGAAGTATGCAATAGTTGCCAAGTTTTACTAGAATAAAAATCTTAAATGCCAATTTAAATTTACATTTAAGTCTGCAATCATAAGTATTAAGGAGATTAAACTTATAATACATGATACTGCAAACACACACATGCCCCCTCATTTCAAATGCTAGATTTAAAAATGTATATTCAATAAACATTTTTCTTGGTAAAATTAAATTTATTTTAGTTGATTTAGAAAGAACAGTAAACATTCCATGTGGAAGATCTATTGAGGAAAGTTTGAGAAGTGACTGTTTTCACAATAGTAAGTAGAACACGTTCTGTACTTTTACCACTAGAAACTATTACAATGTTGGAAACTTGATGGACAGTTTTATTCTTGACTTTACTGGATGGGTCCAATAATAAAGATTAAGTCCTACATACCATAATTTAATATTAAAAATAGAAAAATAAAGATACCATTCAGTAAATAAGACGTCATATACCTCTTACATATAAAACTTCCAAATATATAAATGTGTAGTTAAAATTTCACATAACTAAAATTAAAAAAAATCAATAGCAATTGAATTTAATTGCCATCATAAATTATGAGTATTCATGGGCTGAATATTTGTCAGAATAATAAAAATTAAGACTTTTTAAAAGAAAGAACATTAAAAACTATCATTGTATTGTTTCATGAGAAAGTAAATATTATCATTAATATAATATCAATTTTGGATTAAATGAAAAAATAAACCCAGGGGTTTTGGCACACTAAGGTTTGTGGCCTGTCTCAGCTACTTAGGCCCTCTGCAACTTAGTGAGAACCTGTTTCAAAATAAAAAATAAAAATTGGGCTGGCAAAATAACTCAGAAGTAGAATGTCCCTGGATTCCATTCCCAGTACCAAAAATAAAAAATAAAAAATAAAAAATAAAAGAACTACAATAACTTATTGTTGTATAAAATGTGCATTTTAATACATGTGTAATTATTTATGGTTCTTGCAACCACTTCAGAAAAATCATTAGTAAGTGTGTTGAATAAATATTGCAATAAACTTATTTTGCTGGTAATGATGTTAGACAATGTTATTTTAGTTATTAATTTTTATTTCATCCAAAATTGATATTATGTTAGTGATAATATTTACTTCCTCATGAAATAACACAATGGTAATGTTCTTTTTTTATTTTAAAAATGTTCAATGTGACATATTACTAATAAGAAGAAAAGAAGTAGGAAGATAAGAAAGAAGAAGAGGAGGAAGATAAAACAGACAAAATATAAAAACAACAGCCAGAAATTAAATCGACTGAATAGTTTTTTGAAATTTAGAAAAATCATATTTTCTAAAAATTAAAAATATTTTTTATCTTTTCCAAAGTAAAATAGCCAAGTAAATCTGTTTGGTTTTTTGAAATTATTCCATAAAACTGTAGATAGCACAAGTACAGAATCAATCTGATTTTCTGCCAAATATTACAATTTGTCTCTAGTACATCTTGTATCATAATAAATGAAATGGTTTTTACAGAATTTAGATGGTTGCATCATTGTGAGTCTAAGTGTGGTTTTGTGGCCAACTCTTATGTGCATATTATAGGATATTCCATCTTTCTGTTTATTCAAAAAGTTATCACATGTAATTTTAAATTTTTTTCAAAGATCATTATTGCTTTCAGCACAGTTTCAATAAACCATATGTCTAATTTTCAGTCAAAATTCTGGCTTGTGCATCTAATACATAAACTTAGTTTTTGGAAAATTAATTAAGTGTTCCTAAATATATTTATAAAGTAATGTATATGTTTGGTATTTAGGAATGCATCTAATTGCTAAATAACAATTAACATGCTATATGCTTGTTAACTAAAGCAATATATATATATATATATATATATATATATATATACACACACACACACACACACACACACACACACAAATTTGGGCATAATATAATTTTTAACATAATGAGGTTTTTTTTTTAGTCATTGTGTGCAACTGTTGTATACCATTAAGGAGACACTCACTCACATGTATTTCAGAAGCACATTGAAAGGCAAGAAAATGGACATTAGTCTCTTATTATAAACCAAAATCTTTGAGGCCTATGCTATCTAAGAAAAGAGTTGAACAGGATAATTCAATTATCTTTTATCTGTTGCTTACAGTTTCACAGTTCAAAACTGGGTGGCAGTATCACCTATATATCTTCTAGGTATTAGCTATAGTGATGTCTTGCTTTGACTGTTAGAATGAGAGATGTAGAGGAATGTCTTCTGGGGCTGAATATCTATGATACATCTATGATGTATCATAGATGTCCTCTGGCCCAGGTCTTAAGTGGTACTGAGATGAGAAGCCAGTCGACCACAATCAATATGACAATACAGTTTTCCCTCAGTATACACAGGGGATTGTTTCCGAGAACCCCACAGATACCAAAATCTACAGATGCATAAGCCCCTTTCATAAAATGGTTAATAACTACCGTCATATAACTTATAAACATCTTCCTATATATTTTATTTATTTGTTTATTTTGATGCTAGGAATGGAATGCAGGAACATTCTACCTTGGAGTTATACCCCCAAGGCACCTATGTATTTATTTATTTTTTATTTATTTATTTACTTATTTATTTATTTATTTATTTATTTATTTATGTACTTTGAAATAGTATATCACTAAGTTGCTGAGACTGGTCTTGAATCTGTGATCCTTCTGTCTCAGCCTCCCAAGTACTGGGGTTAAAGGCATGTGCCACCATGCCCAACTTCTCCCACACACTTTAAATAGTTTCTAGATTAGTTATAATGAGTAACACCATATAAATACTATGTTAATACTTGTTGTACTGTATTGTTTTAAAAATAATGACAAAAATTACAAAGGTACAGACGTGTTAAAAAAGACACAATTTTTTTTCTCAAATTTTTTTTCAATATTTATTTTATGGTACAGGGGATGGAACCAAGGGGCTTTTCTACCTCTGGGCTATACTTCCAGGCATACTTTTATACTTTATTTGGAAACAAGGTCTCACTAAGTTCCTGAGAGCCACACTAAGTAGCTGAGGCTGGCTTCGAACCTGTGTGATCCTACTGTCTCAGCCTCCCAAGCTCTGGGATTACAAGCGTACACCACCACACCCTGCTCTCAAATATTTTTGAGCCATAGTTGAATTCAGGTATTCAGAGAGCCATGGATACAGAAAGCCAACTGTATTTTGAGGATGAGAGAATAAATTTAGAAAATTAGGTTTTTGTACCTTTGCAACAATTCAATTGAGCTTAAGTGGTGGTGAATATCTTTCTCCATAATAAGATGCTACTAATAAAGTGATAATAGATCTAAGAAACAGACAGATTGAGAGAAAGCTATCATAAGCAGCAAAGATATAAAATTAAGAAGGAAATTATGAGAAGGAAGAATATTGAGAAAACATTGAGCTCCCATAACCTCACAATAACAGAACTTGCCAACATAGAATTGCAGCTATTACCAGGATAGTTTAGAACTTTATTAGTAGAAATAACACAGGAATTTTGAAAATAATTCAGAGATAGCCTGAAAAAAATGAAATAATGAATAAGCAAAAAATCTGACATCATGAATAGTAATAAAAAAGAAACCTTAAAGGAAGTGAAGGACATGATCATTGAAGTGAAGGCATCAATACTATAAATAGTAATCTAGACCACATAGTAGTAAATAGACTCTTACCCTTAGAAGAGAACCACTTGAAAAATGAGAACATAGTATAACATTTTAAAAAATCAATTCAATGGCATCAATTAGACATTGAAGAGATATGGGCTCTTTTAAAAAGAGCTAACCTAAGAATAATAGAAGAGGAATTAGAGGCTTAAACCAAAGGAATAAACCATCTTTTCAAAGATGTAATATCAGAAAAAAAATAATATATATATATATATATATATATATATATATATATGTATATATTTTATATATATATATTTTTTTGGTGGTACTGGGGTGAAACCCAGAGGCTTCCTACCTCTGGGCTATACTCCCAGACCTTTTTTTATATTTTATTTGGAAACAGGGTCTCACTAAGTTGCTGAGAGCCTCATTAAGTAGCTGAGGTTGGCTTCAAACCCATGCGATCCTCCTGTCTCAGCCTCCCAAGTGTGGGGATTACAAGTGTGCGTCACCACGCCCGACTAGAAAAATTTTCATATAAAGGAAAAGAGGCTGACACTCAGGTACAGGAAACATATAGAACCCCCTTTAGATAAGAGCAGAGAAGCAGTTCCTCATGCCACATAATAGTCAAACTCAATAACATAGAAGCCACCAAGAGAATCTTAAAGGGAACAACAGTAAAAAAGACCAAGTGCCATTTAGAGGCAAACTCCAGACTTCCTAAAACAAATCATGAAAGCCAGGAAGGCCTGAAGCAACATATTCTAATCTCTGAAAAAAAACAAAAAAAACTTGCAGGCAAAAATATTCTACCTAGCAAAATTATTTTTCAAATTTGATAGGGAAATAAAAATCTTCTACAACAAACAGAAGCTAAAAAAATTTATGTCTTCCAAACCAGCACTAGAAAGAATACTAAAAGAGATTAATTACAAAAAATCCAAATAATTAATAGACACCATAACCAGAAAAACAATAATTTCTATCAAGGAAATAAATAAGCAAAGAAGAACAAACACTACCTCAAATAGAAGTTAAAACTCAAGATGTCATTAAGTAAAAATCATTTCTCAATAATCATGCTGAATATAAATGGCCTCAACTACCTAATAAAAATACATAAAGTGGCAAAATTGATTCAAAAACAGAATTCATCTATATGCTACTTGGAAAAACTAAAGATAATTACAAACAAAGCATGAATGGATAATGCAAAGTAATCAAAGCCAATGAAAATAGAAGACAAGCAAGAATAGCAACTATAATATCAGACAAATTAGACTTCAAGCCCAGGTTTCTCAGAAGAGAGAAAGCAGGTCATTTATTTTTACTAAAAGGGACATTCCAGCAAGAGGAAATAACAATAGTCAAGTTTATGCTCCAAACAGCTGATTTCATAAAAAAAATCTTCATGACATTATGTCACACATAGATCCCAATACAATAATATTGGGAGACTTCAACATCTCTCTCACACCGCTTTACCGATTTTCTGGACAAAAGGTTAGTAAAGATGCCTCAAACCTAAAGAACATCACAAACTAAGTGAACCTATTAAACACATACATAATAATCCACCCAACTACACCTATGTTTACATTTTTCTCAGATGCTCATGGAACTGTCTCCAAAATAGATCACATCCTGGACCACAAAGTAAGCACTAGCAAATTTTTAAAAAATGTGACATAATCGCCAGACGTGGTGATGCATGCTTGTAATCCCTGCGCTTGGGAAGTGGAGACAGGAGGATCACGCAGGTTCGAAGCCAGCCGCGCTGGCTTAAGAGACCCTGTTTCCAAAAGTAAAATAGGTCTGTTAGTGTAGCCCAGAGGTAGAACGGCTTCCAGGAACCCCAGTACAACCTAAAAAAAAAAAAAAAAAAAAAAAGTGACATAATCCTCTGTGTCTTTTCAGATCACAATGGAATGAATCTAAAAATCTACTATGAGAAGTCCCATAGTAAACACATAAACACACAGAGACTGAACACCACATTGCTGAATAAGAAATGGGTCATAGAAAGAGTAAAATGTAAAATTAAGAAATTTCTAGAAACAAATGAACATAGACACAATGTATCAAAACTTGTTGGATGCCTCCAGAATTATTGAGAAAAAAAAAAAACCATTTGGTTTAGCCACTTTCAGTTGGCATATCAGTGAGGATTTTAGGGGCAAAACAGAAACGACTCTGTATTTTAGATTGCAGATTTTAATGTAGGGATTCTGAACACATTTGAACTTGTGGTTTGATTGAGATCAAGGAAATCACTGCCCAATATCTCAATCTGTAACTGATATGGGAGGTTCTTGATGTTTTACTGAAAGCTGCCACAATTCTGAAAACTATTTAGAAATTTTTACCAACAACTCAAGAATCAGGGAAAAAAAATCAAGATGTTCTCAAGACATTTCTGGTAAATTACTGTAAATCTACTGTCTCTTCAATTACCTGGCTACAGCTGTCTCCTGAGAAAAAGGACTTGTCTCTTTTTTCAGACTTATAAATCTTATAGTCTCATTAGCAAGTTCTAACTATTTTTTTACCTTTTTTTTTTACAAAAAATTATTTAATATTGAAAGCCAGGACAATAAAAAGTTATTAAATAAGTTCATCTTTTCAGCAAAATAATTATTGGGTTCTAATTATTTTTTTTACCTTTAAGGAATATGTCTCTAGTTACTATGTAGTTGATATTCTGCATATAAAAGAATGTAAGTGAATTCTGTGTTATTATGTGTTATTGTGTCAACTTGACTTCCAAATTAAAAATAACACATAAATGCAGATTTTGGATATATATTATATTTCATTTACAGCCCAAAGTAGCTACATCAGAGCACTAGATGTATTCATATTCAGGACAGAAAATAAAAGAAAATTTATTTATAGGAATGCCAATTACAGCCAAGGGTGGTGGTACATGTAATCAAAGAATTTGGGAGGCTGAGACAGAAGGATTGCATGTTCAAGGCCAACCTCAGAAACTTAGTGAGTCCTTGTGTTAAAATTTATAAAGATAAACTAGGCTGGATAACTATTTCTTAATCCCTAGTACCCCACAAATACAAATGAGTGCAAATTTTAATATAGTTATAAAATCAAAATGTTGAACAATTTTACTGTTTTTTTTTTTTACATAGATATGTGACGATATTTAAAAGGTTGATAGTTTCTGGTGCAAATAGCTCTTAATGTTATCACTAAATTGCAGAAAATGTTTAAAAGAGTAAATTCAATAATACCCATTTTATTTTCACATATTTACTATGCATTAGTTTTTTTGAACTATGCACAATAAACATGTACCATATAATTTAAGTTTATTGGGTGGGATGAATTAATCTTTTAAATTATTTGCTTTTGATATAATGGTATGCTACTGGAAATGTATTAGGATTGATTTACAACTTGAAAGCATTTAATAAATTTTTAAGATCATTAATATTCATAGATATTTTCCTTGGCACTGTTTTATAGAAGTATACAACAGGTTATTTTTGGAGAGATGATTTATAAAGAATTTTAAAAGCTAAGCATTTATAACTTGAATAAGCAGGGTAATTATGCACATATAGAACATATTTTATAAGTAGAAAAGCTTATCACCTACTATAAAGAACTATATCTAAAGCTAAGATTATTCATTTTTTAAAAATTTACCAGATATCTGTTAAATATAGATAGAGTCACTGCACTGTATCTGTATGCAAGCAAATATATATATATATATATATATGATGTTGACTATCTTTCTTAAGCTAATATGATGAACATATACCTACATATATAGATAATCATGCAACTGTGACAGACAAATTATAGTTATCCTCTTTTTTTATGGGGGATAAATTCTGTGTACTTTTGTGGATGCCTGAAACCAAAGGTAGTACCAATCCATATATATTTTATACTTTTTTGCTATACATAAGCATTTAAATTTTAATTTTTAAAATTATGAAGCATAGTAAGACGTGAATGAAAATATAAAACAATAACAGTTGCCAATAAACATATAAAATAATATCATTTTGTATTATAGTATAATTATAAGAATATAAGTATGAAAATTATAAATTATAAAGAAAAAGGGTACTAGAAAAAACTCTAAACAAAGGAAGAGAAACCATAATTGAGCAAATCTAACTGGAGGTGATGGGAAGGGAGAAGAGGGAAATTCCTTAATGTACATGATGTACATTCACAAACATATCAGAGTCTACAACTAAGTCAAAGAGGAGAAGAAGGAAGGGGAGGGGAATTGGGGAGGGGAATTGGAGAAGGGCTAAATGAGTGATGTGTGACTGTATGACTCTACCATCTTCTACTCCATTAAGACGTATGTCTACAATGCACCGATAAAAAACTAAATAAAGAAAAAATTATATTGTATTTATAAAAATATATTGTAATAAAAGTTCTGTGTCTGTGCTCTCAAAATATCTCACTGTACCGTTCTCCACTTTCTTCTTGTGGTGATGTGAGATGATACATTCCCTGCGTGGTAAGATGAAATGAGAAAGACGCAGGCATTGTGATGTGGTCTTGGGCCACAACATATGTGCTACTCAAGCACAAGCAGAGAAATACTGTGACAGTTGATCTTATAACCAAGATGGCTACTGAGTGACTAGCGGGCACTTGTGCACACAGCCTGCGTACACAAGACACGGGTTGATTTGTGTCCCAGGTAAAAGGTGCATGGTAAAGTGATCTCACACACTACTCCAAACAGCATGCAATTTCAACTGATGCATGGCTTATTTCTAAAACTTTCTATTTATTTGTGGTGTACTATGACTGACCATAGATAACTGAAATTATAGAAAACAAAACCATGTATATAAAAAATTACTGAATATAAATCTAAAACTTAAGGATTAACAATATGCTGTGATAATACAAAAGTATTGATTTTGTTTTTAATTTTATTACTTTTGGGGTAGGTATGTCACCATGTTATCTACCATCCAAATATGATATTAAAGTCCTGTTAAGAGAAAATGGTGGATAACAGCAATTTTAGTTACTCTTGAGTTTCAAACAAGGTTGTATAGTCTCTGTGTGAATAGAAAGGGGCTGTATAGAAGTATAAAAGAGGTAGTAAATAAAGTGGACTTTAGATGTTTCTACATATGGATAGAGAAAACATCCATAGGTGTAGAGATGCCATTAATGTTCCAGGAGGAGAAACTTATCCTTTTATGGACCTTCCATTCCCCTTAAAACCTAAATATTATACTGGAGGATGAAGATGTTCAGCATTTATTGATATATTAGAAATAACAGCAGATTTGTTTAGCTATTTTTATTTACTAAGATGTTAGTGGTAGTTAATAAAATTATATTTTAATATGGGGTTTAAATTTGTTCAAAATTCACTGGATGCCAGGTGTGGTGGTGCACGCTTGTAATCCCCACGCTTGGGAAGCAGAGACAGGAGGATCGCGCAGGTTCGAAGCCAGCCATGCTGGCTTAAGAGACCGTTTCCAAATATTTAAAAAATATAAAATAGGTCTGGGAGTGTAGCCCAGAGGTAGAAGGGTTTCCAGGAACCCCAGTACCACCAAAAAAAAAAAAAAAATCACTGAAACTCTTAGAAAATTACAAAATACCCAAGGGTCTCCAAATATAATACCAAAGTAAATAAAATATAGTTAGTATTCAATCAGTTTTAACTGAGTTAAACCTAAGGCTTATAGAATTCAATTTATGAGTAAAAATATTTATTTTAATATGTAGAATAAGGAACAGTAAAATTATAGGAAATAGTCCATTTTTAAGTGATCATTTGAGCTATTAGAATGATTTAAGAAATAGCTCCAGCATCATGAGTTTCTTTATTCTAATTTAAGTACCTTACCAGGATTTTTTTTTTAATCATCCTCTGATTTTCTTGGTCTCCTCCTGTTGGCTTCATGAGTTCTAGTTACTACATCTGTTAGCAAGTTTGGCACTTTTTTCTTGCTTGATTTCAGTAGGCTTATCTATTTTAAATTAAGACATGCTAAATTTGTATCCCTAGTATATTCCTACACTGAATAGTGGTAGGAATAGGAGACATCCTTGTATTTTTCATAAACTTAATAAAAATTCCAGCATTTTTCCATTAAGTAATGGGCATAAATTAAGGTACCCTAAAATAAGTTTGTTCCTGGGAAGTTTCTTTTGAAAATACCAAGGACATACAGGAAATAGGAAGGAGAAGCAGACACATTGTTGATAAACTATGTCAGCAAATTTACTTTATTATAAAGTAAAACTTATAATTTATATATATGATGGAAGAGTAAAATTGTAATTACTTTTTTCATCCAGATGTATTATTGAAACTGAGAAACAGCATCCATTACCATAATTTTAGTTTGCTGATTTTAGAGATAATTAGATTTAAAATACCTCTTCTAAAATTTTCTTTTCAAACACATTAATAGAACTAATATGATTAGTCATTATTTGAAATAATTAAGGTCATCTATCATATGCCAAAAATAATGTTCTGTAAATCTTTATACAATGACTCACATGTTGAAAGTCTGAATGAGTCAGGTGACAGCACTCTGAACTAAGGGCTCAATGTGGTATAATTTTATGATTTTGTATCTATCTTCCTTTGAGACCTTGAGATACTAATCCATTTCAGCTAAATTTCAGATATTCCATCTGTACAGTGAGAATGTCTGTGTCATATCCTGTTCTCCTCTCCCATTTACATACCATGCCATTATGATGGTCAATGATAGAATGACATAAGATTAATTCTACTTCTTTCACTTCTTGAAAACTTAATACTTTGCAAAGTCATAAAGAAGGCACCGGCTCTTTCTCTTTTAAAGTATTTTATTAAGCAAGGAAAATACAGTTTGAATTCTATTTTCTTTTAAGTTTTCTTTTCCACACTTAAGAGAAGCACACACACACACACACACACACACACACACACACACGCACACGGGGATTTTATGATGATACATATTGTTAGGTCACTGGCTAGACATTAGCAGGTAGGGTCAGCTAGAATGGACAGGAAGCAGAGATATGAGGAAGCTAAGCCCACCTGCAGAAACTAACTTCTCACTTAGACCCTCACCACATGGCAAGAGGGGAAAGAGACAGAGCCAGGTCATTCAGGTATTTCCCGAAAAGGGCTGTTGACCACCCCAAATGTAATACATATGAGAAAGGAGTGGTCCAGAGGGAATGAAACCAGGCACATGAAAAACTCTATGCTGCGATCCATTCCCAGAAACAGACCACTCTAGACCCTGTTTTTGGAGTGACCCCTTTGCCCCAGGCTGGTTTCCATCCCAGGAAACAGCCTATTCCAGATGCTTTCCTCTGAAACCTAATCCTTTCCCCGTTCTCCAAGGCCTTTTTCACATGGTGTCTAAATAAACCTCATGTATTCACCATTTGTTCTTTTTGTTTAAATGCTTTCCATACAGAAAAGCAAGAATTGAAATATTGCCTTATAACTCTCCCACCTGCTAATAGTATTAGTATCTATTGAAGTAGGCTAGGTTGTGTTGAATACAAATATACAGAACAAAACAGCAATAACAATAAAATTCCTCAAGACCTCAATAACTTAAAAAAAAAGTTTCCTTTTTATGCACCTTATGCATTGAAAGTTGCTTTGCTTACTGATTATACTCCAAGTCCTAGGTCTACAGAGGATGCTTCATCACAGACTCCTAGGTCTAAGGAGGAGTCTGTGTTCACAGCTTCAGTGGAGAGGGGTACCTGGAGGGTTCAGCACAAATGATCCAAGACTCATGACACAAGCCATCCCCTGACATGTGCCACGTTACTCACTGGCTAGGACAGTGCCTCAACTCACAAGATTGGGGGAGGAGTTCCGTTTCATTCTTTCTCATTGTGGTCAGAGAGAACATTTGGATACCTGGGAGCATCTCGAAGGCCTCATATTAGACAATACAGAAATTACAAACGTTTTTGTCCTTTGTTAGCTTCAGCTGTAACATAGGCAAGCTGGTTAAGTGAGTCTAGCCTTTAATTTAACATCGGAAGGATTATTTAAATTAAGAATAATTGTGACTCAACAAAACTAAATTGAAAAATTATTTGAAGGCTAGGTGGGAAAAGTTAGCATGACAGAACCTGGGTATAGCTGACTCAGAGTTTATAAATCAGAATTAAAAGAATATTTGGCTTTAAAAATCATTAAATTGAGCTATTTGCTGCCAATCACCTACATTTTCCAAATATATATATATATATATATATATATATATATGTGTGTGTGTGTGTGTGTGTGTGTGTGTGTGTGTGTGTATACACACATACATAAACACACATAAATATATATATATATATATATATATATATATATATATATATCCTTCACTTATTTTTTGTGGTACTGGGGATGGAACTCAGGGGCATTCTACTTCCAAGCAATACTCCCAGCCCTATTTTTTATTCTTTATTTTGAAATAGGGTCTGAGTTGCAAAGGGCCTTACTAAGTCATTGGGGCTGTCCAGGAACCACTATCCTCCTGTTTCAGACTCCCAAATGTATCCTTCATTTTTTTTTTTTTTTTTTGGTGGTACTGAGGGTGGAACCCAGAGGCTTTCTACTTCCGGGCTATACTCCCAGACCTATTTTATATTTTATTTGGAAACAGGGTCTCACTAAGTTGCTGAGAGCCTCACTAAGTAGCTGAGGCTGGCTTCGAACCTGTGTGATCCTCCTGTCTCAGCCTCCCAAGAGCAGGGATTACAAGTGTGCGCCACCACACCCGGCTCTATCCTTCACTTTTTAATTCAAGAAATATTATTAAATATTTCATATAGAGACATTAAAAAGTTTTTTTGGAGAATCTTACCTAGAATTCAGAAGTTTGGATCATCATCATCATCATCATCATCATCATCATCATCATCATCATCATCATAGCAAAAGCTTACCCAGCTCTTGCTCTACACCAAGTAATACAGTTCTGTGTATTTGAGCATACTTGGTTCAAAACTTTGAGGCAGGTACTACTCTTAAGCTTATTTTACACATAAGGGAATTAAAAACAGAAAGGATGAGCAATTTGCCTGAGATCAAATGGCTAATAGCTGGAAGTACTGTGACTTGACCCCAGGCTGTCTGGCACCAAAGCCTGTGCTCTTAACCAGGATGTCCTCACACCTCATTACCGGCAAATTCTACTCTCACTGAGGTTTCTAATTTTGGGCTATTCATTTGTCTTGCTTTGTTTAGTTTTCCTTCTGTATAAAAGGGAAAAATGAGTACTGGATCAAATGATCCACATGGATCCTCCTTTCTGTTTCATGAGTTTCTGGGTTAGGCTAAGAAAATAATTCTAAGTCATAGGCTTTAAAATAAAAAAATCTTCATAGTTTCTTCTCGAATATAGCTGACAAAAGTGACACTGATTTCACTTATAACATCCTATGCTATCATGTTATTATACTTCAAAGATAAGGTATAATGTCTAATGAAGAAGATTTACTGACTATAATTAATACTACACAAGAACCAATTTCAAGAGTGCTGCATCCAAAAACAACACACAGATTAAAAGCATTTGAACAAAACACTCATAAATATCTCTGAATAATAAATATCATATTTATTATTAAATATTATTTAATATTTAATAATAAATATTATTATTATACACAATTATATTACATATTACATAATATGTAATTATGTATGTACATATTACATAATATGTAATTACATAATACATATTATTATGTATTATTATTATACATAATATTTATTACCATAAATATCTCTGAAAACGTCAAGACTTTTAATAACTTTTTTTCCACCACTTCGTCTCTCGGAAGCCAGTTAGACACAGCATCTTAATTTCGTAAAGTCAAACATGTGTGGGAAATGCTAAATTAAGCACAGTTAAATACATTTCTTATAAGCTTTACTATGATGGTGGAATTGCATATTTCTCTTGGAAGGAACAACAGGCTTTCCAAACTTACTTGTCCATGGAATTTCTATTTCTTTTATGAATTTTCTTGTATAATTAATGATCCCTGAAACATCTCCAAGGAAACAGAAAATGTTGAATTGGAGCTAAAAAAACATAAAATAAGATTTTAAAAAATAGCAAATTTGTTATAACTGCTTCAGGAAACTGAAAGAAACATAAAATTTTTGTTCTCTTAATCATGTAACTTTCTTCTTTTTTTTTTTCTTTTTTTTTTTTGGTGGTACTGGGGTTCCTGGAAGCCCTTCTACCTCCGGGCTACACTCCCAGACCTATTATATATATTTGGAAACAGGGTCTCTTAAGCCAGCAAGGCTGGCTCCGAACCAGCTCGATCCTCCTGTCTCAGCTCTCAAGCATGGGGATTACACGTGTGTGCCAGAACGCCCGGCTTAATCATGCAACTTTCTGATAAAAAAAATTAATTTCCCTGTTCTCTACTACAGATGTAAGCTGACAAAAATTAAATAAAAATATGTATATACATGTATACATGCATACTATTATACATTTTAGTTATATATTTTGAAAATATAAACCCTTCCTCAACTGAGCTGTGGATTAAGCAATTAACTTTCTAAATGTTATGAAAAATATGAGCACCCAATTTGAAAGCTCTCTTTTATGGAAGAATCCATGTTCTTTGAATATTTCATAGGGGTAAAAGTTGTTGGTAAGAATCATTTTGACTAGGATAAAAATGTTCAGCGTAATATAATCTTCACTATTTTTTCCTCAAGCTACAACTCAGTGCTACAAAGGGCAGCAGTTATATTCCTCTGTGGATTCTTAGAACGTAGAATGAGAACATTTGGAATTATTTCTTCTGTCACTTGTTCCCAGGAAAACCAGCACAACTTAAGATGACGATTCTCCTTTACCTCAATAAGCTAGTAAAGTACAGCTAGATAGAATCTTAAAGTGTCTATAATTTTTCAGTAATAAATAAGAGTCTTTAATTTCAAACTGTACTTGCTACAAATGTCTACCCTCCCCATCCACTGGCCAAAATCATCACCATGAAGATAACTTATCACTGAACCAAGTACAAAATACTTTCTATGTGCTCAAGGCCAGAGTAAATAAGAATATCAAAGTGTAAATACACTTTGTTTTTTTTTTTTCTTTCCTCAAAACAATGATGTAGTAAAAGTATTCTTCGTATCACATGGCTTAAAATAAATGACTTGCAAAAGAAGAGTAAACAAAGTATGAACAAAATATCTAAGGAAAAAGCAAGAGAGTAGGTGAAACCCTTCACACAGAAATTTTTGTGTGGTTGCTGGTAAACTGGATTACAGAGAGGTCTGCAAAATACAGTTTAGAGCTTCAGAAATCACAATGAGAGTTTTCTATCATACGGGTGTCCAAGAGAAGAAATTGTTGCATTTCTTTGCTTTTGCCTAGACTTAGTTTAGACCCATAGATTAGCTTCAGCTTGTGATGTTGGTCTCTGGAAATTAGAAGTTCTATGTGTATTTAATTAATTCAAGTTTTGGAAGAACCAAAATTTATAACTTAAAAGTAATAGTTTGGTTGGCAAATTTTCTTCCCAGTCTGACAAAGAGATGCATTATATAATAATAGTATACATAGAGAGAGTAGTATAATCAAACTTCATAAACAGACTGCAGAGCCAAAAGAGATAGTTTTTTGAAGTACAAAGAGATATACTCAAAATAGAAGATTAGTGGCCTTACAATCTCCCTGACGAAACAAAGAATTGGAGCATAAGAACCTGTAGTAACTCATGCAGTAATTCCAGTACTTGAGAGACTGAGACAGAAGGATTTTAGGAAGGGACCAGTTCCAGAAACATAGTGAGACCCCATTTCAAAGAAAAAAAAAAAAAGGTATATTATAAAAAGGTCTGGGGCTATAGCTTAGAGGTAGAAAATACCTATGTTCAATTCCCCATGAAGAAAGAATGAAAGAGAGAGAGAGATGAAAAGAAAGAAAGAAAGAAAGAGAGAAAGAAAGAGACATAAGAACAAAAACAATAAATCCAATATAATCCTTCTCCTAATATCCTTGTCACATTAAAAAATTATGCCTTTCCCGGACTTTTATTACAGACAAATAAAATAATAAAATAAATTATAAATAGTTTGCCATGAACCAAAACTCCTTCAATTTATAAAGTACTTATCAAATTTCTAAATATAATTTTTCATTATGGCTCTTATCAGAGATACTGCCTGGGAAAGGTGTCATCGATACTATTTCGGATCTGTCATATATAATCTTCTAATCTGCCAACTTTTTGCAACTAAAAGATGAGATCATGTGCAAGCTGACAAAAGGCGTTGATGAGTCTAGGCTTTCTTGAAGGTTGTGAAAAGTTTAAGTCCCCCTATTGTGCAGAAGCTCTCTGAATTGGCGTGGCAATTTCTATAATGACAGCTGCTGTCAGGTGAGAGGGTAAATTATTCAGTTCAGGGAATGTTGTCAGTAGATGTAAAAGGATGCTAGGAATAGAAATGGCCCCAGATATCGGAAAGAGTGACTTTTGTGAATTTATCAAATCTCTCTGGGAATCCTGAATGTTTCATTTTTTCCCCCAGGTATGCTTTAAAATCACCACTTTTACTGAGGATGACACTTTCTTTACACGGGAAATGAAGAACTTAATCAGATTAACCGAAATAGGAAAAAACCCAGACATATCAATTGGGAGATTTTTGTCCCTGACATTTTAAGTCTGAAAATTCCTGGTAGATGTTATTACTACTAATTACTATTATTACTAGTAGTAGTTCAAATATCACTATAAATGTAGTACTGCATAATTTTATATCTATACTCATAAATGTCCACAGCTTTCAGTTACTGCTCTCAGTAGTCAATCACAATAATTTGCTATTCCATTGCAATTTGGATAATTATTTTCTCTAGCAAGACAGGGCCTCAAAAGTAAGGCCCAGCTCTCTTTAGGCACACATAACACGGTGATTTAAGACACTGGAAGTTACCCAAAATCTTTAGATGGCTTTGATATCCTAGATGAATATTAGAGGGTCAATACCAGCCTTTGCCACTAGTTGGAAGCCTTAGAGGAGTTCTGGAAAACTTATATAGTTGCTATTTTGTTTCACCTTGTTTCATACAAGATTTTGTTTTCATAGTATATGTTTTTTAAAATATCTCGATTTCTTGTCTGGTTTTCAAAATTGGAGACTTCACTAAAAAAGAAAATTTTCATCTTCTAAGATAAAGTAGGATGTATGGGAACACAAGGTCCGCATTCAAACATGGCCCAAGTGAGCCTTAAAGGACTAACCGTGGCATTTGGACATGGCGTCTGAGCACCATATTTCTCTGTCTGGCTTCACGTGTTGAGAGTATGTATGCCCTCGTCTTCATAAAATTCTGCATCTAAAAATTTTATAAGTCAATGAGGGGATTCAAGTAGCAACAAGTTCTTACAGGTAAGAAAAATAATACAATTGTCCATCCCTAATTGGTATCTATAGAGTATTTAGAAAGTTACCTGGAATCGTGAAGCCTAACAATAAAAAATGAGTGAGACCTCTTAGCATTGTTTTTTTTTAACTTTCTTTGCAAGGAGTTCCCTCAAAGAGATGCTGACAACCATAAAGAAAGAGATTATTAGGAGAAAAATGGATACATTATTGGAATTAGAGAAATTATTTGAAGAGAAATGGACACATTCATCAATGTCAACCAGTAGGGCCCACACAAATGTTAAGTTGTATAACGTTCTCTGACTCCTGGAAATGAACGGTGCACGGTAAACAATGAAAGGGAATTATCTCCTGAAGGATCCCACTATCACTGTTGGAAGAATAGCACATATAACTTGATACTGAGCCCCAGTACTTGGTCTGCTTGGTGTTGAAGTCAGGCAGTAAGGCCTCACTTAAAGACAGGGACCCAGGGATTCACCGTTGCTGTGAGGGTAAAAATGGGGTACAAACCTAAGGCTGAGCTAAACCAGGCAGCCATAATAATTGTGTGTTTCTAGAACGATGACCTAGAATGAGGGTTCAGCAAATGCACCTGATGGCTTTAGTCTAAGGACAAATCCTGTAAGCTGTGGGAAATATGTAGAAGAGAAAGTTAAAAAGAGAAATTTGGTTCAGAGGCAGTGGACATTTTACACAGGAGACCACAGTTTGGGTACAGGTGGTACATGGCAATTTCCTTCTGTCCAGGAACTTCATGCTTCAAAGGTTCTTCTATAAGTTTAACAATCACACTGTTCTTCTAAGGAACTCTAAACTCTAGATAACACTGATAGTTTGTGTAGCAATTTGAGATAGAGTGCATTTTACCTTTTTCTTTTGTGTGTGTGTGTGTGTGTGGAATTGGGGATGGAACCCAGGGGCATTCTACCTCTGAGCTACACCTCCAGCCTATTTTTTTATTCTTTATTTTGAAACAGGGTCTCTCTGAGTTGCAAAGGGCCTCACTAAGTAGCTGAGGCTCTCCACAAATTGTGATCCTCTTGTTTCAGCCTCCCAAATGCTGGGATTATAAGTGAGCACCACTATGCCCAGCTCACCTAATTTCCATATCACAGAGTAAGTCACTATAGCATCCTAGGCCTGAATGCAAGCATCAGTTTAATTATCTTTTTACCATACTTGAAATGATCTGAAATTCATGAAGGTCAGGGTCAGGCCTGCAGATCTGAACATTAAATCATGAAGTGTAGGTCACCCTTTATTTTTATGGGCATCTGAAAATGTAATGAACCAAAGAGAGCACCTCCTTAAAAAAATCCACATTTAATATAGACATCCTGGAAGCAACAGAGAACAGAAACACATAGTATCATCTAGATAGGTGTGAACTTCACTTCCTTGTACATAGTAAATATAATATTAGTATAATATTACTACCTACTGGTAGGGTTGCTAAAAAGCACTTGCATACTTCTAAGCATGTAAAATGTTTAGAAGTAACTCTTCACTACATAAATGATGATGATAATGCCAACGGCTAAATGGATGGTATTGGATGCAAACCAACTTTGGAAAACTTCATATAGTAAAATATATATATATATATATATATATATATATATATATATATATGTATTTAAACTGGTGGCATTATAGTAGTCTCACATCATAATGTGGATCATATTGACAATGGCATATATTCACAAAGTTCTTGGTGCCCTCCCCCTACCATCTTTCCATTTTCTACCCTCCCAATACCGAGTGTCCAGGTTAAAAATGTTATGTTCACATGTATACACATAGTCTCAGGTAACATTTCCATTAATGAACCTTCTACCTCCCTTACCCTCCCTGGCTCCATTAAAGATTTCCTCTACTATCTGGAGTCCCTCTGGTATCACAAATACTCCGAAGCTTGAGCATATTAGAAAAAACATATGTCCATTCTCTTTCTGTGCTTGTGCTTGGCTAATCTCGGTTAACATAATGTTTTCCAGCTCTTTCCATCTTCTTACAAATGCTAGCAAAACAAATAACCAAGTCAAGAAATGGGCAACTGAATTGAATAGACAGTTCACAAAAGAAGAGATACAAATGGTCAATAGATACAGGAAGAAATGTTCAACATCATTAGTAATCAGGTAGATGCAAATCAAAACTGCATTGAGATTCCATCTAACTCCAATGAGAATGGCAAGCATAAAGAAGTCAAATAACAACAGTCGTTGGTGAGGATGTGGGGAAACAGGACTCTTCTACACTGTTTGTGGGAGTACAAGCCAGTTCAGCCATTATGGAGATAAGTGTGGAGATTCCTTAGAAAACTGGGAATGGCGCCACGATAGGATCCGGCTATATTGCTACTGAGTTGAAATCAGAGAACTACAGTAACATATGCATACCCAGGTTCATGGAAGCACAATTCACAATAGCCAAACTATGGAACAAATCTAGGTGTCCATCAAGAGATGAGTGGATTAATAAATTATGGGAAATACACACAATCGAATTCTACTCATCAATAAAGAAGAACAAAATTACAGTAAGGCACTTTGAAGACTGGACTCTAGCAATTGTTCTAGTTGTTGTATCAGGCCAAGTAGACGCATGGCTTCTCCCAGCCAACTTCTGTCTGTCCTTCTAGCTCCAGGTTAAAGCCACTTACTCTAGTGGTCTTCCCTTATGCCCTAAGTTGACTCAGGTCTTCTGGCTTTTTGTGTGCCCAAGATATTCTCTCATTCCCTTATCATAGTGAGGAGATAGAAAGGAAATAGGCAGAAATAGGGAAAAGGCCTTGGTAGAAAAAAGCTAATTTCCTGAGTTTCCTGAGGGGCGACAAATGCCTGAAACTCCAAAGGCTCAGGAGATAAGAAGGCCAGAGCTTCACAAAGCCATCCTGAGTTTCCTAATCAACAAACCCACTGAGCAAGTCTGGCATTCCTGAAAGGAGACCCTTCAAAGAACTTGCAAATGTCCTATGCAAATTCTCCTTGAAATCTCAAAACCTGAAGGCAATTGGCTTGGGCTACTCTCAAGTATTGTCCTGAAGGCAGCTGCTGGACCCAGAGTTCCAGCCCCTTTGGGGGTGTTCGGCCACCCTTGCCCCATTCCCTGCTGCTTCCAATAAACCTTTTACTTCCCTTCCTGAGGTCTGCGGGTGTCATTCTTCGCACACTGTAGACAAGAACTCGCCGGGTTTTCTCTCAAAAAACCCCCGTTTCAATAGCACAATTTGTGATTCATCTTGAGGAATGTCTGAATTCTGAGCTCTCTCTTAATCAGCTGCAAACTCTATGGAAGCCAAAGTGACTTCAACTTATGCCCCACATCAAGCAGAGCACTGTGGATACAGGAGTGCCCAATGAATACTCATCAAGTAATTAAATCTGTCATCCTAGTACACGTCACCATAAGCAAATCCTTCTGCCACATAACTAGCACTATTCAAAACCAGTGTGATAATTTTCCAACTATAATTTTATATGAAATTATTATGAATTAAAAGGCTGTTGTATTATATAATTTCAGAATGAATTTGAGAGACACATAACTAACCATATTTGGAAATCAGAAGGCTGACTTCTGATTCATTAGAAGGAGTAAAAATTTTTCAGACATGAAATAAAACAATGTATACATGCAGCATATTAACGATATTCAGTTGTTCATCAGATGGGCAGCTGTTTGAATTTCTTATCCTACACTTGGGAAATGCCATGGTAAACATGATAATAAATACAGTCCTTTGTTTCCATGAATGTTCAAGGAAGGAGGAGAAGAAACAAAAGCATAAGAAACCAAGCAGATAAGATAATATCAGATATCAGAAAGTAGCATGGAAGAAAATGACATTGGGCAGTGGGACGCAGAGAACTTGGAGCCAGTGATTCGGGCTCTTTCCAAATTAGATGGTCGCGGATGACTTTCTAAGCAAATGGCTTTTTGTGTCAGATATAAACAGTGAGAGTGGAGAGCACAGCGAAGATCTAGGGAAACACTATTTCAGGCAAAATATGTGGCAGGAGTAAAGACTCTAAGAAGAAAGGGTGTTTGGCAAGCAAAGGAGACCTGAAAAAACATGAGGAAGAGTGGAGTGACAGGCAGACAAGAAGGAAGGGTCAGACTCTGTGTTCTGAAGACAGAGGCAATTTGAATGTTACTGTGATTCCACTGGAAATTCATAGATTTTGTCAGCAAATTTCAGTTATAAAAAATAATCGCTAATGCAAGCAGAACACACCCATTCTGTTATGAATGCTGATTGAACACAGTGTGTGTATGTTTGTGTGTGTGTGAACTTTTTACACCATTCATAGTGACGTTGTTAGAAACTGTGTCTCTTTTTCAATACTACATAAAAATAATTCTGGCTGAACATTTCAGTCTAATTGTTCTCTATTCTACAACATCTTCTAAATGATTTTGTTGACAGATCAATAAATCAGTCTTAATTAAAGCAGGGTAGGTCACATTTCACATCAAAGACAGCTAATTTAATCTGGGAGCCCAAATTACCAAAGTATGGAAAAATCTTCTATACTAACCCCAGTGTACATGACACCAACACTCAAGTCATCTTACAGAGGCAGCAAAGTCATCCATGAGTCATTGCTCCCGGACATCCCTGCAGAGACCAAAAACATTCCACACAAAAAAAGGAGCAAACCATTCCCCCCTTTGTTTGCAAGCAATTGAAATTCAGATTGAGAAACTAAGAAAGTTTTATTTTTTTCTGATTTCATTTTGTTTTCTTACCAAAAAATAAAAGAACTATAGGACACAGAAGTTGCCTTTAGCTCACTTTGTAGCATGTCATCAGAATGAGGATATAATTGATGCTGACTCTCAACCGGCCTGTGACTTATTGTCCACAGCAGAGTTGAGCTCACAGCATTTGGCCATTTGTTATACATTCATATGAAGCTTCCCAAGTATGTCTCCTTGATGTCTCATTATGTTATTATCTTCAAATGCATGTAACAATTACTGACAATGCTGGGTGGATATTTTTCCACGTTTTTAGATTCTTCTCAACATTTGCAACTCATAAGCCAACTATATACTATATATAAATAATAAGTCCTAAATTTTTTTCTGTCTCAGTAAAATTGTCTTGTATATTCTGTTCTTTACTAGGTTGTCGTGAATTAAGAGTTGTATAAAGAAAAGTGATTTATTTTAAGGAATATAGTAGGGAGCACAAACAACCTATTACATGCAACATATGAGAACTGGGTGCTATAGAGATCTAGCCTGTTCCTCCTCCCTTTCTGTTATAATAATCATAATGCAATAATAAACATGAAAAGTCTCTTCTCATGAGGTAAAGCAAAATATTTTGACAGATAAAAATAATTATCATGTGTAGAAGGAATCCTTTCCATACACAAGACCCCAGGCTGAGTAGGGTTTCAGGGTAGCTGTGAAGATTGTAGCAAAATATTTATTTCTGTGAAAGTAAAAAGAAAATGTTTGTAAGCCAGGCGTGGTGGCGTACGCTTGTAATCCCAGCATTCGGGAGGTGAGACCAGAGGATTGTGGTTCGATGACAGCCTCAGCTACTTAGTGAGGCCCTTTGCAACTTAGTGAGACCTGGTTTCAAAATAAGGAATAAAAAAATAGGGCAGGGGGTGTAGCTTGGAGGTCAAATGCCCCTGGGTTCCATCCCCAGACCCGCAAAAAAAAAAAAAAAAAAAAAACGAAAAGAAAATGTTTGTAGAGGAAAATGTTGGCCCAGTGTGGAAGAAGGGGTTGTGGTGGCCACAATCATTTCAGAAGTAATGAGGTTAGGTTATTTGGAGAAGGAGTTGAGTCAGAAGATTTGGGAAAAACAACTGCTTGGGATTGCCAATATGGGAAGTAGAAGAGCAGAAGAGCAGAGGTTTAGATCAGAAAATGAGGTCATAAGCAAGTTAATAATTTTTCAGAAATGCTGACGTGAAGAGAAGTTTTGAAGTGAGGTATAAAAGTATTTAGTCTGTGTTATATGCCAAATAGCTATAGTTGGGGTGAATTAACCCAGTTAATTCACTATTTGTGCCACACAGGTAAATACACTGAATTATAAATATAGCAGCAAGTTATAGGATGTCAATGATTCTGTGATTTAGTACTAATTTACAAGTATTCCATTGTTCCCAGAGGGAATTTTACCACATTTCTAATCTCCACTCAGCCTTCTGTATCCCTCCTGCTGAGCAATATGTTCAACCTCTCCTACAGCAGCGAATTCTTCTCCCCATGGTCCCCATCCATTTCAATTTCTTATGGAACTTAAGACTTCAGGTGTCTAAGTGTCAAAATTACAAAAGAATTATTGGTGAAAAAACCCTGCACATTTTTGAGAGTGTTGTCTACAGCAGAATACTCAGGTAAATTGCACATTAAAAGATACAGATGCCCAAGCAGGGCATGGTGTTACACACCTGTAATCCTAGTACTTGGGAGGCTGAGACAGAAGAATTACAGGTTTGAGGACAGCCTTAGCAATTTTAGGGAGAACATTAGTAACCCTACAAGACTCTGTTTCTAAAAAAAATATTAATAAAGGGCCTGCAGTGTAGTTCAATGGCAAAATATCCTTGGGTTCAATCTCTAGTACCATAAAATAAAATTAAAAAATATACTGATGACCAGGCTCCATGCTAAACAATAATCAGGATGCCCAGGAAATGAGAACTACTGGGTACTGGTGTTTAGGGAAATTTCCAGGTGATTTTAATGCAGAGTCCTATCAACCACAGTTTTATCACTTAGCTGGCACTGAGAAACGTAGTATGGTTGAGCAGCTTTTGTGTGGAAGAAAAAATAAACTCACCATTATAATACTAGTCAAACTGCAAAAGTGCAAAAATTGCAATTATAACTTTTTTTGCAATGGCAAGGTCAATGTCCTTTAAATCATGGATTATATTTTAGATCTAGGTATTGCCAACAATGGTATAATATAAATATAGTTCATTTGTTGGAACACTCAAATATGTCATCAACCAGACCAGTTAGTTACCTGCATATAATTTATTGAGTGAAAAAAAAAAAGCCAGGGTTGTAGTGAACTGTAGTTTTCTTATGTGATTTTTCTAAAAGGCATAAAAGGCAACAACAACAACAACAACAAAAAACCAATTACATTGAAACAATGCCCTGACCTCAATAATCACACATTGAAAACACTTTTATCTGGGAAAAGCCATTAAGAAAAACTGTGAACAAGGTGAAAACAGCATTTGTGTGTTTTGTATAATAGTACCTCAGCAGGACCACAATTGTAAAGCCCTGTTAAATCTACTTCACATTCTACAGTTCTTGCTTATTCTCAGAGTAATTCTTTGACTTCTGGGTTCAAAATTTTTCTTCCTGACCCAAAATACAGTCACAGAGCCAGCTGCCAAGCTTTTCTGAACATTACATTTTTCACTGGGATGTGTTAGACACTGCATAAATACATTACTAATACACCAAGATCTATTTTATTTACAGAAAGAATTACTAATGTTGTTGACAATTTCTGGCAGGCCAAGGGATTGGCGAGACATTCGAAGGAGAAACCAACAGCAAAATAGCTGTAGCTTGTCTGTTATCACCCCTGGGCCCGTGTTGCCCTCATCTCAACCCACTGGAAATCTCTGCTTCTTATCTCACAGTTACACAAAACCCTTCCTTTTTTTTTTTTTTTTTTTTTTTAGAAACTGTTTCCAGAAATTCCCCTTTTTCCTGTTTTCTTCTGCCCTCTTCTCAAAAATTTCTCCTTAGCTAAGTAAGCTCTGGAAAGAATAAAATCTTTTAAAATAAATTAAAACTCTTGGTAAAAGTCACAATGCAACTTTTATCATTCATTTATTATTGTTGTTGTTGTTGTTGTTACTATTATTGCGGTACTGGGATGAAACCCAGGGGCATTCTACCTCCAAGTTACACCCCCAGCCATATTTTTATTCTTTATTCTGAAACATGGGTTCACTGAGTTGCAAAGGGCCTCACTAAGTACCTGAGGCTGTCTGCAAACTGATATCCTCCTGTTTAGCCTCCCAAATGCTGGGATTACAAGTGTGCGCCACCATAAGCAGCTCTTCAAAGCAACTTGTTGTTGTTGTTGTTGTTGTTGTTGTTGTTGTTGTTTTTGCAGTACTGGGGATGAAACCCAGGATCATTTTACCTCTGAGCTATACCCTCAGCTCTATTTTTTATTCTGTATTTTGAAACAGGGTCTCACTAATTTGCACAGGGCCTCACTAAGTACCCGAGCCTGTCTACGAACCAGGATCCTCCTATCTCAGTCTCCCAAATGCTGGGATTCCAAGCATGCACCATGGTGCCTGGCTAAATGCAACTTTTAAAAGAGCATATTAAATGAAAATAAAATTTGAGGATTAATGCACCTTTCTCAAAAGTTATACATCACTTCATTTTTCTTATTTTGTCATATTCCTGAATAATTTTTTATATCTATCCAATCAAGTCTCCTTTTCCCTGAGTCTTTACCTGTCTCCTTTCCCTTAATCCCATTTCATATGGCTGATGCATGTTGGAAATAAAACTTCAATCAATTTCAGTTTCATTCTTAATTTGATATGTTGTTTTCCTTCTTCAGAATCTGGTGATGTTTTTAAAAGTAACAACAGAAATTGAGTTCTGGGTTAGAAATTTTATGTGAAGACCTTCAACTAATCATCTTCCCAAATAAAATCAGTATCTTTTCCTACAAGGCAAGTTCATGCTCTTCACCAATTAGCCCAAAGAGAAGGAGCCCAAAGAGGGCCATCTTGCATTGTTACCACTTCAGAATGTATAGAAAGGAAACATTTTATGTTTATTACTTAACAAAATATTATAATTAAAATAATTATTATAATGACAATGACATATTTACACAGATGAATTTCTTTGAAATAAAAATCTACTAGAGAATGTTGGAATATTACTTAATGACTACTAAGTGGTTTTTATTATTTTTATGTAATTTCATAATTAACTCATGTGATAAATATGTTTCTTCCATTTTATCGTCAAAAATATGAAAGTAAGGAAACTTAAGCAAAATCCCTTATATCAAATGAATGGTTTAGCACTTGTTTGAAAATCTCCAGTTGATATAAAAAATTTACTCCTTACTTACAACCACACTGTATCTGATCTAATAACTCTGAGGTAATTAGTGTATATGTTATATCAGCACAATTATTTATATTTTCATCAATTAAAGAAAATGTATTTATTTTGTGCATGTAGTCCTTTAGGAATGAGACATCATTTCTGTGGTTGGAAACTTCTTTGTTCCCACCGATCAAATGATGAACTTTATTGTACTTCATTAAAAATACAAAATATATGCTCTTTGAAGGTTTTTAACCATCAAAATTTTGTTCCAAGGTTGCAGATTGATCTTCTAATCAAAGTTAAGTTACTAGTTCTAAATTAGTAGCATAGAAATTTTCATAGACACTAGTTAACACCTGCAAGACGTTACCAGGAAACAAAAGACACTGGTAGGTCATTCTGTCAAGAATGACATTCTTAAATATGATTTTCATTTTCTTTTAAATATAGTCAGCATGAACTTCAGCTCATAAAGTAGAGAAGCTGCTCTTTTATCTGACCTCTGGGGAACTGTTCCAATTTGACAGCAAAGGGCAAGGCACTGCAGTCTAATGGTCAAAAACAAAAAGCTAGTGGGTATGATGGTGCGTGCCTATAATACAAGCACTTGGGAGGCTGAAACAGGAAGGTTGCAGATTCCAAACCTGCCTCAGTGAGAATGTTTCAAAAAATAAGGTAACATAAAATGGTATGGGGACTGTAGCTCAGAAGTAGAATGTCCTGAGTTCAATCGCCAGTAACATAACATGTACACACACACACACACACACACACACACACACACACACACACAGTGAGATCCTTAGAGCCCAATAAAATAGATTTGAATTCTTCTCAGCTTCTCAACTTATGGCATCATTTGGTCAAGTCAATTAACATCCATGAGCCTTGGCTTCCTCATTTATAAAGCGGGAATGATAAAAAATAACCCCTGATAATGTTATGATTAAGAACAAATTAATTTGCACGTACATTTATATATCACACAGAATAGAGCCTGTAACATGGTTTACTCAGTAATGTTTGTTGCTACCTCACTGTACTATAAAAAATTTTGTAAACAGGCAGGCTTAGATTTTTCAACAGCAAAAGACAAGAAGACTGCAGATTCTAAACCTGCCTCATCAACTTGGAACAACTCTCATCAATTTAGTGAGAATGTTTCAAAATAAAATAAGGTAACATAAAATGTGACAGGGAGTATAGCTCAGAAGTATAATATCCTGAGCTCAATCGCCAGGATCACACACACACACACACACACACACACACACACACACACACACGAGATCCTTAGAACCCAAAAAGGTTCTAAAAGACAAGGACTTCACTTTTAGGTGAGCTGTCCTTTTGCAAAGGGTGCTGAAGTCTATAACATACAACCTCAGGGCTCTCAGAAACCCATGTGAGATTACTAGGAGAGGTTGAGTTACCAGCTCCCTTCTGTTGAGAAGTGCAAGAGCAACTTGGAGGTACTTGGGAAAGTCTAATTGATCTTTTGTTTGATGGAGCTCCAGAAAAATAAATAAATAAATAAGTACTTCACTGTATCTTAGTAGAAGGGTAGATTAAAAAAAACACATATGAAATAAATGTGGAAGCAAAATGTCAATTAGCCATTCACCTTCTGCTCTAAAAGACTATATCCTGAGTCCTAGAGGAAACCAAAATGTCAGGACTCAAGGACTCAGAATACTCCAGTGTGTTAATCAAGGATTCCTATTGAGCTTACAGAATGAATCTGAACAATAACAAAAAAAAAAAAACTGGCTTTGTTCAAACAATAAAGAATTCATTAAGTTTTGCCTTTACTTGAGAGTTAATTATCTTCTGCAGAGGCAATTTCAGAATATAATTCTAACATGCAAGTGAGACAGTAGAAATAAGGATGCATAAAAAAGATGCATGAGACAAAGTTTAGCTTGAGAACAAAAGAGACCTGTGTGCATATCCTAATTCTTCCCATTATTGTTTTGCATTATCATTTTAATTCTTTTTATTTTTATAATAGGGATGATAATAATATTTCTTTGTAGAGTTGTTAGTGTTATTAAATAGTATACCATATGTAATGCTCATCTCTGTGTCAGATGCACAGCAGGATGACAATAAATGAGGCTATTGTTACTTCATGAGTTTATGTCTTCTGTGCAAGGGTAATTATTCCATATGATGGTGGGATTTAACTTAGGACCCCTTAACTTAGCTCCAATGTGCTAAATTATTTTGATATTTTCAATATAGAAAAAGCTATGTGACTATTTAATATATTGTGTTCATAGTTATTTAGGCTGCATATAATGTTTATGTTAGTAAACCTTCCCTTAAGTACAATATGTAAAAGAGGTAAGTGAAAATTTTACTAATTTCCATATAACTCCTTTGCCATTGCAGACTAGCTAATGTGGACAATCATCCTCAGCCATCTGTTAACTCTTCTTTCTTAAAACAGATTTATCTATAATTCAATCAGAATATGGTCCTTCCTTAAACAGATGTGGTGTTTGGTATCCCAAGGAGGCAGTATTTTCTCTTTATTTCAAGATAATATAGTTTCTGTGAGGTGTCAAAATAATTAGAAAATAATCTATAATCGTCTTTATTTGCATTGAAAAAAATTAAAGTTCCTACATAACTGAATTGAATTGTGTTATGCCTCGTTACTTTCCAATTCTTTCTTTTTCCTATTCTAATAATGGCTACCTAAGGATGTCCAGATATGACTTGATGCAATCAATGTATGGTGACTACTAGTACTTTGATTATCAATTAACACAAGAGCAACCCTCATGTTTTAACAATAGGCTTTCTTTTTTTAACATTATAAAAGCCTTTCGGATTCAATTGCAATTAGTAATGTGATGACTAAAAGAGACATATTTTAAGAGAGAAAAATGCTGGGAAAGTAGAAAGAAAGAAAAAGTGAGTGCCAAGGACAGTTTTGAAAGGAATAAGGTCAGGGGAAATGCAAGTCATCCTTAACACCTGGGGCCTTTACTGACTACATGGGTGTTTGAGGTATTTCATTAATAAGAAGAGTAGCTCATTCCCAAATAAACTTCAAAGTTTTATGGCACAATTGGACACTTCTAGGCCCAGATGCCTCACTTGCCTTTAAGAAAAAATCATGAGCTAATTAGGGGGTAGCTTAACATGGGTAGAATTATGACCTAGTTTTTCTTTATTCTTGTTATCTCCTCATTAGACACAAATTGGCTAATTCTATCATACTTAGAGCAAAAGTGAATTGAAGCTTTACTTTTAGGGTGAAACTCTCGCACGTAGTTCCTATCAATTTCATCTGAAGTGACTGTGGAGCACTATTTTTTATTCATCATAATAGAGAGCCACTTCAGAACTGACTAAACATCCAGATTTTCCCTTCTATTGAAGTTTTTTGAACTTGGGTCTGTCTGGTTTCTTTAGAATGACTTGTTTTAATGGTCTCAGCTGAACAATGTCAATTATATTAAAACCTCAGAGATTTTAACCTCTCATAAAGTCTTATGGAGACATTTGAAATAGTAGGTAAATATTTATATGTATTTTTCTTTACAGTGATTATTGCTAATGAAACCATTGGCAAATTCTGGGTCAAACACAAGAGCTCCCCTCCCAATGTTTTTCATTCAACCCTTACTTCTTCCCGGCTGCAACACACATGAACTGATTGACCTGGTATAAAGAATCTTGGGAGTATCTGTATTTTGCAGCAAGCTGAGGACTGGGATGTTTTGCAAGTCTCCCTCCTCCACTCACACCACAGTAATGCACCTAGGACTAAAAGAAACTAGAAAAGACGTTTTAAAGCCTGGTGGGGTATCAAGTGTCATAGAAGTCTTTTTGGACATATATGCTGAATACAATTTCCAAAATAGAAAATTAGAAGGGAATTGGATTCAGAAACATACCCTATATTTTATAATAAATGAGAGTTTATGATATTTTTTGCATAGAGTAACTTAGAGGAATGGATTATACAGAATTTCTTAGAAAAATAATTATGTTTTTACTTTAAGAAATGTATAATGGAGGACTGTGATGTAGCTCAGTGGTAAAGTGCTTGCTCTTCAAGGGCAACACCCTGGGTAGGATAGGATCCTCAGTGCCAAAAAGACAAAAAAAAAAAAAAAAAGAAAGAAAGAAAGAAAGAAAAGTATAATGGATTTGTAAATAGCACTTGTGTACTTGAAATTTCTTTCTTCAATACAAGTTGTTCATTTAAATAGGTAAAAGTGAGTCTCATTGATTGATTTTTTGGTTTCACTTGGAAGGGTAATATGGAACTTATACATGGGAATAAGCCTTGTTAAGGAGAGTATATTTCAGAGATTTTTCGAATTCAGATACACATCTTGATCATTTAGAGAGGCTTTTGAAAAAAATGAGAAGGCTCATTGCAGGCCAATGAATCAAGATTTCAGGAAAAAAGTAGAGGGCTGGTGCCCAGGCACTGACACCTCTCTCTCTTTCTCTCTCTCCCCCTCTCTCTTTTTCTCTCTTTAAGGATTCTCATCCTGCTGTGGTGGTGTACACTTGTAATTCTAGGATGAGGCAGGAAGATTACAGGTTCAGAGTCAGGCTCAGCAATTTAGGAAGGCTTTCAGCAACGTATGGAGATCTTTTTTCCAAATAAAAAGTAAAATAGGGCTAGGGTGCAACTCAAACATAGAATGGCCCTGGGTTCAGTCCTCTGCACACATGCGTGCACATGCACACATGCACACACATGCACATACACACACATTCTCCTGGTGACTTTGATGCATAAATATTATTGTTCATTTTATCCTTTTATAGAGAATCCTGTATACCTAATCTTTTCACTCTACACAATTAGAGATATAAAGAAGAGTGCCTAACTGGTTTCTGTCTAGTCATTAATTTTATTAGTTGGGTTTCTCTTATGCCATGTCAAAGAATAAGATGCATATCTTATTCAGGTCTTAAATACAATGTACAAATAAGATAAGTTGCATTTCTAGAATTGGGCTCAGATCACTCCTCTCTTGTGCTAGGTATACAAATGTCAATCAAAACATGATTGGCTTTTGGCCATGTTAGCTTTGTTCTTTCTGCTATTCTGCTGCTGTGTGTTTCCAGCCCCATTACTTCTATTTATTTATTTTTGTTGTTTTGTTTTTTGTATTTTTGTGTTTTTTGCAGTTCTGGGGATGGAACCCAGGGGCATTCTACCTCTGAGCTACACTCCCATCCCTGTTTTTTATTCTCTATTTTCAAACAGGGTCTCACTGAGTTGCAAAGAGCTTCACTAAGTAGCTGAAGCTATCCATAAACCTCAGTCCTCCTGTCTCAGCCTCCTGAATGCTGGGATTGCAAACATTACTCTGTTTTGATGTTGCTTTTTTCCCCCTTCTTTCTTAAGTGCTTGTATCCCAATTACACATAAATCATATGTATGTCTGTTATATGTCTTTCTGTCTGTAATCACTAAAATGTAATTCATTCAGTATCATCCTCATCGGTTTCATTTCTTGTAGTAATCTGCTCTACCCTTGATTGCATTGGGGGAAATGGAGAGTGCAAACTTGAATATCTTATTCCCAAGCAAAGAGAATACAAGTCTCATGCTATGGAAA
Organism: Muscardinus avellanarius; assembly: GCF_963383645.1. Classification (NCBI taxonomy): domain Eukaryota; kingdom Metazoa; phylum Chordata; class Mammalia; order Rodentia; family Gliridae; genus Muscardinus; species Muscardinus avellanarius. The sequence continues at coordinate 71,613,916 of NC_137801.1, forward strand.
GACTGAGCCTCCTCCACTGGCTACTGAATTCATTGTTCAGAATAAAGCACATAAAAAGTTTCAAAAATATTTATTAAACAAAACTGAAGTTTAATTTTCCTAACTCATTGCTCAGAATAGAACTATTTTGGATATTTTACCATATTTTATTTTAGAAATCAATGTGAGTTTTCAAGAAGAAAGGATTAAAAAGAGTGTGGGGGGGAACAGCCTATGGTTATTTCTTACATTTTTTTTAGTGTTATATATCTCTACTCGGTTATATATTTTCTATCAATGATTAGTCCTGTGATGTTGAAAACAGTCTTAAGGTCTGTCCAATATTTAATGAAGGAAAAACATTTTCCAAAGTCTTTGGCAAAGATTGGGATTTTTAAAAATATTTGAAATCAAAGGATCTGTGATTCTTCTTTGGTAGTATTATCAAGCATTTCTTCTGGCTATAGCCCTCTAGGTATTTAATGTTGTTTACCAGTTTCCCATGAAAAAACAGCTAAAGTCAGCTTAGATGAGGTGAATTTTTAATGCTTTTTAATAAATAAAACCCATATTTTCATAATACATTTTGGACATTGATATTTTTCCATAGAAAATATGTCCCTATCACTCTGAACTTCATTATAATATGATTACAACACACCAATAAAAGTATACTTAACAAAAGAATAAGGGAGTGTTGAAATTTCTATGGATAAAATTAAAATAAGATTTTTACTACAGCATTATTTCTGGATAAATAATTGAGCAGAAGTTGATTCCTCCCTACTGAAAGATTAAGCAAGAACAATCCTATAGCCTATTAAGTATTAGAATAGGGTAAAGCTCCAGCTGTATATTCATTCTTCCATATGTATGGATTTGGGAGACCTAATTCCATGATAAGAGCAGTTGAACAACCTTAGAGAAGCAGATTTGTACCATCGTTCTCTTTGTCCTCTTTGTATCTGCTTTGCCAAGGTAAGGCATTTATACTACTCACCAGATGGGTTATTTTGATGAATATGGATTGTCAACATGACTGGATTATAAAACACCTAGGATTATGTAACTTTGGGTGTGTTATGAGATGATTCGCATATAAAACATTAGGTTGAAGAGGAAGTCCCACCCTGAATTTGGGCACTGCTGCAAGAGGAAGTAGGAATCAGTATGGAGGTGTGTGTGGCTCTTCCTAAGGAAAGTATATCTGATATACTTTCCTTAGGATATATATATATATATATAATCTCCATCCTGTGAGTTCTGTTACTATAGAGAACTCTGACTAATACGATTATTGACCAAGGAGAGCTTGGGATGTTGATTTACTAAAATAAAACAGAAATAATAATAATAATAATAATAATAATAATAATAATAATGATAATCAGAAGTCCTGGAGACACTTCCCTTGTAAATCTGAATTCCTAAAGCACAGTATCTAAGTCAAAAAGGCAGCCCAGAGGGGAAAAATAGAAACATGATTAATAAATGGGTACATATAAACAACCTCCTCTGTTTTTATCCACAGTTCTAAGAACTTTTGAGAAGAGATGGGTATTTTTCATTTCTACAAGACTAATAAAAGTACTAAGAAGGCTCTTAACACTGTAAATACTTCCCTGACATTTATTATCTCAGGACGAGAACGTGATGGAAAGTGGAATTTTGCAGGAAAGAACTTGAGGATCTGAGCAGCTATGTAACTTCTGGGAAGTCATTTAAGTGACAGTGACTAGTCTTCAGATCTCTGTGGTGTGCCCAGTACTCTGTGTCTTCATATAGTAAGTCATGTTCTTTTCTTTCTATTCTTTAACAAATATTTATTGAGTACTTGTTAGGTAAACAGGGGAACCTTCCTGTCTATGGGATGGTGTTAGTCACATAATTAGTGTTTACTGAGTTAATTAATAATGCATGTACAAATTTTAATTATACACTGCATGCAAATAGGTAATTACCATTTCCCTAAGCCTATATAGGCTATGGTGAATATAGATGAAGTACATAATATAGGCATGTCCTTGTATAGATTAAATTCATCTAGAAAGGAAAATTGAAATATACATGAAAACTGATTTGAATTGCCTGGCTATTTTATCTTTGCTTTTGGTATAAATTAGCACATTCAAATATAAAATTTTAGAGAGAAAACAGGATAGATGTTCTTATTTGTCTACAGAAATGACATCAAACAGCTATGTTTGGAAATGAATAGTAAGTAGCAATTATATCTTATAATTTGTTCTTCCTGCATGGGAATAAAAATAAAGAATGTAAAAATATGCCCTTGTTTTATTTAATATTTTAAATATTTATTTTATAAAAATATAAGTATACCTTTTATAATTACTATTATTATTTAAAATATTTATGGTTATTTTCTAATGATAAATGTTTATTTTTTATAAAAATTTTTAAAACTCTCAAAATGTATAGAAAACAAAATTTTAAAACCAGCTGTGATTTTTTTATTCAACATTTCACTTAAAATGTCTTACCAGAGCCGGGCATGGTGGCACACACTTATAGTCCCTGCATTAGGAGGCTGAAATAGGAGGATCATGATTTGCAGCCAGCCTCTGCAACTTAGTGAGACCGTGTTTCAAAATAAAGAATAAAAAATAGCACTAGGGGTGTAGCTTGGAGGTAGAATGTCCCTGTGTAACATCCCTAGTACTGAAAAAAAAAAAAAACTCTTACAAGGTAATGTATTAACTGATTGCTGCCAGAAAATTCATTCTTTTCATTTTTTTTTGCTCTTGATAAAATGAGCGCCAGTAGAAAAAAAAATCAGAAATCAAAAACAAAATTTAAGAACGGTTAGATATAGTTTCTATTTCTTTTAATAAGTATAAGCATAGTCAATATCTGTATATAAAGGTGTATGTGTAATCCATATCCTTAATTAAAAAAAAGTATAATCCTGCTATTATTAGTGTTTTGTCTTCTATTTCCTACTAGTATGTTTATTACAGAAGAAATTATATATATCCTCTTAGTTCCAGAAACAATTCTTGTGTTTACTTCTTCAAGAAATGTTTGTCAAATGATATAATTTTTCTAAAAAGTTAAATAAATCCTATTCATTGAGATTAAATAAGAGAAATGCTTTTTTTCCAGGGCTAGTTTTTACTTCTCAAAACAAACATACATTTCCTAGACCTCTCTTTGACACACTTTCCATCTTAAAAAAAGAAAATAGTTGAGTACTATTATTCTGAAAATACAATTGTTTACATAAGCACAAGGGTAAATGTTCTAATAGCTAAGCGGCTTTTGAAAGATAATGTGTTTTAGGCAGTGTGCATACAAATGCCTCTAAAATCTGATGCTTATAAACCCTTCCATTCAACCTCCAATATTCCTCTCCTGTTGTAGGTTACATTTTCAATGTATTGCTTTATACACTACTGGATGGAAAACTTGCAAAACGTGTTCTTCATTCAGTTATCCCCAGCCACAAGGGACAAAATGAGATTGTGTTAATCACTGCCACCTATATTTCCTTTTTTTAAATTTATTTATTTATTTATTTATTTATTTATTTATTTATTTATTTATGTTTTGTGGTGCTGAAGATTGAACTTAAGAGCATTCTACCTCTGAGCTACATCCCCAGGCCTATTTTTTATTCTTTATTTTGAAACAGGGACTCACTACTAAATACCTGAGGTTGCTGGTGAACCTATGATCCTCTTGTCTCAGCCTCCCATGTATTGAGCTTACAAGCGTGCGCCACCAAGCCCGGCTCTATTTTCCTTTTTTTCACAAAGCTAGTGGTTGCTCAGTTACAAAGAAGCAATGCCTTCAACATTTGTGCTTTTCTTCTCCCAGTCTTTTGACTTTTAGCGGCAATCTGCTCTAAGAATTTAGCATATAGCCTCCGAGAAACCAAAGCAAAGAAACTTGCATGATTATAAATTTCCAGATTGCCATAAGCTCAAACTCAGTGTTTGTTTTATTTTAACATTACTGCCAATGGTTTTGCCGAGTGAAACAAATTTAGCCTTAATGAGCATATTTTGAAGGTTTAAAAACATAATTTAATAAAGGAGTCAATGTAATCTCTACAGAAACGGCGCTAAGAGGCCAAAGCGTCACTGAACAAGAAGAGAAGCCACAAGAAAATGAAGAAGCAAAAAAATAAATAAGTGAAAGCAATTAGGATTTTTACATTAGCAATTAATCAAGACGCCCTTGTTGTCCTTTCAATATCACTGAGTTGTACGATGGCAAAACGAAGTCAATTGAATTATAAATGTTCCTAGGACCAGCTACTTGAATGAATTTTTTTTTAATAGGACCTGGTACATAATAGGGTTCACCACTGTTGGTTCCTTTCTGATTTCTGCTGCCCTCTTGTTTCACATATTAAAAGAGTTCATACAGTGTAGACTAGCAGCTTATTTTCACAGTGAGATCTATGGATTATGTTGCCCAATAACTGTTGTCTTTTAAAAGATGGTTATTACTTTACAACAGGAATTGTTTCAAGGAGCATATTTGGCAGTCTTTAAAATACAGTGGTATTTTCCAATCTTTGCCTTATAGTTATGTCTACATTATTATGTTTTCTTACAAGATGAGATAGCATAAGACTCTTTCATCTTATTGTTACCATTTAAATAGTAATAGATGCATCAAAAAACATATCATCTAGGATTTTTCTGGAATAAAATAAAATATAGGGCATATAGAAATATTATTAAAGCTAATAGTAAATTGGTTTTTGAAATAGGACATAATAATAAATCCCTAGCACAATGCAAACCTGGGCAGAGAAAATCTAAAGAAAATGAGAATTAAAGGAATTCCATTTCTTGTTGATGTTCCCCAATAGATCTAAGATTTCAATTACAGCAGGTGCTGTCAAATCCATGATCTTTCTAACAAACTTACTTTTCCCCACATAATCATTTTATGTTCACTTTAGTAAGTGCAATCTAAGTAGTCTTTTAATTCCACATCCTGCTCTCCTTCCCTTCTCTTGAACTCATTTCAATCTGGCTTTGTCCCACCATGAGACAGGAAGATCAAGGTTTGGGGCCAGCCTCACTCAGCAACTTAGTGAGGCCCTTTGCAACTCAGTGAGACCCTGTTTCAAAATAAAAAAAATAAAAAATAGGGCTAGGGGTATAGTTCAGATGTAGAATGCCCCTGACTTCTATCCCCAGTACTGCAAAAAGAAAAAAAAGAATAAATATTTATTAAAGGATCCACCCAGTTGTTAGTTCTGTCTCTCAGTGAATAAGGACTAATAATGGATAAACACTACGATCATCTGACCATTTCTCCTTTTTATAAAAACCAATAACATGTCTCCAAATAATGTGATCATTTCTCTGCCCCATATCCCCCGTCCTAGTAGCAACATATGGTAGTGTAGATCATGCCCTCTCTCCCTTTTGAAAACATTTCTTAATTCGTTTCTAGAGTGCCACACATTTGACTCTGTTCCTACTTTACTAGCCATCCCTCCTTATTCTTCTGTGTTGGATTGTACTTGAATTCATAAATTGCATAGTCAAAGTGTCTTAACATTTTATCCTAATCTATACTCATTCTTCTGATAACCACACCTTGCTCAATGACTTAAAATATCACCTGAAATGAATGAATAACAACTTTATATTTCCAGCTTCAGTGTCTTCTTCTCTACATCAACTATTTCTTTGTTGAGTCAATCTCTCAACTTTTTTAAAGACTCTTACACAAATGAGTTCTAACCTTACTTAGTCTTTATTTAGGTCACTAATCAGTGTTGTAAATTCAGCAAGTTCAAATATGTACAACTCTGACTTGATTCCCCCCTCCCCCATTTTCTCAATATCATTAAATGGCAGCCACATTTTTGGGGGTCCTTACAATTATTTGGCATAATTCCTGACTCCTCTCTTTCCCTAATACCCCGCATTTCAACCATCAGTAAATTACAAGGACGATTCCCCGAAAATATGTCTGGAATCCAACACTTTCTACTTCTCATTCCTCTCCTTTTGTTGCCAAATTTTCCTCTGCCTGGAACCCTCATCTCATAAACAATTGCATGGCTTGCCCTCTAATTTTCTTCAAATTTCTGCTCACAATGCCATCCTACCAGGGTTGTCATTTTTAGAACCCTCCTGCAATTTTTAGAACATTTCCTACAATTACTTTCTATCTGCTCATCTTGCTTTACATTTCTTCACTGATTGACCATCATGGGTTGTATCTGTTACTGTTCATCAGCTTTCTTTCCTTGGAAAAGACACATCACAGGAAAACAGGACAATACTATTCTTGTTATTCCCTTCTTTATCAGTGCACAGGTCTTTTTTTTATTTTTATTGTCATTCCCTCTGAAGATTTCAGCACCTTACTATTTATTTTAGTTTCAAATAAAAAGTTTTAAGAGTCACGCCCCTTGCAATCATTAAAGACATATACTAAACAACAACACTATTAAGTATTAATCCATAATTATTAATTATTCAACATGAATAAATTATTCACCAAATATATTTTTAAGTCCACTTAAGCATGAGACTGCTAATACTGTTGGGTATACACATATAAATAAGAAACCGTCATTGTCCTTAAAAACACTATGCAAATTAGTAAACATCATTAAAGAAAAAAAGGATAAAAAAGGATCTAAGAAAGTTTCAAGGGAAGAAATGGTTTCCGGAGAGACAAAGGTCAGTAATATAAAGCTAGGTTGCATAACTAGCAATTGGACAGGCTTTTGATATAATTTGAACATAGAAAATATCAAAAAGAAACAATGCTCTTCTTTGCTAAATAAAATATCTTTGTTATTTTTCTAAAGCTTTTACTGATTTTTTTTTAATTATCTGACTCTTATTTTGCTTACTTGTAATGATAAAGGGTTTATGCGGGTTGAGAAAAATGTGGGTAAAACACATTACCTGGTAAATAATGAGTGCTCCATTATTGTTATAATACTAATAATATTGTTATAATACTATAATAATGGCATGAATTATATAGCCATAGAATGTCAGGCTTTACTTTTATTTTTAAAAATAAATTCTTAATTTCGTAACAAGAAAAGACAATATAAGTTGTCATAAAAAACAAAATAATTTCTATTTTTGTCAATATTCTCTACAGTATTTCTAATTAATGCAGGTATAATTACCAAATTTAGCAAAAGGAAATGCTCAGTTCAAGTTGAATTTCAGAATAAGTATGTTCTAAATATTGAATGGAACACACTTATACTTTAAAAATACTTGGGTTTGCTGAAATTTTAAATTTAACTGGGCTGTTTGAAGTATATGGTAACTATAAATACAGTTTCTATTAAATATTATTATTATTATATTATTATTATTATTATTATTATTATTATTATTATTATTATTGTGGTACTGGAGTTCCTGGAAGCCCTTCTACCTCCAGGCTACACTCCCAGACCTATTTTATACTTTTTTATTTTTGGAAACAGGGTCTCTTAAGCCAGCAGGGCTGGCTTCAAACCAGAGCGATCCTCCTGTCTCCGCATTCCAAGCGCGGGGAGTACAAGCGTGCCCATGCCCGGCTATTTTTTTTATTTTTTTAACTGGCAATATGCTAATATGCTTAATGCATGCACGTATGCGTGTGTGCGCGCGCACACACACACACATACACACACACACACACACACACACACATAAGCCATGTTTGCCAGCTGTTTGATCTATTGAGTTATTATAGCCAGTTATCATTTATCATTGAAGAGGAAGTTAAAAGAAAAGTGGGATGACCCTTAGATATTAAATCAGGACCCATTGACTCCATAGAGCAGGTATCAGCAAACTAAGTACTGTGGGGTAAATGTGGTTCGTGGTCTGTTTTTTGTACATCCTTGGGTTAAGAATTGTTTCACATTATAAATATTTTGTATTTCAATTTAATTTTGTATTTTAATTTAATTTTGTATTTTTGTATTTTAATTTTAACTTATGTTTTATATTTTAACATATAAATAAGAATATGCACTCATCTAATGAGACCCCGAATGCTTAATGTAATTGTTATCTGGCTCATAGTAAAAGTTTGTTAACTCACATATAGAGGAGAAATTTGTTACCACATTTATTTATTCCTTCAGTGAATGATTACTGAAACCTGACTATGTTATAGAAACCCTTTCACCTTCTCTTATGGAAATTAGAGTGAAAATAACTACATTAACTTAAAGAGTATTGAAATAAGCTATGAACAGGCAAATAAATCACATATAATAGCAGAATGCATTATGGAAATATATGACTCTAAATTTAGATTATTTTTAGTTTTTTAATATTGAAAGCTAACATTTTAAACCTGTATCCAATGTAACCTTATTTTCCGAATCTTTTTATTATGATTACTAAGTTTTTATTTGAAATACATAGTTCAAAAGTTTATTTACATATATATTTTGTATTTCTTCATGTTATTTTCTGATTCAGAGTTTCAAGTAAATTTTATTTTATATTTTTGGTTTGGGATTCTTTAAATTTCTACCTTTGCAAATCTATATTTTAAGTTTTCTGTGTCTCTAATTCTTTATCATTTGTAAAATTGTAATGATTTTACTCAGTAAATTAATATATAATAGCATTATTTAACAATTAAAATATTTTAGAAATGCATCTTTATAAATTAAAACTATGGACAGTTCTTAAGTCATTAAATTTAGGTGGTAACTATTTGACTTATTTATTTAAGATAATTTTCTAATGTAAGTATGTTCCAGGTATATAGTACATGATGCATCTGTCAGTACAATGGACACAGTTGTTGAACTAGGTCATAAATCACCAACTTACAGGATGAAGACGTATATGTTCATCCAGTTGACCATCTTCCAATTCCTAACTTTCTATTCTGTCCACTTCAGGGAATTTCCGTTGATAGCCTACTCAACCCTGAAAACAGAAGACCCTAAGCGGGTTGATTTAACATCTTAAAAAAGATAAATTTTCTCTTCAGCTCACAACACCAAATCACTGTAATAATTTCAAATAATCTGTGACTACAATTTAGATGTAGCCTCTGGTACAATGTGTGTCTACAAGTGTAAAAAATGTGTTCTTGGTTGGTATTATTTCAGGAGGTAGGATTTAAAATGTCTTCAATACATTTATCATTATGATATAATATTTAAACATATTATGGCTCATATGTTTACATTTGTTATTCTACATATTATTCAGATTTATTGGGCTATTTAGAATGATCGCAGGAGTGATTCTTAACATTGGATGCACATTGGAATCACCAGGGTAGATTTATAAAAAATACTCATGCCTGGAGCTCTGTTCAGACCAATTAATTAAGAATCCCTGTAGGATAGGACTTAGACATTAATGTTTTTTTAAATATCCCCTAGTGATTTGTATTATCACTCAGGGTTGAAAATTACACATTATGGGCTATGCATGCTGGTCGTTTTTGGGGTTCTCAATTGATTTGTACACTAGATATACCTATATACCTAAAAAGCTTTTTTTTTTTTTTGGTACTGGGGTTCCTGGAAACCCTTCTACATCCGGGCTACACTCCCAGACATATTTTATATTTTTATTTGAAAACAGGGTCTATTAAGCCAGCAAGACTGGCTTCAAAACAGCGCGATCCTCCGGTTTCCACCTCCCAAGCACAGGGATTACAAGCGTGCGCCACCATGCCAGGCCCTACAAAGCTTTTTCTGGTAGCTGTGGTGGTATATAGGACAGAAACTAGAGTTCTGCTTCCATAAAAGGTGCAGAAATAGGTAAAGAGACCAAATTCCCAATGAAACAAAAATCCAAACACACTACAAAATGTATAACTTATTTTTCATCCCATATTGCTGAAGGCAAAGGGGACTTGGAAATGGTTTTCAAGTTCCGGACAATCCATTGCAGAGCCTAAGAGAGACAATTCAAAAAGTCTTGGTCGCTAATGAACTAGAAATTAAGCTGAATTCACCTTGAAACTTAAGTCAATTTGTGAAGGTTGAGTGTGCTGATTTATATATTTAAAACTGGTTAAATTGTAAATTTGATGTTATGGTGTGTGGTGTGTGTGTGTGTGTGTGTGTGTGTGTGTGTGTGTGTGTGTCTCATTGAGGATTAAACCAAGGGACATTCTAACTCTAAGCCATACCTCCAGCCCTATTTTATTTCCTTGTTTTAAAACAGGGTCTGGCCATGTAGGTCTCGATGTATTAAAGGAAATTTGCATCACCAAAAGAGGGAGTGTTTGAGAAGATTGATAGATATCTAAAAATAGAAGCCAGGCATGGTGGTGCACACCTATGGATCCCAGTTCTTGGGAGGCTCAGATAGAAGGATTATAGGTTCACGACCATCCTCAAAAACTTAGTGAGGCCCTGAGAAAATTAGTGAGAACCTGTGTCAAAATAAAATATAAAATAGGACTAGGGGTATAGCTGAGAGGTAGAATGCCTCTGAGTTTACTCTTCTGTAAATAACTAAATAAATAAAATAAAAATACATAAATAAGTAAATATAAATAGAGGTTGGGGCAGGCAGTTTCAGAAGTAGCCCCCAAGTGTGGCCCTGACTCCATTCTGACGTTCACATTCTCACATTATTCTGTCCTCTTGAAGTCTGTAAATTCATAATGAACAAAATAAGACCAAAGTGAAGGGATGCTCTTTTTAAGATTCGGTTAAAAAAAGACTGTGACTGTCCTCTCATTCCCAGTGTCTTTCACACTTTCTCCAAATCCACACACATGCCTCCCCCTTCCACTAAATCTGATGAAACAAAATGACATGTTTTTAATTACCTTACCACAGAGGTCACAGGAAAATTGAGTGACACTCCTGGCCAGCAGTCAGCCATGAATTAAGACTGCCAGCCCAAAGCTGCTGAAGGAACGGATCCTGCCGACATCATCCATGAGAACAGCCTTGGTCATGGCTCTTTTCTCAATATAGCCTTGATGTACTGGCCAACCCTGACCATGAGCTAGGGGACATACTGAGACCCAGAGGACCCTGGCCTATATATATATATAACCCTGATATATATATATATATATATATATATATATATATATATATATATATATATATATATATATATATAATGTTTGGGAATGCAGCCCCAGTACCAGAAAGGGGGAAAAATGCTACTGAGCTAGACAGAGGGGATAAAGATGCTTAAACATTATGAAAAAGTTAAAAAGTGTCAGTAAGCTCTAAAGACACAAAGAAAGACAGAAATGATTCCCTAAAAATACAGCTCAGTGTATTCCTGAAGTTATAAATTATTGATGCTCAGGATTCTATTTTCTGAGGAAAATGAAAAACAACGAGGATCTATTTTAAACACGTTTTTGTGATGGCTTCTAGTGTCAACATCAAGTGCCCTGCATCTTTTCTTCCTTACAGCAAACTAGCTCTCAATTTAGTTTATGAAAACAGAGATTATTTTTTTACATCTCCTTATAGGACCTGTGTTTGGGATTTCGAGTCTGTGGAGCAGAAAAGAAGAAAAAGGTCTGAATCAGCTTTCTCAAACTTTCCTAGAGATAAATTTCACATGGTTCTTCCTTCCCCAGTTCAGGGGGAACCCTGGGGAGGTAAAACAAGATGGGGGCTGCATGCATTAATTTCTTGGACCCTTATAAGAAGAAAATCCAGTCCTTCTATCTACCAGGAATCTAAACTGGTCAACAACATAGCATGATCAGCCAGTTCCATTAATTTTAAAGGTCGCTAAGTATCCTGTAAATCCTTAACTAAAATATTTATCTTCCCTGTGTTTTAACACTTCTGATCTGGCTAGTCAACCCTACTAATAAATAGATAAAGCTTCCTTTAGTTTGAAATAAGTGTGAATCTATATATCAATATCTGAAGTGGAAAACATAATGTATTTCACTAGTTTCAGTGGCTGAACAACAGTTTATATTTACAATCTAGTTCCACAGCAATTAAAGGACATCTCTACCTGTTTGTGCTTTCTAACTCTGCTGCACCATAAGCTGGGAATCAGGCAAGTTATTTCATTAGTTTCATAGAGGGACTGGTGTAACAGAACAATTTAGAAGGCATGGGATTAATTCGGTTGACATTTCTTCAGTATATACACATTGTAAAGGTAAATTAACGTATGGTTGTATGAACAATACTGTGAACCTGTGTTGTTCATAATTGGCATATGTGAATCTTAATGTATCAGACATATTAAAATATTTTTAGTAATTAATCATTACATGGGTCTAGTGGCTACTGAAATGGACAACACAAATATAGAACATTTCTATCAGCAAAGACAGTTCTATTGTTTTTATTGTACAGATTACAATTATTATTGTAGACATTATAGTTTTTTTTTCTCCCCACCTTGAAATGAAGCTGAAATTCTATTTCTATCTCACAATATAAATATGATGATTGCCGTGCATGGGGTGTTCCACAATATAGTGAGACCCTGTTTCAAAATAAAGAATAAAAAATAGGGGCAGGGGTGTAGCTTAGAGTTAGAATGCCCCTGAATTAAATACTCAGCACTGCAAAAAATAAATAAATATGATTAGCTGATATAGATATAAAACTTATTTATATAACATATCATAATTATTTCCCTGGTTTTGTTTTATCAGTCAAAATAGTATACCTCTGGATAAATTGATAGGACTATTCTCAGAGGAAAATGTGCTAGCTCATATAAAAACATTTCTCCTCCTCCTCCTCCTCCTCCTCCTCCTCCCTCCTCCTCCTCCTCCTCCTCTTCCTCCTTCTTTTTGTGGTACTGGGGTTTCTGGAAACCCTTCTACCTCCGGGCTACACTCCAAGACCTTTTTTTTTTTGTGTGTGTGTGTGTGTGTGTGTGTAGGTCTGGGGATGGTACCCAGGGGCATTCGACCTCTGAGCTACACCCCCTGCCCTAAGTTTTATTCTTTATTTTGAAACCAGGTCTCACTGAGTTGCAGAGGTCTCACTAAGTAGCTGAGGCTGTCCACAAACCGCGATCCTCCGGTCTCAGCCTCCCGAATGCTGGGATTACAAGCATGCACCACCATGCCTGGCCAGACTCCCAAAGCTATTTTTATACTTTTTAAAAAATTTTATTTGGAAACAGGGTCTCTTAAGCCAGCGCTGCTAGCTTCAAACCTACGTGATCCTCCTGTCTCCACCTTCCAAGTGCGGGAATTACAAGCATGCGCCACCATGCCTGGCTTAAAAACATTTTTAATGTATGATATTTTATACCTATATTCATGAATCACTATATTTTAATAGTTTTAAAATCCCATCTTCACTGTGACCAAACTATCCAACATAATGATGGAGAAGAACAAAATTGAAGAAGTAACAGTACCTAATCTCAAGGTTTCCTCTACAGCTAATCTGGACAGTATGATACTGAGTCATGACCTATGATAAGCTGAAATTCATTAAATTTAAACATTCTGCTTTTCCAATGATTCTGTCAAAAAAAAGAATGAAAAATGTGAGGGAGATATCTTCAAAAGATATATCTGATTTATAAAGATTTTTAAAATGCAATCATAAGAAAACAAAAAACCCATTAGGAAATGGGCCATAGATCTTAAGAGATAACCTCATCTAAAGATAATGCAGATAGCAAAGAGGCCCATGAAAAAATGTTCCAAATCTTGTGTTATCAGGGAAATGCAAATTAATAAAAAACAATACTATTATTTCAATGACCCAAATGCAGACAACTGATATTACTAAACAATGAAAAGATGTGAAGAAATAGGAACTATTTTATCATTGTTGGTGGAAATGCAAAATTGGCAGAAGAGACTTTCTTATAAACTAAATTAAACCATATGACTTATTATTCATTTCCTTTAGAATTTGCCCAAATGAATTAAAAACGTATCTTCACACAAAACCCTGCACAGAAATGTTTAAGTAACTTTGTATTTGCCCAAATTTGGAAGCAACTAAGATGTTTTTAAGCAGGTGAATGGGTAAAGAAACTGTGGTATATCCATAAAATGGAATATTAGTGCTAAAAGAAATGAGTAATTGCATCATGAAAAGAAATGGAAGAAACTAGCGTGCATATTATTAAATAAAGAAAGTCAGTTTGAAAAGGCTACAAACCATATGATTTAAACTACTGACATTCTGGAAAAGGCAAAACTATGCAGACAATAAAAAGTTGAGTGTAAAGAGTTATGAGAAAGAGAGGGATAAATAAGTCAGGCACAGAAGACCATTATGGTAGTACAGCTGTTGACATTGTTGTCGTGAAAATATGTCATTACAAATTTGTTCAGAGCCACAGAATATATAACATCAAGAGGGAATTCTAATATAAACTATGGACTTTCATTGATATGATTTGTCACTGTGAATTTATAAATTCTAATGAACGTATCATTGGTGGGAACTTAAATAAATAAATAAATAAATAAATAAATAAATAAATAAATATATGTAGAAGGGAAAGAAAAACTTAAGAAATTTCTTTTCCTTCTGCTCAAGTTTGCCAGAACCTAAAACTACTTTAAAAAATAAAGTCTATTAAGCCAGGCGTGGTGGCGCACGCTTGTAATACCAGCATCTGGGAGGCTGAGACAGGAGGATTGTGGTTCACAGCCTCAGCTACTTAGTAAGGCCCCTTGCAACTCAGTGAGACCATGTTTCAAAATAAAGAATAAAAAATAGGGTTGGTGGTGTAGATGGTAGTAGAATGCCTCAGGGTTCCATCCCCAGTACCACAAAAGGTATAAATTAATAAAAATGAAAATAAGGTCTATTAAAACAAACAAGCAAAATTATCTTGATATATTTCACATATTACATGGTATACAAATAAATATATGTTTATACATGAATTCACAGGTATATTAACTGATTCAATTGTTTTCATTAATGTTTGTCAATGTATGTAAATTTATTCATTGTCAAAATAAATATGAACACAAGGTAATAGTTTATATGTGTTTAGGTAGATGCAAATGAATATATTATTACATATATAAACATTCATTTTAAAATTAAAATATGGACACAAACATCAGTAAATATTTATGTATTTAAAGTGTAAAGTATGAATAAAAAATAATGAATCCAAATAATGTTAATCATCATATACCCCTATTAAACTAGGACAAAAATGATAGATGTCTATGTTAACAAAACCATATTTTTAGAAAAATCAATGCTAAATACACTTGAGCCTGAATGCCTGGAATATGTTAGAAAGTTAAATGTTATGAAATTTGTATGGAAATTATTACTCCAAATCCAGAAATAATGTGAAATAATAGATTACTTAACAGTGACTTAATAAGTTCAAGAAGAGAAGCTCTATGTGTGCTGCTTTGTTTGAACGAGTAAATTGTGTACATTGTGCATCTCTGGCAGTCATATGGGATCTATGCCCTCTTTTCATTTCTCTATGACTACAATTTTTATTAATATTATCTTAATGTGTACTTAGTAGAAAACAATTTTGTGTAATTCATAAGAAAACAAATTCTATAGTACTCTAGCTAGTAAAAAATAGATTTAAAAATGAAATCTTTTCAGAAAGGTAAAGGCAAATGCACGTGGATTTAATATTTCTTCCTCTTCAATATTCCCATGAAAATGATCAAAGTATACATTGTGTGCAGCAGGGTTGTATCTTCGTATATTGCTAAGTATTTACCTTTTCTTCCAGTTTCCAAAGAGTGGGCTTTGTGTTTCCTTGATGCCAACTTTGAATAGTCACAAAATCGCCAAGTGTACTTTCCCTTTCTTAGGAAATTTTAAGCTCAGAGAAGTGAATTCCTAGGAATTCCAGGAAAATGGAGAAGGAAGGAGAGTCAAGAAGTCCTGGGATGGGAAAGAGACAGAGACTGACTAACTGCACCCAGGGAGCAGGGATGAGCTGGGGGCCACAGTGTCAACCCTGTGCCCAGGGCCAGCTGAGTGCAAAGCACTGTTCTGAAAACCTCACCTGTGTTGGCTCACTTAGTTCTCACAGGAATCCTTTGGTATCAAGTACTAGAATTTGCATTTTACAGGTATAATAACGGAGGCAAAAGCAGAAGGCATGCAATATACTGAGGTCATGTACTTAACATCAGACGTAGCAATGGACTCAGAACTGCCTGGTTCTCCTGCCCTTGCACTCAACTCAGTACCCTTTCACTGTCAGTGACTCCATGGGATCACGGGCTTCAATTATATGGTATCCTATTAGCAAATTTTCATTGTGAGGGCATTAACTAAGACCCCAGAAATATGTCTTCCTAAGAGTGATGCTATTTGGGTGGGTGATCATTGTTAAAGGTTGAGAATTTCTGAGGTTGTATTTTCTGCCAACCTACTGGAATGAAGGCTCGAAGGCATACTTATGTTAATTTATGACATAATTTAAATAATATCAATATTCCCACACATTTGCAGAGAACTATCAATATTCCCACACACTTGCAAGAAACTGGAAGACTTTAAGCAATATATAATACAGAAAGATCATACATCAAATTCGAGACAATGGTTGACCTCATAAATATGTGGAGCTGATTTACATAGGTCTTGTTTCAAAATATCTGGGTCTAAAAGATACAGAAGTTTCTGGGAGGTATAAATCTTGATCCGATCATAGCCTGGGAAAAGGTCACTAGACTCCTGAGATGATGATGCAGGGTTGGAACCCTAAGAAAAGAAGCAATAATTGTCCAAGCATCTATGCTAATGCCCGGCCAATGATAATTTCCTTATCCTCTCTGTCTCATATATTATTTATCAGCCTTAATATATTGCCTCTCCCATAAGCCATGGCACTTAGCCATCCCATCCTCAAACATGCAAATAAGTTGTATGTGATTATGTGCACCTGTAGTTCCAATATTTAGGAGGCTGAGACAGGAGAATCACAAGTTGAAGGCCAGATTCAGCAACGTAAGGAGGCCCTCAGCATCTTAACCAGACCCTGACTCCAAAATAAAAATAAAATAGAGCCATGGGTATAGCTGAGTGACAGAATACGCTTGGGTTCAATCCCCAGTACTTCAAAGAGAAAGCAATGAAAAAGAAAAAAATCCAAATAAACAAAAATTATTAAAATTGGTTAAGCAAATATCTGTATGCTGAAAATGTGCTGGGGCCCAAAAAGGGGTCACAGTGAATGGCTCCGAGCTTTCTATCACCTGATTTAATATCCTTACCTTTTCTTCTCTCACAAATTATAATTCAGCAGTCAGCCATCATTTTCTGAGCATTCCTTTAGCCTCTCATCCACAAGCAAAAATATATATTTTTTCCAGTGGAATTCTTGTGCCAGCTGTTCAGAGAAGCAAGTTTTTCATCTCGGATGAAAAATATGATAGCTGATGTAAAATCTGTAATGGAGGGAGAGTGTGGAATCTTGGAGATTTCTACTCATGTAGAAATCCACATGAGGAAATCAGATGTCAGCTTTAAGAAATTGCTCAGAAAACACCTAGGAGAAAATGGAGACATATATTCTTCTTTCTTTCTTTCTTTCTTTCTTTCTTTCTTTCTTTCTTTCTTTCTTTCTTTCTTTCTTTCTTTCTTTCTTTTTCAGTACTGTGGATGGAATCCAGGGGCATTCTGCCTCTGAGTTATACCCTCAGCCCTAATTTTTATTATTATTCTTTATTTTGAAAGAGGGTCTCACAGAATTGCAAAGGACCTCAATAAGTAGCTGAGGCTGTCTGAGAACCATAATTCTCCTGTCTCAGCCTGCCAAACGCTGGGATTACAAGTGTGTGCTACCATGCCCGGCTGGGATATAAATTTTGAGAACTAAGAAAATACAGAAGAACTTTGAACACAATTAGTGGTCTTGATTAGGATAAGGATACATATTAAAATCAATTATTAAGAAGTCATAAAGTGAATCTTTTTTATGCTGATCTCTTAGGTCTGAGGATTGAGATTGCTTGAAAACTCCCAGGCAACATAAATACACAAAGAAATTCATCGTTGACATTTATATCTGTAGGAAGTCTTAATTTTCAAAAGAAAAACAAACAAAAATTCCATCAGTATTTATGAAGGAACAAAATATACCAAATTGTAATGAAAACCATTCTATGTCAGTGGCAGACTTTGGCAGACTTTTTCATACATTTGCAATATCAGAGGAGAGAACAATAGCCCAATTGTAGCTACACAGTTTGGGAGAGAGGGATATACAAGTTCAGATACAAATGAATGTCTAAATATCTTCCTTTCATTCAATCTTTCAATCTATAACATATGAATAATAGCACCAGGAGGACAGTGTCAGAAAAAGGAGGATTTCAAAATCCCATTTAACAAACAACAACAACAAAAACTCTGAAGTATGTACTCCAGATGACTAGGAAATTGCTCCAATAAAATGTTGGCAATAAATAGAATGAAAAATAAACAAGCAAAAACTTCTGTTTCTGGGAAGATAGAAGAGACATTATTTTTCTCTCCTCTTCCTTCTAACTCCAAAATCAAACATTAGAGAGAAGGTAGACTGGCAAGAGATGTGAGTATCTAAGAAATGAGTAGGTAGTTCTAAAGATTTTCTCTTTGCTTGCTATATTACAGACTTGGTGCTAGAAAAGCCAGCATTCTGGAAATGCTGATTTGTATAGCCAAGAAAAACTCTGACAAACACTCATTCCCCTCTAATAAATACATCAGAAAAGAAGAAGCCTAGTCAAATAGAAAATTTTCAGAAACTAGACTTTTAACTCCATCCAACATTACAGAAAAGACCTTTAGCCCTACCTATACAAATGGCAGCAAGTACCTGTTGGGAAGCTGAATTTCTACCCTTCGCTGGCTACAAAGAGCTTCTCAGCCCTTTCCCCGTCATAGGCGTGGATCAGAGACTGGGTAGGGAGCCAAGAGTTTTGTCCTTCTTGTGTGGAAATTAGGCTTCCTTTTGATTCAGTGTTAGGTCTATTCTTGTACTCCCATCCCACCTAAAGGTAACAGGGTACTTCCGTTTGCTCTCAGCTGGCTGGCGTCAGAAAGAAGTAGTAGAACAAGTATTTTATCATTACCCAATAGCAAAAAGGATCCTCTCCAGCCCTCCAGCTGTCAACAGAGAACATCCAGGTAATTTGGAGTTAAGCTTTAATCTGGAAGTAGTGGGCAGAAATCTCCTTTCCCCCACCAGAATGATGCCAGAGAAGACCAAAGAAAGTAATTTTAAATGGCATCCAGAGTCTCATACATAGCACCAAATTATCCAGGATTTAATAATAAAATAAAACTTTTGACATAGACAATATCAGGAAAATCTCAACATGAATTAGAAAAGACAATTAGCAGATACAAATATTGAGATAATACAGATACAGATGTTAGAAGAATCTGATAAGAATTTCAAGTTGTCCCTCATAAAATTACTTTGATGGAAAATTAAGAAAACACTTGATACAAATATAAAGTATAAAAGCCATGAAGAGAGAGGGACTAATCAAATTTATGCATTCTGAACAA
Source organism: Muscardinus avellanarius (assembly GCF_963383645.1). Classification (NCBI taxonomy): domain Eukaryota; kingdom Metazoa; phylum Chordata; class Mammalia; order Rodentia; family Gliridae; genus Muscardinus; species Muscardinus avellanarius. The sequence continues at coordinate 71,633,315 of NC_137801.1, forward strand.
CACAAAAACACAGTCTGGAGGAAAAAATATAGAAGATTGTAGGGACTTCTGGGACTATTACAAAAGATCTAACATGTAGATTTCTAGAATTCCAGAAGGAGGAACAAGGAAAGTGTTGAAAGCTTTCAAAGAAATGAATCTCGAACACTTTCTAAAATTGCTAAGACATGAATTTACGAATTCAAGAAAAGAAAATTTCATAACAAGATAAAAAACATATAGATGCATATATAATATCTAGACATAGAACAGTAAACTTCTGAAAACTAAAGAAAAAAGAAAAACATCTTCAAAGGAAAAATGGAGAAATGACATCTTACCTGTACAGAAAAAGAAGAATTCTAATTCTAAAGTAATCATCAAGGGAAAATGGAATTGAAGAAGTAACCTAACACATTTTAAATGCTAAGATAAAATAAATGCCATCTCAAAATCTATATCCAGCAAGAGTAACCTTTAGCAATAAAAAAAAAATGTAACTATACTGGGATAAAAGAAACTCAAAGAGAAACAAAAACAAAAGAAAATAACTTCCAGACAACTTGCCTTGACACAACAGGTTTGAAAATTCTCTAAACAAAAAGAAAGTGATAAAATGCCTAATCTTGGAAAATTGGAAGGAAGAGGGAAATTATAACACTGTCTACTGTGGTTCCTAGTAACTCTAAAGTATTTAGAACAATTATGTTATAATTGAAGGAGCATTATAGGCTATAAAAAGAATAGTTTTCTACATTTTACAGCAACTTGTAAACTGTTGACAATTTTTGTAAGATATATATATATATGTATATATGTGTGTATATATAAATCATTTTATATATATAACATTTGCAAGTTAAATAGGTATGAGTGTATATATAAACACATATTTAAAATTTTGGCAAGTTTATTATATATACATGTAATCATATGTGTGTATGTGCATGTATGTGTGTGATACCTAAGGCAAAACTTTATACAAGGATACATACTTGAAAAAAAGTATATAAGCAAAAAAAAAATTATAAGAAATGTCCAAGTAACTTGCCAGAAATGAAAGAGTCAAAATGATAGTCATAAATGCTGATATATCAGTGTTAATTTAATATCCATAATATTAAATGTATACAACACAAATACAACATAAATATGAAAGATTTAAGAGTGAATTTTTAAAATATGATGCAATTGTATGCCATCACTTAAAATATGATGATATATATAGGCTGAAATTTAAATATATGTAAGCAATACATAAATAATTAAAAGAAGGTCTGAGTGACTATATTCACATATTGAACAACATAGACTTTTGGCAAAAGAAGTAATAAGAAACAGAATAGTCACAAGATAGTAATATAAGAGTCATTGCATTAAGATGATAGTAGTTCTAAATGTCTGTTCATCATACAACAGAGCTATAAAATGTGTCGAAAAAAGTTGATACAATAAAAGGAAAAATAAAACTATCCTTAATTACACTGTACCTTTCCAGGTTCAATTCTTAAGGACTAGAGTAGCAATATTTGTAAAATAGTTTGATAAAAGTGGAAAAATTATCAATCTGATTATAAAACTTATGATAAAGCAATAGTAATCAAGACTGTGTGTTATTAGCAAAAAGAATGGACACATTGTTCAATAGAACAGAAATCAAAATCTAGAAATAGACCTCTGGAAGCACAGCCAATTGGCTTTTGACAAGGATGAAAAAATTCAACTAAGAAAAAATAGTCCTTACAACATGTGTGGACCATTGTGATACCAATAGTCAATAAAAAAAAAAAAATCTCAGCCTAAATTTCACAACTTACATGGAAATTGCCTCAAAATGAGCCATAAATTTAAATATAAAATGTAAAACTACAAAATTACTCGAAAATGTATTTTAAAGATCTTTGAGACTTTGTCCTGGATGAAAAGTTCTTAAATATGATATTGGAAAAACAATCCATAAGAAATTTGAATAAATTAGACTTCATTAAAACTAAAAGTTTTGCTTTGCTTTGAATAGTTCCTATAAAGAAAATGAAAAGATAAATTATATACTGGGAGAAAATACTTGCAAAATATAAACCTGATAAAAGAATACTATCAGGAATTTAGAAAATCTCAGCAGAGAAAAACTTGAAAAATGTGCAAAAACATGAAGTGACATTTACTAAAGCTGATATGCCAGTGACAAGCTAAAACATTTGGGAAGATGTTCAATATCAGGACCCATTAGGGAAAGGCACAGTAAGTTCATGATGAGGTATCACTCCACAGCTATCAGAATGACTGCAAGGACCAACCATGACAGGACCAAATGCTGATGAGGAGGTGATGAGATTCAGCCTCTCATCATTGCTAATTGGAATGGCAGAATCGCTGTGGAAAATGGCTCCAGAGTTTCTTAAAAAGCTAAGCAGACGTTTACTGTAGAACAGATCAATTGTGCTATGGGAGAATTTATGGTGATGAAATAGTTCTGTATCTTGATTGTATTTTGTGGTGGTGGTTTCATAAATAAACTCAAGGAATAAAATGACAAAGAGCTGTAATTGCATTTTACAGTAACATCAGTTTTCTTGTTTCCCCATTGTACTGTAGTTATGTAAGATGTATGGCACAGCAGGGTGAATATGATTAACAACAATGCATTATGTATCTCAAAATTGTTAGAAGAAAGGAGTTTGAATGTACTCACCATAAAATAATAAACACTTGATGAGAGATATACTAATGACCGTGAATCAATTACTATACAATGTAAGTGTGAAACATTTCATAAATATGTAAAATGGTATGTGTCAATAAAAATAATTAAAATTATTGAGGAAAGTATCTTATACTACTGAGAAGTATTTAAAAATTTCCTTCTGTAAGCCAAAAATGAAGTCCAAGCTGGGCGTGGTGACACATGCTTGGAATTCCAGTCCCTGGGATGCTGAGAGAGGAGGATCGCACAGGTACAAAGCCAGCCTCTGCAACTTACTGAGGTTCTCAGCAACTTAGTGATAGCCTGTTTCCAAATAAAATATAAAAGAAAATAGTTTGGGGACTGTAGCCCAGAGGTAGAAGACTTAAAGGTTTCATCCCCACAAACACACAACACACACACACACACACACACACACACACAGTCCTAAAAAGCTAATGCTAACAATCATCATCATCATCATCATCATCATCATCACCATCATCAGGAAACTGGATAAATGGTACCCGAAAACCCTATGTGCTATTTGACTATTTCCTGTCCGTTTATAATTCTTTCAAAGCCTAAAATTAGCAGCAACAACAACAACCACAAAAAATAGACCAAAATAACAAGAGAAGTATGGGGCATTGAGATAGCAAGCAAACCTTTTCCTGTTACTGTTAAATTATTGTTTATATATAATACATTAAGAAAAATTATTAAAACGTTGGGCAAATGGTAGGCTATATACCACCCAATATTTTTATCTCAAAATCTCAGCGTATCATTGGAATGAGACATAATTCTAAAAAAAAAAAACTCATCTAAAAAGAATAATATAGGCAATTATTTCCCTAAAGATACTGGGCAGAAATTTAAAGACACAGAAACAGAACAGAACAATGGCACTATTCTAAAGATGTAGAATAGCAGAGATTTGAGAAGGAAGCCCCTTGGCATAAGGTGAAATGGAATATTTCCAAACTATATCAAAATATGTAATAAAATAACAATAACTAAATGTGTACATTATTGACCAGACATTAAAACAGATTTGATGATACTAATCAGAAAGTCCAAAAAAAACAAAACAAAGAAAAGTTTAGCGTCTTGTAAAATACTAGTATTAGTGGCAGAATATGGTGTAAGTATACATAGGCTTAGATATTGAGTGCATTTCAATATATATCCTGGGTTTCCTACTAACTAGCTGTGTGATGTCAAATAAATGATTTAATCTCTTAAAAACAAAAACACCTCTCAAATATTTGTAAAGTAGAAATGATAATACTGACTTTACAAAAAAAAATAGTCATGATGCTAATCAAGATGATGCACACAAAATGCAGAGTGCCAGATAGACAGCAAATTCCCATCGCATGGTATCTATCCTAGGCATAATTTTTACATTCATTTAATAACAATTTTTGAGTGCTACCTATATTTCAAGGATTATGTATCACCACATTGGCAAAGCAGTAACAATCAAGATACATATTCAAATGCAACCTAAGAAGGATCTAGAAAAATGAATGAGTAGTTACAATGCAGTGAGATGCTCTCTTTGAAAATATAGAGGTCTAAAGGTAAGAAGCAGACCCAGGGTAAAAGGTGAGAGCCTACACTCTGAAGGAAGTCATTCCTAACGTTATATATGAAAGATACAAACAAGTGGCCTCAGTGAAGAGCCAGGGATGGAGAGAGATGGGTTAGTAGAGCAAGATGCCTGATTCAATACAGAGTACATGGGATGTTCAAGGCTGGGAAGGAGTCACTTTTCTTCTATATTTTTGATATAATCCACTTATTTTTCATTCCTTCCATGTATAGCACCTACATATTTGATGAACAAAGTGGTCGATTAGAAAAAACAGCGTCCAGATGCTTGTAGATCAAGATAAAGTCATGACTCTTCAACTGAATTTTGTAAGTAGTAAGATCAATGTGTAAAGGAGAGGAGAAGGCATTCTGTTTGGAGAGCTGTGAAGCAAGAAAGAGCTCAGTGTCAGGAGGTCAAAGATGTGAATTAATGGAAGTAGCTTAGCACATCATAAGGCTCCCTTTACAATAAGTAGGAGATAATTCTGTCCAAGGAGAATGTAGAAAGCCTCATTCACATTTTGTAAGAGAGGTAAAATGTCTTGAATTTACACAATATTCAGCTTCACAAAGGTGTGAGTCAGGATACAGATTAGATGGGTAAAATAACTCATCTGATATTTCTTAGAAGTCAATACTCAGGGGAACCCAAATGGAGCAAAGTGCTTAGGGAAGTGTATTCCGGACTTTCTACATTAGATGGTCTTTATTACTTCCTTAAACATTAGAGAATTGGAAGTTATAAGAAGTGAGTGTGTGTGTGTGTGTGTGTGTGCGTGTGTGTGTAATTAGTATCATGGCTGCTATCAATTATCAGTTGAAATTTATAACAGTACACAATAGGTCACAACATTTACATACAGAGCCACGGCTCACCATGATTCACCAATATGTTTTTCTAATAGTCATTAACTACCACAATATCATGAAAGACATTCTATTTTTTTATCACTTAGTTCTTGATGCAATTAAGAGAGGTAAATATAAACCAAGTTTGAAATAGGGTGCAAAATCTAATTCAACTATACTTGCAAGCACACATGCAATAAATGAATGTCAAAACATAGCATTTTCATAGGCAATTGGGTATTTACATTTGGAGTGGATTGTTAGAATTCTAATTATCCAATTTAGAAGGCAAGAGGACAATTTCTTTATGAAAATAAAAATATCACCAAGCCTGATAAAAATGCAATTTGGAATCTTATATGAATTTATTGACACTAGAATTAGAGACAATCTTGGAGAAAAAATTTCATGAGTTGAATCACAGAATAGAGTGTACATTTCCCCATTGCTAGGCAATGACTTAACAGTAATAATCTATACTCTTTTCCCCTTATTAAGCTCTATGTATCTATGAATTCAATCTATTCCACAGTTAAAACTATTGTAATAAACAAGTAATTTAATAATCAAACTCTTTTCCTTAGTTCTATGAGCCACTCAAGCAAATGCTGAAACCTGAAAGAAGGGTATAGGAATTACAAATTTGCAGCCAAATTGGATAGACTTTGTGGGTAATCTGGGGACCTATTACTTTCAGCTCACATCTTCAGAATGGGCTACTCTTGTAGGACGGAGTCCTTAACCTGTGGGGTCCTGCACTTGTTCTAGTGACTTTGGAATGAATTGTAGGGCCCTCAGCTGTTGTCAGAGATTTGATTAGTGTTGGAAATACTCCCACATATTTGGAGTCAAAGATAAAATGTTAAGTCAATGTTAAGAGTACAGTTTGGGATAACAGTCCCCCCCCCCCCACTACAAAGGGAGATACTACTAGATTGATTTATCACTGATAATGCTTATCTTTAATCACCTAGTTAAAGTAATTTTTGTTAAGATTCCCCAACTGTACAGTTGCTCTTTTCAAATCTTTCTGCAGAGTACCTTAGGGCAGAAAATTATTTATATGTATAGTTTATACCTCGACTTCACCTGGCCCAACAATTCTATGAGAAGTCTTACTCTCTACTTGTATAATGATCCAGTGTTTTAGTTTCTTTCTTTCTTTTTTTTTTTTTTTTTTTTTTTTTTGGTACTGGGGACGGAACCCAGGGCCATTCTACTTCTGAGCTACACCCCAAGCCCCATTTTTTAGTCTTTATTTTGAAACAGGGATTCACTGAGTTGTGAAGGGCCTCACTAAGTAGCTGAGGCTGTCCGCAAATCTCCATTTTCCTGTCTCAGTCTCCCAAATGCTAGGATTACAAGAGTGCGCCAACATGCCTGACTTAGTCAGCCTCTCTCTCTCTCTCTCTTCCTCTCTCTCTCTCTCTCTCTCTCTCTCTCTCTCTCTCTCTCCTTTTTTTTAGTGTCCATATAAAGACCTTCAGGTACTAAAGTTGAAAATTTGCTGTAGAAATTTAAGCTCAGGCTTCTTCAACTTTTGGCTATAAAAATTCATTTAATGCTTAGGTCTATCTCACAGCCACTCAGAATAGTACATTTTCCAAATTGCACATAAGGAAGGGAGTCATTTTTCTCAAGCTCTCACACAACTAAATACCACAGACTGAGTGGCTTAAGCAACAGAAATTGGTTTTCTCTCTCTTCTGGAGGCTGGAAGTTCAAGACCAGAGCCAGACCCTAATAGAAAGAAGTCTTTCTTCTGTTTTTATGTGGGTCCATGGAGAGAAAGAGAGACAAGAAGATAGAGACAGAGGGAGAGGTGGAGGAAGAGGGAGAGGGAGAGGGAAAGGGGGAGAGGGGGAGGGAGGGAGGGAAGGAGGGAGGGAGGGAGGGAGGGAGGGAGGAGAGAGAGAGAGAGAGAGAGAGAGAGAGAGAGAGAGAGAGAGAGAGAGAGAGAGAGAGAGAGAATGTCTCTCTGGTATCTCTTCTTAAAATGACACTAATTCTATCAGATCAAAGCCTTACCCTTAGAAACTCTTTTAACCTTAATTACTTCCTTAAAGGCCTCGTCTCTAAGTACAACCACACTGAGGATTAGGGCTACAAGAGACAAATCTGAGAGAGACATAATTATTTAGCCCATAACAGAAGATAAAAAAATCTAAGTCAACCCAAGGAATTAATAGAAGGCAATATGTGAAAACTTTTCCTAGCAAAAATTGGAGAAAAACAAATCACTAGAAAAAAAATTGTTTTTATTGAAAATGTTTGCCTTAAGATACTTATAATATTTACCTTTCAAATTTGTAATAGATGTCATGACATGATTAGATATAAATCTATTCAAACCATCCCTAAAATGAGGCCTCTTATATAAACACACAGAGCAATTACAAAGAAACGGTCATCTCAGTATTGCTCTGCTAATGAGAATTGCCTCTATGAAATGACTATATTCATTTAATTAAAAAGCCCATTATGGATCTCATTCAAAAGGCTGTTCACTGAACTCTTCAGAATAAATCTAGTTTGTTTTAGTGGAGTGTTTAGAAGTGTCATTTTTATTTGTTTTCAAAGATGGTAAAACAACAGGGTCTTGGAAATTATAATGAGCCATTCACCAAGAAAAGTCACAGTGAATGGCTTTTATAAGTTGAGAAAGCTTTAAAGCCAAAAGGAAAGTTTTGTCAACATAAGATGTAAGGAAAATTAAAAAGCAAAAGAGGGGCTGCATTCAATGTAGAAGAGACAAAAATGCAAAGATGTTATGAAAAGTGTATTTTTCTCTATTCTTCCTTGTTTAGCATATTTATGAAGTTGTACTTTACTGTAATTATCATATTTGAGAAAGAAACAGTACCATAATATCTGCTGTATTAGTAACAGGTTCAAAGAAGTGTGCTGCAGAGTTTAACATATAATTTCATTTGCTTTAATACATGCAAATTCTGTAGAAAAGGTTTTTCAAGCCTGAGGAAATATATAAAATCTTTAAAACATAATAAAGTTAGAATCACTAATTGATATAAAAATAATGGATGACAAAACATATTGTACTAGAACAGATAATAAACTGTTTTAGAAGAAACACAGTAAAATTATTATTTACTGTTATATTCTAAGATAAATTTTAGGTGGAATACAATTTAAATAAGAAATGTAAACATAATATTACTTGTTGAAAACATAACGACATTTCTAGGACAGAAGTTAGGCCCAAAGGCCATATTTGGTCTGTCACTTTTTCTTGTAAGTGAAGATATACTGGAACATGGTCGTGCACATGTCCACTGTCTATGGCTTCTTTTACGTTGCAACAGAAAAGCCAAGTAGTTATGACACAGCTAATGTGTCCCTCAAAGTCAAAACAAATTTCTTTTCCTTAACAGAATAAGTTTGCTCATCGCTGATACAGATACAAGGGAAAAACTTTTAAAAACACGACAGCAAAATTAGACGGCATAAAAACACATTCAGATGCATTGGCAGTTATGTGTGTAAAATTTCTGCACTTAAGCTCAGCCACATATGCAAAATTAAAAGGTAAAGGTAAAATGGGATAATCACATGATGGAAAGAAAAACATTACATTATCATATTGTGTTTCCAAAATAACAAAAACAAAAGGAGAATGAAAGGTATTGAGTTATAATGAATAAAAGCAGAAGGAGAAGAGGAATAATGAGAAAGAGGAAAAGGAGCCTGAAAAGGAGAAGGAGGAAGAGGAGGAAGAGGAGGAGGAGGAGGAGGAGGAGGAGGAGGAGGAGGAGGAGGAGGAGGAGGAGGAGGAAGAGGAGGAGGCAACAACCAGGCAGAAGAAAAGATGAGTAGAAGCAGATGTCAAGACCAAAATATTTTAATTGGCTTTTTGAAAAAAAAAAAAAGAATATGAACAAATTGTAAATAATTTAGTAGACTGACAAAACTGCATACCAAGGGATTCTGATGAGAAAAGGGCATATTAACCCCAAGAATCTGAGAGTTATAGCAGCCCTGGTAGTGGATAAAGGGTTCTAAAAATATTCTTCTGAAAGCAAGAAGCAGAAGCACAATCCTGTAGTTCAACAGACACACTGAGGCCCCAGTGGGGACTCCCTTCAGGCATACTAGAGTGCTAGGTAAGGCTGTAAGCTTTGGGTCAGGTGAAGTCATCATTTAGATGAACTCAGGGACATCTTCATCTTCTCCCAACCTACTCCCTGAAAATAGAGACTGGGTGGAAGTACACCAAATAAACCCTATATTTTGGAAGAAATAAACTAGCAAATAAGCAAAACTGTGGAAATACTGACATTTGCTCTGAGGTGTCCTCTCTCACCAAGACGACAAAAGCAAAACATAAACCAAACCATACCCAGCTTTATTTGTGCAATCTGTAGAGTGAAGCCACAAGAAAACTTATGTCTCTATACAAGTCTTTCAATATTTAAGTGTCTCAGTTATTATCCAAAGGAATCTCATGAAAGAAGAAATGAAGAACTGCAAACACCAGAGAATATAGTTGAATATTTAATCCAGAAGATCCAACTAATGTGTAACCAATAAAGTCTATTTGAATTAGCCCATTTTGTGCTGCTATTACCAAATACCACCGACTGAGTAATTTATAAAGAACAGAAGTGTACTTCTCAATGTTTCAGAGGGAGATTGGTGCTATAGTTTGGATCTTAAATGTTGCCCAAATGCCCGTGTTTTGAGAGATTTGGCCCTAGTCTACAGTGTGATTTGGAGGTGGTGAACTCTTTGGGAAGTAGAGTCTAATTAAAGTAATTTAGTTTGTTGAGGGCATGTCCTAGAAGGAGATATCGAAATCCCGCTTCCTTTCAGTCTCTTTTTATTTCTTGACCTCCATGAGTGAAACGAGACTCATTTTTCTCATGTTATAACCATGATGGACTACATCATCACTGGTCCAAACCAGCAAGATCAAGTGACCATGAACTAAAAATCTCCCCAACTGCAAGCCAACATAACCTTTCCTCCTTTAAGGGAACTGTCTCAGGAATTTGTTACAGTAACAGAAAGCTGACAAACACAGCTGGGAGGGACAAAAATCAGATCTCACAATGTCTGATGCCTAGCAAGGACTCAATCTCTGTTTCCAAGGTGGTACCTTTAACCATGAATGCTGTGTCCTCCTGAGAGGGAAAAATGTTCTTCCTCACATGGCAGTAGAACAGAAGAAAGCAAATTCTCTCCTGAAAATTCTGTTTATAGTGGTACAATTCTACTCACCAGGTAGAGTCCTCATGACCTAATCATCTTTCATATATGTCTAAATGCCCAATTGACATTTTTTTGTGTGTGGTACTGGAGATGGAACCCAGGGTAATTCTACTTCTGAGCTACACCCCAGGCCTATTATTTTTTTAATTCTTTATTTTGCAACAGGTCTCATTAAGTTGTAGAGGGCCTCATTAAGTAGCTGAGGCTGTCCTCAAACCATGATCCTCCTGTCTCAGCCTCCAAAATACTGGAATTAAAATCATGTGCCACCATGCCCAGCTCCCACTTGACATTTCCATTAAAAAATACTTCACACTTGTAATATCAGCATTTGGGGGGCTGAGGCAGGAGAATCACAGTTCAAGGACAATCTCAGCTACTTAGTGTGAGGTCCTTTGCAACCCAATGACACCCTGTTTCAAAATAAAGAATAAGAAATAAAGCTAGGGGTGTAGCTGAGAGGTAGAATGCTCCTGGGTTCCATCCCCAGTAACACACACAAACACACACACAAAACTTCAGTCACCTAAATATGCATCATGATTTCTTCTTTCTTTCATCGATTTCATCTCCAACCTTGTCTTCTTCCAGAAATCTTCTTCCCTGGATGGTGCCACTAAGCTGTAGAAAGCAGAATCTTTGGAGTTATTTTTGTCTCTTTTTTGTCTCTTTTTCCTCCATTACTCTTGTATCTAATTCATTATCAAACCCAGCTGATTTTTCTTTCGTGAGTAATCTTGCATCTTTTAAATTGTTTATTGCTACTTCTATCCCTCTGCAGTGCTCTCTCCTGGATGAGTCTCCTGACTGCTTTTATGCTATGAATTCTTGCTTCCCCTTTGATCCAGTCTACAAAATATATAACAAATGATTTTATAAAAACCAAAAGTGATCACATCAATTCCTTGCTTAAGATCCACTACAATCATCCCAGTTACTCTTAAGCATGAAAACCAAAACAACAAAATATTAACCAGGTTTTAAGTAATCTGTCTTCTCCCTACACTGTTGTCTCCTGATGCACTTATTTCCGTGGTTACACGAGACACAGTTGCTTTTCTTTAATTCTTCTAATTCACTGTCTCTCAAAATTCATTCCCTGAATCAACCACAGCAGCCGCACCTGGTAACTTGTTAGAAATGCAATTTTTGCAAATGCTTGAACTCACCCCAGGCCTGCTGAATCATCAGCCCTAGGTGGAATCCAGAAATATGTTTTTAAAAGCCTTCCAGGTGATTCTGATATACTTGAAGACTTGATAACCAATGAAGCATCAAACATACCGATTTATTCACTACTCCCTTTTTTTTTCATACTTACTTTCTAATAATTTTCCCGATCTCCGCTCAAATTTTATTTTTTCTTTGTGATGTTTTTCTGACCTTCCATCTTCCCTTTGTCCAGTTTATATTTTGTGAACATTTTGTACATTTTCCTTCAAACTGACTATTACAAAGTGTGATTATATATTGCTGGTTATTTTATTAAAATGTCCATATCCCTAACTAGTGACTAGAAAATAGAAGGGCCTGGACCTGAATAGATTGACTTAAAACTTATCCACAATAATGACAGATGAAAGATGCTCAATAAATATTATTTGGTTACTAGGATTATGTTAAATATATAGATGACCTGGACATGGTGGTGTATGTTTATAATCCCAGCATTTAGGAGGCTGAGACAGAAGGATCATGGTTCCTGGACAGCCTTAGCTACTTAGGGAGACCCTTTGCAACTCAGTGAGACCCTGTTTCAAAATAAAGAATAACAACTTGGGCTGAGGGTAAAGCTCAGAGGAAGAATGTTCCACCCATAGTATATATAATATATATGTAGACTATGTACATAAATATATACATACATATATATATATATATATATATATAGTATTTTTGCAGTACTAGGATATACATAGATAGGTAGATATAGATAAAATGGTGGGAAAGTATATAATAAAGAAAATCAAGTTAGCACACTCTATTGTTAGTGACACACATTCACTGCTTTAAGACAATAGGTGAAATAATATGGAACTTCCCAAATCAGGGTATTTGCTCAACATTCTAAGCCAGTGTCAGGTACAAATGCAAATGAAATGCAAACGTACCAATTGCTGATATTCTCATATTACTTTAATAAAAGATAAAGGGTATTTAATTATAGAGCATGATAGAGGTCTTAAGAAAGACCATTGTTAAGTTTTTTTCCCCCAATCCCTTTTTTTTCAGTGCACAAAAAATTATGTTCAATCTATGCCTGACTTGCATGCATCTTATATAAAAATTGTATAACATTCAACAAATATAAAATAATAAGAGACTGGTTAAATGCTATATCCTTGGGAACAGTGACTTGTCAGAAAAGATTTGAACTAAACTCCAAGTTCCTTGGTTCCTTACCTTCTAAATTCTTCTGTCTGGTATCTAAGCAACAAGGGTGTTTCCTGAACTAGGATGCTTTCAAGCCTGACTTAGTTGTGTCTTTCCTACCTACCATTGCTGGAAGACACAGACGTTGAGGTCATCTGACCACAGGAGCATGCTAAAGTAGCAACGTGATTACTTAAGATCTGAACTGTGGCAAAATGTGTGGATTGACTGATAAGGCAGAACTCATACATCTGCATCCCTCTGCAGAGGCCTGGGCAAAAGGAAAATCCTCTATCTTAATAAGTTATGTATTTGGGTCACTGGTTTGAAAGAAAGGAACAGCTTAGGAAAGCGACCTAGAAAATTGAAAAGTTAAGACTTAATTGCAAAGAAAAAATTGAAAAGGTAATAGGTCTTGCTCTCACTTTGGCAAGTAAGGTTGTGAAATTGCGTCCTGCCCTGCCTTTATGCTCACTGAAAAGAGATTATTCGGACCTGAGGCCTCTCCATGATGACTGGTAAGAAAATAAGATCATTTTTGCCCAGATCTCCTCCAAATGCTCTTTTCTGTACAAAGAGATAATTCTAACTTAGTGTTATAATAAAATTTATGTAAATAACCCTGTAGAATTAATATCTATGAGGGCATTCTAGAAGAACAGGTCTGGTCCACTTCATGAGCCTGAAACTCAAGGATCTTTATTACATAACCTCCATTACATTTCTGCTTTATTCCATGACCACTTACATTGTGTGTGTGTGTGTGTGTGTGTGTGTGTGTGTGTGTGTGTGAGAAAGTTTGATACTGGGTATTGAAACCAGGATATTCTACCTCAGAACCATACCCCTAGACCTTTTAATTTTTTGTCTTGAAACAGGGTCTCAATGAATTGAGGAGGGCTTTACAAAATAGCTGAGACTGGCCATGAACCTATGATCCTTCTGTCTCAGCCTTCCAAGTACTAGGATTACAGGCATGTGCCCTAGTCCTATGACTTCCATTTCTTATTTATTTATTTATTTATTTATTTATTTATTTATTTATTTATTGTGGTACTGGGGATATTGAACCCAGAGACATTCTACCTCTGATATATACCCCCAGCCCTTTTAATTTTTATTTTGAAAACAGGGTCTCCATGGGATATTGAGAGCTTCACTAAGTTTCTGCGGCTGGTCCCAAACCCACAATTCTCCTGTCTCAGTCTCCTAAGTACTGGGATCACAGCTATGCACCTTAACTTTTGGCTGACTTTCATTTTAGTCTCCATTCTCCCTTCCTTAGTTCATGCGCAAGTTACCTAGAACAGTCCAAGCACTGGCCTTCTGAAAGCTTTTCCTGGTTTCTGCTGCTCCTCTTTCCATTCATTTGCCAGACTGCCACTCTTCTGAGGTTGCTTTAACATTCACCTGATTATCCATTTGTTCATCCTTCCGTTTCTTAGCTGCCGTGCATTTTGATTATTGGCAAACCCTTTATTTACAGAAAGATGTCCTATGATCCAGTAACATATTGCTCATTCATTCTTACTTCCTCACCCAAACATTCCTCCAACCCCATGCCCATGGATATTACTCTACAGACAGGAATTCAAAGGCAGTTCAAACATTAGACGGGATTTAACTTTGATCTTTTTAAGCCATTATACTTACAGTGTTTACTTGCCAAAATGTGCAACTACTTTTCTGTGGTTTTACGCCTGGAAAATCCTGAGTTGTCCTTCAAAAAGGCTCATGTTCAACTCCCTTTTAAAACTCTCTATCCATCTCTCCCCTCATCTCAATAAAGCATAGTTATCATTTCCTCTGAAACACTTAGTTTCTCCATGGACTTTTCAACATGTGACATATAGGTTTGGGCAATAATTTTGTGGGTTTTGTGGGGCAAGCCTTGCCACCTGTGACTTTTATTGAGTTATTCATTAGTCAACAACTCAGGCATATTGGCACTTTGATTGGGTTGATTTTTTTTTTTTGGGGGTACTGGTGTTCCTGGAAACCCTTTTACCTCCAGGCTACACTCCCAGACCCCTTTTTTATATTTTTTTTAAATTTGGAAACAGGGTCTCTTAAGCCAGAGAGGCTGGCTTCAAACCTGCATGATCCTCCTGTCTCTGCCTCCCAAGCACAGTGATTACAAACGTGCACCACCACGCCCAGCTTAATTGGGTATTTTGGAAAATGGATTTTAAGGTTCAATAAATGAGTTAGTAAAAATGAATTTCAAGCAATAAAATAAACACTATACTGATTATTTGTGAAGGAGTGGGATAAGAGGAGAGGAGTAAAAGGAAGGATGAAAGCAGTAACAGTTCACCAGACCTGAGAAGGCCCAGAGATTCCCAACATGAAGTCGTTAAACAAGTGTATTGATCACCATTTCTAACTCGACCATGACAACAAAGTTAGCCTTCAACATATTCAGATGAATTTTTTTTCCTACAAGATACAGATATATTTAAATTTGTAAAAGGCCATATTTTTACATACGATTCAATGATTTGACAGTTTTTAAAGTCATGTATTTTGAGTACAAAGAGCTTCCAATGCCAGTATGTTTTAGATAATTCCATCTCAATATTTTCATTCTATGCAGCATAACAAATTATAATGGGACCACTTTTAATCAACTTGTTTTTTCATCCTGTTAATTTCCATGTCTATTTGGGACATCCATTAAAGTCAATATCCTTAATTTAATGGAAGATTTCCTTTTGAAGTTGCTACATTTTTTCTGTCTAAATTAACACCGAGGATATGTAATGGATGTGTTAAATAGATAATGTTATTAATGGGAAAACTGCATAAATTAAATACAAGTCCAATAATTTTCAGAGCATCTGTTTTACTTTCAACAGTTTAGATTCTTTCATGCAGTGAACAGACCTCTACTTTATATTATCTATTACCTTAATTTATAATCACTATACTCAAAAACCCCCACTGAAACCCTATTTTGATTTTTATATGGATTTAGCACAAGAAAGTATATAAGCTAATGTCTGTCAAGCCCATTTAGAATACATTTTCAAAAAATAACCTACAGGTTTGGGTTGACATTAAGTGGGAGTTATTATTTAGGAAACCATTAAAATGAGATGAACAGAAAATTTGGAAGTTTTTGAGAATCATATTTCATACTTTAAAATATTTAAAGGGAATAAACACAAAATGCTGTCTTCAAATTTAATAGTTCTTTGGAAACAATATAAAAAGAACTATGTGGAAATGTAGCACTAGAAAACGTAAAATTTTTTGTGTCTTTTTTGTTTTGCTTTTGACATCTGAAGGTACTTAAAAATGCACAACTTGTGAGACTCAAACTGTTCATCATATATTTATTATATACTGATTGATTTTATAAACTATATGGCCAGTAATATGCCCTAGTATTATGTAATCAGCGTAGTTCTTACTTATTTCAGCAATTGAAAACTTTTTAGGAAAATGGTCTCACAAAATATGTCTTTTTAGTCTTTCCTAAAAATATAGTCTAACAATCCCTGAAATTCATTAATTTGATTATTATAGAACATTTATGTTCATTCCTGGAAACTAATGCTAACTTTTATACTTCTAAAGCCCTCACTCTCATTATTTATTGATTTTTTTCTTCTTCTCTCTCATATGAGAACACACAGACACACACACACACACACACACACACACACAAAATATTAAGCCTTTTTGAAACAAAGCAGGTTTTTTCTGTTGTTGTTCTTTATGAGTGTTAAGATACCAACCAAACAATCCATCACAAAAAGGTTAATGAACCTCTAGATGAAATGGAACCCAAGAGTTTTAATATTCATTTTATATTCACTTGGTGATTTTAAATGTACCTTAGCTGCCAGCTCTGTATGCACCTGTGGAAAAATATCTCAAACTGCAGAAGGATGTAAGGAAACCACAGGTGTGATAAAGGTCCTGGCGTTTGAATGATGGATAAGATCATCTTACTAGCCATGGTTTGTTATAGGCAAAATTATTTTTGTTTAAAAATCAACAAAAATGTTTGCAATCTGGAAAATATTTTACGACCCTGTTTTTTTTTTTCAAGTGCACTCAAAGAATACAGCACAGTTGTTCATTCAGAAATTACTAGGTGACATAATAAAACCAAATTACAAAGTTTTAAAGGTTTTGACAAAAAATACTAGCATTTACATTATTGTAATAAATGTATTGTCTTAGAACTGAAGTATAATTCAGTGACAGACACTTGCCTAGCATGCACAGGGTCTTACTCTTGGTCCCCAGCACAACAAAACAAACAAAGAAATAAATTACAAGTATGGCTTTATGAATGTATGAACCTTTAAATAAATTAGTATAATGCAATAGCTTTTGTTTTTTATTTCATGATCCACTCACAACATCCACTGAAGTCATCTATTTAACTTTAAAATAGATATATAGAGAACCACAAAGAGGTAAATTGCATTGTTATTAAGTTCTTCCTTCTTTACTCAAATCTCAGAACTCAGACTAACAGAATGTGTAGGTGGAGAAGAAGGGGATGGTGGTCCTTAGAGTGCAGATTCCATTCTATTAAACCTCAGTGTCAGGAGTTGTGTCAAGCAACATACAATAATGAACATCAGTATGCAAAACACTAGACATCTAAATGTGATGGAGACCACAGGTATAAAATGTCAAAGTTTAAGCTTTAAAAGAAAATAAAGGATATGAATACATTACTATAATATTCTGATTTCAGTCCCTTTGGGAGGATACCCAGGAGTGATATAGCTGTATCATATGGTAGATTCATTCCCAATTTTCTAAGACATCTCCATACTGATTTTCATAGTGGCTTCACTGATTTGAAATTCCCCCAACAGTGTGGAAGAGCTCCTATTTCTCCACATTTTCTTGTTTATAGCAGCACAATTCACAATAGCCAAATTATGGAACAAACCAGGTGTCTATCAGCAGATGAATGAGTTACAAAGGTAAGGGCTAATTGAATGATGTGTGCATGTATGCCTTTGCCATCCCGTATTCCATTAAGATGTAAGACTACAATACACCGATAAAAAAGAAAATAAACAAAGTTATAAGATATACAAAAATACGATTATATTGAGCAATTAAGAATAACAAACATGCTATTTGCAGAAAAATGGATGAACCTGGAGAAAGGTATGTTAAGTAAGATTAGACAGTCATAGGAAGTGAAGGGCCATATCTTTTCTCTCATATGCAGAAACTAGGGAGTAATTGGGATACAAGAGGGACTTTTAGATAACAGAGAAGAAATTCCAGGGGAGCCAAGGAGGTGCTCTAGGGGAAGGTGGCGGTAGAGAAGGGAGACTTAATAAAGGAGGTACTTCCACTGACATTACATACATATGTGAGAATACCAATGTCAATCTCAATATTCTGTATGAATTAAAAGGGAGAAGTAGGTAGGGAGCCTGAGGAAAGTCCACCAAGCACTGTGTGCATGCATGTCACCATCACTTTGGACTACATTATGATGTGATTGTATGATGCACCAATAAAGGTGTAAATATTAATTTAAAAATTAAAAATAAGTGAATAAATAACGTTTTGTTAAAAAATGAAGCAGAATGTGTGCACCTGTAATTCTAGTACTTGGGAGACTAAAACAAGAGGATCACAGGAAGAGAGAGAGAGAGAAAGAGAACCATAGGAGAAAAGATAGGGCAATGTTTGATGAGGATCATTTAAAATCATCTTGACTTATGAATAAGCAGCTCTAGCTGGCTGCATATAAATAATTTTTTTTCTTAAAAGTTCTACAATAGTTCCCTGTACCACACATGTAGTCCCCTCCCTATACAAATTTATATCACTATTTGTTCCTTCTGGGATTTCTTCATAACTTTTTAAAGTGTATGATAAAATCCTGTAAGACAAGTTTAAGTACTTTGTAGCATTTTGATTCTCTCCTCCCTGCAAAGCATTGATCAGCCTCTTGCATACTTTGGTGCTAAATAATTTTTGTTTGCATTTTTCTTTTTGTAGAGTCAATTACAGCCTGTTGCAATCAATAGAAGCTCAATAAATGTTCTTAAATATAATTTAAAACTATAATTAATAGACAAATTTATTCTGTCTTCTAACGTATTATGTAAAAAGTTCCCATAGATAAAATGAGGAGGATTCTAATGGACTCAAGAGAAATCAATATACAAATGGAAGTTAGCTCTTCAATGTATTGTATCTCTTTCCTGGTTTCCTACACATCGGTAGGAGGAGACAGGCCTTTGAGCATCTACTGGTGAGTTTTTCTTTCCTGTGCTGACCTCACCTGTGCCTTTACTCAACCTGAACAGCAACATTAGCTTAGCTTGTATGCTGCTATTAAATGCAGGCATTAGAAAGTTCCTTGAGACTCAAGGTTAATGTGACATCAAATCAAAGAAATAGATAATTTAAAGAAGTAAATAAGATAATAAAACATTTCCATAATGGTTTTCCTTGGGAAGATAACTGTTTAACATATGTTTAACTTTTGCAGTGAGATTTCATTTGAGTTTCCTGCACTTAAGATGACAACTCCCCTCCTGTTAGAGCTTCAAGAAAGAGCTGATTTTCAAAAATTGGAAGTTACGTAGGAAACACATACACTAGGAAGGAGGGAATAGTTAACTAACCTGAATGAAGATACAGAGGCCAAAATAAACAAAGGAAAAATTGTATTAAATCTTCTTTCTACTATTTCTCGCAAGGTTAAGTTTACTGAGTTAAAGGGTTGTATGTTCTACTCTACCCTTACTGTTAAATTAAACTTTTAACTACTAACAAAAGCTGGTGTATGTTAAAATGTACCAAACAATACAAAATAATAATTAAAATTCTTTACCTTGGGTACTTAGAGGTCTCAAGAAAATATTGTACTATAAAAATACATAATACCCTGAAAGCAATCAAGCATATGAGCAGAATACAAAGAAGCTAGGAAGAATAAAGGGAAGGGAGGTTAAAAAAAGGAAAGTAAGAAAAAAGGAAAATATCTTGTCATAGGAAGTATATATAACCATATCAAGTGCATCACACACACACACACACACACACACACACACACACACACACACACTCGCTTGCTCTCTCTCTCTCTCTCTCACACACACACAACTTCAAACAGAAATAGATCAGATAAAGGCCAAATTTTGAGTCCAGAGAAAGAAGGCAGGTGTGGGTAAGCATCTTAGTGGGCATATTTTACTTTGTCCTTGAGATAATGGCTTCTTATCCTCCATCAGTATTCTGTGCTCTTGTGTATTCAGGCTTTAAAAGGTACTAGGCAAGGTCAGTGACTTACAACAACCGCATCTTGTCAGGGTAGAAGGAACAATCCAATCTGTGTGTTTTGAAATTATTTTCCATAAGGTGGCACATACATCATTGTTTCATACTTTTACTTTTTAATAAACAATTAGTTTCAAAACCAATTGTAGATAACTATTGACAATAGCACAGAGAGCATACTTTCTGGGAATACAAATTTTAATACTTGCACTATTAGTATCTATATACAGTAATGGAGACTATTTTAGTTCACTATAAATTTGACATTTTTGTCTTTAAACTTGCCAATTATATCACATAGAAAATGCTTTTATGTGTTAGGGTTTGAACTCATGAGTATTCTGTCTCTGAAATACACCCCAGACCTATTCCTTAAAGTAGAAAATGAAATAAGTGCAGAGGCCCTCACTAAGGGCAGAGGGTGGCTTTGAACCTGTGATACTCTTGTCTGAACCTCTCAAATACTGGGACTACAACAAGTGTGTGCCACTATGTTCAGCTGGAAACGATTTCTTTTAATTGTGTATTATCTCAGAAAATGACCAACAATTATAACACATAGGTTAGCATACAGTTTTAAAGTAATGAAGAAGTTAAATAGCAGAGATATCCATCTTTCTTTTATTCAAATACTCATTCAAACACAAAAAAATATTAACAATATACACATCTTTTTTGCAGATTTGTCATTCTTTTTTGCTATCAGCATTCATCAAGAAAATAACTAAATGGGAAATATCCTAATAGTTAGATTATTTGAAACTAAGCCACTGCAGAATGTTAATTTCCCCAGCTTCAGTTCACTGTGAAATTTCTCCCTTCATATGTAAAGGCAGATGATATCATTTTTTTAAGTGACAAGTGGATTCTGTGCTGTATAGCTCATTCGTAGTGAACTTTACAAATGACTCACACCATATATGACTTGTGTAATTACATTTGCATTTGCTTGTCATATTTACTCTAAAATGTCACCGAGTACTTTTTAAAGTAGCTCTATATGGCACAACAAGGATGAGAAAAACAAAGCTATTCATTTCAGATTAATTCTAACCCTGATTAGTTCCATAGGAAAAATAAATCAAATTCATGTCCTAGGGTTAACTGGAGTATCCCTCTCCTCTCCTCTCCTCTCCTCTCCTCTCCTCTCCTCTCCTCTCCTCTCCTCTCCTCTCCTCTCCTCTCCTCTCCTCTCCTCTCCTATCCTCCTCTCTCTCTCTCTCTCTCTCTCTCTCTCTCTCTCTCTCTCTCTCTCTCTCTCTCTCTTGCTTTCTCCCCCTTTCCCAACTCTCAGAAGACCTACTGCGTCAAAGTCACACTGAAAGCTAATTGCCATGTTGGAAAGATGTGGGATTTTACTTGAAAAGGGCACACGACGAAGTAGAATGAGGATTGAACTTATAATTGGAAGTCTCAGGTTCAAAGCCAGGTCCTACTCCTGACTAGTACCTCTTCAGGCCTGCTCACCTTTAATCAGCAAAGTGAACTTACGGAAAGCACATGGGTTTCAGTTTCCATGTGATCTCCAACCCTACCCCATTTTTAAACAGTTCACATGAAGACCAAAAGGGATTAAACCTATCGAACCTATAAATGTAGCAAAGTTAAATTTATACACAGATGAGTTGAAAAGCCAATTAAAAGTTAAAAAAAGCCATCTTCTTCTCTGCATGAAACATTGTCTATGACAGCTGGAAGAAGCTTAAAAATTCACCATACATATGTCTGTGCATGCTTGATTGACACATTTGAAATGTGATTTTCATTCATCAAGCATTTTATGACAATAGATGAGAGACTGAGGTTCCCTGAAAATAACAGTGATCAAGTGCTAAATGTCACTTGTGAAAATGTTTTCCCCAAACCAATATTCCCCAAAAGATTTTTATGGGGAAAATTTATATGGGGAAAATGGCAAAGGCAGTGTCCAAAACTTCCAAAATGTTATGGGGAACCTAGAAGGAGCTAAAAGGATGTTTATTCTGATATAGCTGAAGAAGAAGGACCCATCTATGTATGGGAGATGTAGATAACCCACCCATGGCATCTTTATCAGTTTGTAGAGGTAAAATAAGAGGTCAGATTATTAAGTAGCATGTCCTGTGGATTCCACCATTTTCTGCCATATTATAATTTGTCAAGGATAGACTTTTTTTTTTTCCTGTGACCACCCTCATGACCTGAGTAGTTAAGTACCTACCAGGACACCCAACCGCCCTCAAGCAAGAAGTGTCACCTGTTCAGTATGGTTAGAATAGGCAGTGGTGTCTTTGTAAACAGAACCCAAGCAGAGTATAGTTTTAGAGATCATTATTACGACAGGGACCATAGATGTGTCCACTGTCCATTTTTAATTCTAACCTAAGCTTAGGTTAGAAGAAACTACAAGCACTGAAAATCCAGCAAATAAAATGGTGCCTTCATCCTATTCATAGATAATTCAACTCATTTCATTTCAAGACAGTTCTTTTCATATTTAGATAACACAAGAATCACAAGAAACGGTTTCCATAAACTTTCTAAAGATCATTCTTAATCAGGGGCCAGGGAAACAAAACTACTTACTCTTTCTCATGATGATTTTTAAAAATCTTTAATAGTACTATTCCAGTGCATCCATGGGATTCCTGGGTTTGTTTTCTATCTCTTTCTCCCTCTCTTTCTCTCTCCCTCTCTCCCTGTTTTTGGAAAAGTTAAACATTTCTTCAACCAGATTTATGTATATTGCACTTCATGCATCATTTTAGCTGTTCTCTCATGAATGTGTTACAGTTTGTCTCCATTTTCTTCCATTGTGATGCTCAAAAGAGCATATCATGGTTCAATTGTTGTTTAATTATTGTAGTATTATAGAACAGCATGCTCTCTTGTTTTATGTATTTTAATTTTTCTAATTTAGCACATATTGCATAGCAATTAGATTGCTCTCATAATATAAGTGATTAAATCTATTTTAAAACTTCTGTTATGGAAAAATTTCAATATATATAAAACAGACTAATCTAAACTTCTCATATAGCCATCATCCAATTTCAACAATTCAACAATTTCAACAATTTTCAATTTACAGACCTTTATGGGTCATTTTTGTTTGTTTGTTTGTTTGTTTGTTTGTTTTTGTTGCTTTCATTTGTTTTTTATTTTGCTACTGGGTATTGGACCCAGGGATTTACTATCTCTGAGCTATACTTCCAGCCATTTTTATTTTTTATTTTGAAGCGGGTTCTCACTAAGTTGCTGAAGATCTCAATAAGTTACTGAGACTGGCCTCAAACCTGTGATTCTCCTGTCTCAGCCTACCAAGTATTGTGATTACGGGTATGCACCAACATGTCAAACCATTATGGATCTTAAAAGCCACAAAGTAGGAAGAATAATATCTCTAAGGTGATGAAGAAAAAAATGAAAATTTGAAGCAGGATTTATTAAGCTATAAATTATACTACTAGTTTAGGTAAGTTGTTATACGAGAGAGAAAAACACATACTTTAGAAATCAACTGTTGCTGTAACGCAGAGAATGAATTATAGGAACTGCACTAGACAAAACAACAACAACAACGACAACAACTTTCCCCACTTAAGGATGTCTGTACCACAATGCACAGAATCTGTCATGATGCTAGCTATGGTACATGTCAAAGGAGAATTAAGTTTCCAGATGGAATTAAGATCATTAATCATTTGACCTTAAATAGGAATATTATTCTGGATTATTTGGGTGAACCCAATATAAAAATCAGAAGAGTGAAAGAGAGGACTAAAAGAAGAGAGAGGAAGATCTACTTGTGGAATAAAGGCAGACAATCACAACACAGCTAGCTTTGGAGATGGAAGGTGGCAGTCAGTCAAATACTATGGGAGACTACAGAAGCCACCAGAGCCGGTAACAGATTCTCCCCTGAAGCCTCCAAAGAAACATACATTATCGCAATTTTTGTCCAGTAAGATCTTTGTTGGACCTCAAGCCTCTAGAATTGTATGGAAATAAATTCAAGTTGTTTTAAGCCCCTCAAGTTTCTGATACTTTGCTATAGTTGTTACTAAAAACTGATGTCAAAGGGGCTAGCTCAGGGAAATTACATTGTCCAGTGTATTTTTTGTTGCTTTAAATACAGCTTATGCCAAAAACTGATAAATGTAGCTTTTCTATCTTCACTGGTATAATTAATTAAAATGCCTAAAGATACAGAATAAGCCAAATAGTTTTACCGGGTTCAAATTGTATTTTTGTTGATTCCTATTCATATGACCTTGTATAAGACACTTAAATTCTCTTTGCTTCAGCTTTATAACTTGAAGAATATGCATAATATTTTGTAGGTATGATGACAAAAATTTTAGCATAGACATGTAACACACATAGCAGTGGCTTTCATGTAGAGTTATGAATAATTATTATTATGATATTTTAAAATTATTTATACTTTGCCATACAATTTCCTTCAAGGAGAACCTGTTCCTAAATCTGGCTGATTTTAATTATGTTATCAAGAATGAAAAATATCAGAAAACTTGTCAAGTGCCTGACTGAAATCCATACCTACCTGCAGTGCCTCCAATATCTCTTGATCTATTAAGCTACTAACCCTATTAAAAAAATTGAATTAGTCTGACATGACTTAGTCTTTGTGAACCCTTATTGAAGCTGAGTGGTATCTGTTCCTCCTTTGAGGTATTCACTAATAAGTTTGTTTATAATTGGTTCAGGAATCTTATCTGAAATCAATATCAATCTCATTTGTCTAATGCTTGACCAGTGTCTTTCTATTCTTTATGTTGTTTCATTCCAGAGACCATGCTTAGATGCTTCTTGTGAAAAAGAGCATTGTGAATGTCTACAAGTAGCTCAAAGTCTAGTAGATTCCATTGTTAAGGCTCCAGAACAGTTATCCTCTGCTATCCATGATATTTCCCATTATTATGCATGATCTCTGGAGACCATAGCAATTTTTCCATAATTCAGAATTTCTAGATTTAGTTCTTTACTGGTGCTTCCACTTGGAAGTTTTTATTTGTTTTGTTTTGTTTTGCTTGTTTGTTTGATGTTGTTACTGTGACCAGATAACCAAACAAGAACGACTTAAATAGAAAAAATTTATGTGCTCATGGTTTCAGAGGTTCATCCCAGAGTTCATTGGCTCCAGTGCAAAAAACATTAATGGCTGCAGGGTGCTTCCAAGAATACCTACTCAGCTCATAGCAAGAAAGAAACAGACAGAGAGGAAGGAACTAGGAATATAGTATCCAAAGCCATGCTCCCAGTGATTCACCTCCTCTATCCACAACCTAACTGCCTACTGTTAACACCCACTATGTCCATTCAAATTATTGATGCATTAATGGATTTATCCACAAATGACATCAAATTCCTGGTTCAATTATTCCACCTGTTAACATTTCTGCATTGCCAACACATGAGTTCTGGGGTCATTTGATATCTGAACCATAAAAGTTCCATGTTTAGATTTTGTTGCTGCAATGACTTCCATATGCTCTTGACTGTGCTTTCATTTTGAATGACCTGTCTTCTAACAGTACTATTCTATTTTCCATTTCATCTAATCATCCAGAATTTCTTTCTGTTGCTGTCTTCATTTCATTTATTGACTCTTCATTTCTTCTTTTATTTCCTGTACATCTGCTGTGAGGCCTTTCATCATACTGAAGATCAGAATTCGGAATTCTCCTTCTTGCATTTCTTGTAGGTCAATATTTGTGATTTCCTTATTACCTTTATTTCCTAGTTCTCATATTTTCAGGGTTCTCGGGTTTGTTTTTCTGATATCTTGGTATCTTTTCTTTTGTGTGTAATTCTGTGGATATTCTATCTGATCTAATCTGAGTATTAGGAATTTAGAGGTGTCAGCAGGTAAGCATGCTTTTTCAATTGTGAGGGTTGGGTGTGTGGGAGGAGCTGGAGTAATGGGTATAGGAGTTGGGTAGAGGATATGATTAGGTTGAATAAGAATTTAAGTATAATAAGGAAGTATCTGGTTGAGAATGAGAGAATGTTAGATAGCAGGACTCTTGTAGTTAGTAAAGTATGTAGGTATGGAAATATTAAATAGCTTGAATATAAAACAAGGAGATACAGTAAGTGAAAAAAGAAAAAGAAAAGTTTTGAGAGAAAACAGTAGATATGCTAGAGTGAGTAAGTTTGTAAAAGCAATGGTGGGGGAGGAGCAACAAACATGAATAAAGTAACAAAACAAGTTACAAAACTAACAATTATAAATCAAAGACCAAAAAAAAAAAAAAAAAACAACCAAAAGGAAGAAAAGAATAAGAAAGAGAAAGAAAAAGAAATGACAAAAATAAAAAAAAAGAACTAGTGCCAGTGTGAGAGGAAAAACAAAACAAAACAAACAACAACAAAAAACAAAACAACAACAAAAAAACAAATTAGCAGTCGTCCTTATTTAAGTATGTAGAGCCCGGGCCCATATGATATCTGTATGTATGTTCACTGTGCTAGATTCTAGAGTATACGCCAGTGTTTCTCATTTGCTTCGTAACCTAGTCAGCTTTTGAACTCTATGAGAGTTTGAGCCCCTCTCTTCCTCTGACAGCTTTGTGTTTATGTGTCAGGGTGTCAGATGTCACTGTTAATGTTCCATTTAAGTTCAGGATTCTACGCTTTCTTACCCTGTGCTCCGCACACCTTGGGCCTTGGCTCCTTGCTATCCGTCCTGGGCTCAGAGTTCTCTGCTCTGCACCCTCCTTCCCTGGGCCTGCACCTCCTTACCCACACCTGCAGAGGGTGTCCAGTGTAGTCTTGGAGTGACCCCCTGTAACCCTGTGCAGGTACAGTGCTTTGAGCATCTTTCCTGTATCTCTGGAGGTTCTAACTGGACTATCTCTGGGATGGGCTGCCTGGTCTTAGCCCACCGGAGTCCCGCAGCTGTTCTGGGTGGTCATGCACCAAGTAATGAGTAACTCAAGCAGTTACTTGGCTGTCCTGCTACCAGGTTTCTAGAGGGCATGCAGATGCGGCCTCTGGTGAATGCACGGCTTTTGGATCTTTTACTGGGTCTCTGAAGCGTGGTGCTGGTTGCTTAAGATGTTGAAGCTCTACCGCTGCTTTCTGCACTTCAAGATCTTGGATTATTTTGGGGGATTTCTTGGGGCTGCAGCACCGAAGTTGGCAGCACCAGAACCAGCACTTGCAGTTGGAGCTGGTGGCCCAAAATGACGCCGGCAGCCAGGCCAGTGGTGGCACCAGGTCAATCACGGGCTTTTTGCAGTGGATTTCGCAGTTCAGAATGCTGGATTTCTTATTCTGTGGTTCTTGTTTCTGTTTTGTTTTGTGAGCTTTATTTATTTATTTGGTTTTTAAGACGCAGCCTTTTTGCTAGTTGAACTTTATTTGTTCCAGCTACTGAGATGTTCTGCATCTCACAGTTGCCATTTTGAATCTCCCTAAACCATAAATGTAATCTTTGGTATACATAAGGATATATTTTTCATACATCCTGAATGTACAAAAATCTGCAGATGCTAAAGTACCTTGCATATATGGTATGTGATTTGCATATAATCTATACTTTTCCTTCCATATCTTTTAAATCATTATTCATTATTCCTAACACAAGGTATGTGATATAGAAATAGTTATTGTACTGTATTGCTTAGGAAATAATGGCAAGAAAACTTGTAAATGTTCACCTTTCATTTGAAAAGATCAATTTCTAATATATCGCTACTTTACAATATCTACATACCCTCCCTCTCAAAATTTTGTTCCACAATTGGTGCAGTGCATGGACACAGAATTCCTGAACACAAGAGCAGAGTACTGTCCTCTTTTGCCTGATCTCTCTAAACATCTACTAAGAAACAATGAGCTACCATGTCATGAATACCAGTCTTTTTTCTTCGACAAAGGCAGATTTCAAAATTAGTAGAATGAAATAGTAAATTTCACATATCAACTTCTTATGTGGCTCAATTCTTGTTTTAAAACAAAGGACTGATATGATTTGTGCTTTAAGTAACAGGGCTCCGAATGCTCAACTGTTCCCAACAGCCAAATTCTCATCTTAAAATAATGGGCAGAGGAGATATGATATAATACATCCAGTATTTTCAGCTTTCCAGAATGGGAAGTTACATGCAAATGATTGAAATAGAAATGCTAACCTGAATAAATGTGTTAAGAGAAACATAAAAATAAAAACAGTCAAGCACAGAAACAGCAAAAGGGAAGTTTGACTATTTAGACTATGCCAGTTCTGGCTTTTGTCTCACTATATAAGTCAATTAAAAATGAGATGCAGTTGACAAATATCATTCACAATGCAAGTAATAAAGAAAGTTAATTTACACCATTTTTAAATTTTTTTTAAATTTTTTTTCGTTTTTAATTTTTTTTTTTTTTGTGTGGTACTGGGGTTACTAGAAGCCCTCTACATCCAGGCTACACTCCCAGACCTATTTTATATTTTTATTTGGAAACAGGGTCTCTTAAGCCAGTGCAGCTGGCTTCGAACCTGTGCGATCCTCCTGTCTCTGCCTCCCAAGCGCGGGAATTGCAAGCGTGCGCCACCGGGCTGGGCTATTTTTTTTTTTTTTTTAATAGAGCAACTTAGCAGGGCATGGTGGTGTATCCTTGTAATCCTAGTACTTGGGAGGCTGAGACAGTATGATCTCAGACTTGCAGCCATCTTCAGTTACCTAGTGAGGCCCTTTGAAAGTTAGTGAGACCCTATTTCAAAAATAGGGCTGGGGACATAGCTCTGAGGTAAAATGTCCCTGGGTTCAATCCCCACTACCACAAAAATAATACATAAAATAATATAATATACAAAATAAAATAGAGCATTTTGTTTCTAAATAGATATAGCTTTCGCACATCTAAAAATAATGCTTTTAGATCCCCTAGATGGATTTGAAATTGTGCTATTGTTTTCATTTCTTTGCCAAATAAGTGAAGCTCACTCTCACTTGGGATTTAATAGGTAACAGTTATTTCTGTTTCTCTGGGATGCATTTTAACATGGGAAGGGTATTTGTTTATGATCCTCAGTATACAAAAATGTATGTTAGTGATAATTCTCAAAGCATACTTACTCATTGTCACAAAAACAATATTCTGTAAATATTAGCTAAAGTTATATGATAACACATTCTAGAAAGCCCAAATTTATCTAAACTCCCAGGATATCACATTTTATTTCATGTGTAGAATATCTTTTTTTTTTAAATCTAAAGTCTTTCCCTTAAACATAGAGAAAAAGAGACAACAAGATTTAAAATTGCATTGGATGGGTCACATTTTACTCTAATTAAAGGTCCATGGATCATTAAAAGAATGCATAGAACATAGAAGACATTTATACATTATTGGGTAATTTTAGCATCCACATGTCAAATGGTCTTGGATGCTTTTTCTCTCTTCTGCGTGTAATTTCAGTAATTTTCCTAAGATCTTACTGGAGTCCACGACAGAGTTAAAATGTAACTTATATTTCTTAAGTCCTTCCTGTTCCTTCTACCTTAACATTGTGCCTGCTTGCTTCATTTCACAGTAGTGAGGCAAAGGTGCATTTTGAAGAAATTAGGAAACGAAGAAATCAAAGGAAACGGATGTTGATAATCTCAACAGTCCTTGAAGTCTGCTTATCTACTGCTAAACAGGCAATTCACTCAGAAGCTGGGGAAACCTTAATACACTCATCAAAGCCCTCTTTACAATTACAGAGGTATTAAAGAAGTGCCCAACAGTGAGAGGTGAATCTTAAGTAGTTTAAAGATTGCATTTAGATGATGAAGGTAAGAGCAATAATACTTAACGCTACTATAGAGCCTTTATTCCCGGAGGCTTAGAGATTAAACTAAAGGTCAAATGATATAAACCTCTGATATCTGCAAAACTGGGCAGGAAACTTTATTCTAATAATGTTCTGCAGTTGTTGTTTTGCCTTGCTTTTCTTTTTTATTTTCTTGCAGTAGAAACAAATCCAATACCCTTCTGAGAGCATTCTAGCCCAAATTATCTTTAAAAAGCAATGAGGTCATTTTCAACTTGCAGTAAAAGAAAATGTCTTGGTGCTAAGTTTAAATAATAAATTGATCTTATCCCAACACAAAATAGAGAAATTCTATGTGGGAAATAGAAGCAGAAATTATAATAGTGTGAGAAATTGTCAGCAAATACAAACATTTCATAAGAAAAAATAAATATTCAGAATAGTTGCTGATAGTGTAGAATAATATAGAAAAATAAACACATACTTTCAGATATCCTTTAAAATTCTACTAATTAAAGTTTAACTCCTTTCACAGTATAGGATAGGCCAAACTTTACTGTTTGGTAAGATTAGTAGGATGACATAAATTTAAGTCTAAAGATGTACTATAAAAGTCTATACTACCAAGGCAATTTAGCAAAAATATTTTTATGTTTTTATATAAGTATAGATATATAACTTTAATTCAAAGAATACTAAACTATATTTGATGTGGATGGTAGGAAAATAATAATCTAATGGGAACACATAGCAAAATTTATGTTTCTTGTTATTTACAGGATTGAAAGAATGCAATGAATTATTCAATTCAAGTAATTGTTTCAGTCTTTTGAATTTTTTCTGAGATATGTTGGCTAAAAATTTAGATCATTTTAACAAGACTTTATCTATTATACTTATTTCAGTGAATGGCTCAGTAAGATGAAAATATGCCTTTAAACATATAGAACACAAGATAGTAAGCATTTATACCAATAAATTATTTTGTCATTTTTTATATTGCTTTTAAAAATAGATGCTATTTAAGATGTGCAATTACTAATAATCATGTGCATTTTATCTAATTGAAAATACTTAAATGTTAACCACATCATAAAATGAACCTAGTTGATTAAAACAAACTAAATGTTAACTAACATTTGGCCTTTAAACATCTGCTATTTTAACATTATAAGATGTAAATGAATTTTTCTCAATTGGCAATTTTCCTTTACTATAACTCACCACCAAAAATTACATGTATAGAAAAAAAATGCTCTAGCAAAGAAGAGAATCACATTGTAGAAACTACACAGCGATATTTAAGACAAACAGTAGGATCACAGAAAAGGGTGTCATTTTAAGTTGGTAAGTGTGTGTGTGTGTGAAAGAGAGAGAGAGGGAAAGAGAGAGATAGACAGACAGAAAGACAGACAGACTAGGGATTGAACCCACGGGCATTTCACATAAGAGCTACATTCTCATCTCTATGTAATATATATATAAAGAGAGATAGATATATACATATACATATACATATACATGTATATATATACATATATATATATATATACATATATATAAATACATATATATATATTTTTTTAATAGGATCTCTATAAATTGTTGAGGGCCTCGCTAAGTTGCTGAGGTTGGCCTGAAATTGCTCATTTTCCGTTTTAAGCCTCCCAAGTACTGGAATTACAGGCCTGAGCCACCACACCTGGCCTTAAATTAGTCTTGTTTGAAGCCTCCAAGATACTGTAGTCTA
Source organism: Muscardinus avellanarius (assembly GCF_963383645.1). Classification (NCBI taxonomy): domain Eukaryota; kingdom Metazoa; phylum Chordata; class Mammalia; order Rodentia; family Gliridae; genus Muscardinus; species Muscardinus avellanarius. The sequence goes on from NC_137801.1 coordinate 71,664,812, forward strand.
GGTTCTGTAAAAGTAAAAATACAGAAAATTAGCTGGGTGTGGTGGCACACACCTGTAATATTTAGGAGACTGGGACGGGAGGATTGCAGGTCAAGGGCCAGGCTCAGTAAATTAGAAATATACTCTTTCAAAAAAATAATAAAAAGGGCTGGGGAACTGGGCATGTTGGCACACACTTGTAATTCTAGTACTTGGAAGGCTGAGACAGAAGGATCACAGGTTCACAGCCAGCCTCAATTACTGAGGCCCTCTGCAACTTAGTGAAACTTCATTTCAAAACAAAAAATAAATAAATAAAATAAGATAGGGCTAGTGATATAACTCAGAGGTAAAATGCCCCTGGGTTTAATCTTCAGTACCACAATAAATAAATAAATAAATAAATAAATAAATAAATAAATAAAGTAAAGGCTAGGGCTAGCTCAGAGGTCGAATTGTCGTAAGCATTCGATACCCAGCATATAAAAAAAAAAGAACCAAAAATCTACGTATTGTCATGTTTTTAAGTGGTGAGGTGTGGAGATTAATTGAAGATGATTACCAGCAACCAAATGTCATAGATTTCCTTTATAAAAGATAAGAAAATATTTCAAGAATTCTATACCATCTGTCCTCGGGATTAAAGAATATCCACATATAAAATAATCTCTGTCTTTTCTTCTACTAGACTAAAAGAGCAAAAAAATTTTTTCCTACCCAGTCCTATTGTGGCTTTTCTCTCTTCATACAAATGGGAAGAATATATATAGAAGATGAAGGAAAATGCTGTTTTCAGGAATGTGTCCCCCAGAGGAGGCTCCATTGGCTCATTCTCACTGTGTGAGTGGGATGTGCAGTGCACAGGTGAGCCCAGGTAGGTTACAAGAGCCAAAAATAAAGAGGGGAGAGTAGTGTAATAAAATTTACAGAGGAAACTGTATCTTGCTTTTGGCTTGTTGGCTCACTCAGCTCTGTTCTAGAATGTTGTATATGAAAGAGTACAACATGAGCCTAAAACAAAGGAATTACAGTTAAAATCTACTGTAAAAATGCAAACTTTTTATATCTACACATCTGCTACCTAGAAATTTTAAATGCATGTTATATATCCCTTTGTCAAATATGCATATTATCCAAAGTATAAACACACAAAAAAGGGGAATACATTAATAGCTAAACATTAAACAAATCTTTTGTCTGGAGACCTTTCGAGCAAAAAAAAAAACCCCTAAAAGTTAGAAAATTAGTACAGCATTTGTATGCTGGCTAGAAAAAGAGAAAAATAAAAGCAATAGGAAAGGAAATATGACCCAAGAGAAGTTTTGAAATGAAAACACAGGAAACTGACATAGCAAATGGATGTCCATACAGAGGGCTGTTGTAAATCAGAAGCAGAGCATGGAATGGAAAGAATAGGCCAGCTCTAAAAGTTAGATGAAAGTATAAATTTGTGAATGATACACTGAAAGGAAAGATAGTAAGAAGGCAATTATTTTGGAGACAACGAATACAAAACATGCTTCAAAATAATGGTATTAGAAACAAACTTGCTTTGAAACAAGTCAAAATGAACCGGATTAATGAGAAAGGGGATGGGTAGATACTATAAAAACAACAATATATGGAAAACTGATCTTTCCAAAGAAAATATGAAAAGAAACAACAGTATTTAAAGGTCAACGTCATTGTAGAAGATAATATCCATAAATTACAAACAAAAGGTTCAACATGTTAAAGAACTCATTTTCCAAAAGAATCTGTTTTTTATATATTTTATAAAAATACTATTAAATGTTTTTGAACTATAAGTATGCAACCCTTAAGTGCATAAGAGAGAAATAAATCCTGCCTACAAAACACTAAAGATTTGTCTGGATTCAAATTTGTACACTACAAAAATTAATTTTTAGAAGATGATCATTTGGTATCTGTGTATTTGAGGCAAATAAATACTAAATTTGGTTCAAATTCATGCAATCATCCTGCTTACTAGTTTTTTAGACTTCCTTGAAGCTAGAATTCCTCCTGTATCAGGTTTTTCTTTAATCTGTTTCTTGAGGACTTCAATAAAGGGAAACCACCAATTTACTTGTCTCTTTAAACATTGAGAAAGAAAGCTATTTGACGGTTGATCAATTAATACACTATTAGTCTACAAAATGAAAACAGTGTGACATCTAAAACATTTGAAAATTAAAATTCTCTGACAAACGACTATAATACAGTGTATGTGGATTGTTTGCTTTATGGTCTATCTCCTTAAGTTACTGAGGCTGGTCTTGAACCTGCAATCTTTCTGTCTCATTCTCACAAAAACTAGGATTACAGGAATGCATCAACAAGCCCAGCTATCTGTACTTTTTAGGCAGGCGACAGGTCTGAATCTATGGTTATTTTCATTGAAAAACAACATATTCTATGCATGAACTGGACCTTGCCTATTATTACCTAACATAAAAGTCGTTTACCCAGTGGTAGCAGTATACATAACTTTTTACTTACTTTCTTAATTCAATCTTTTATCTTTTTTTCTTATTCCTAACATCATATCTTAATTTAGGAGATAATACAAAATAGGACTTATTTTCAAAGGGAAAATCTGAAAGATAATGGATTTATAGTTCTAATATTTTTAAATCTGTGAGTATGGAAACAATTTAAGTGACTGTACCCTTCATTAACTACATGTTTGTACTTGAATTGAAACGTTCCTGCCTGCCTTATATGCTACACAATTACCATAATCCCTGAAGCTATTATCATGACCCTGATTAACATTTATATTAACCATGGGCTTTATAATGCACAACTGACAATGAAACCTGTTATTCTATCTCATGCCAAGAATAACACATGAAGGATCAAGAAGGTATGCTTGTGTGCTTGGTAACTGTTGTTTGGAAGGTAAACTGGCTTACTATTGGCAATTTAGACTTTAGGCTCATGCTCAAACAGGTCTATTTCTGCCTCTAAAGTAGGCAGAAGAATTGAATTTTGTATTAGAAGACTATGCGCCTATATTTCTGTCAATTCAATTATCTTCAGATTCAAAACATTCCAGTGCTTAAAACCTCTATTTTAAAATCCATTTAATATTAAGAACCATAGATTATTTATAATTTTCTTTTAATTTTCCTCTTGGCTCCTTTTCCCAGTAAGTTTAGCTCTTAACTCTCCAAAGAAAAATTATTAAAAAATAAAAAGCCCAGGAGGAATTATCTTCTGCCAGTGGTACTCTAAAGGGTCTTACTTCATGATCAGTGTTATTTTTTAAATACTGCTTTATAAGTAATCAAATATTTTGTGGGTTGAGATAAGGCAAATAAATGAAAACATATCCAAGACTGAAAGGAAAATCTTAGTGATTCATTAGACATACTATAGGAGATTTAAAAAGCCATGTTTCTACTTAAAGTATTAACTTTAGGTAACTATTGACAGCTTTCCCAGTCACTTTAGACTCTTTAGGAAACATAACAATTCATCTGATAGCTGTCTTTGGATGCTGGTATACAGTGGCATCTCATTGCCTTCAAATTTCAAACTCCAGGATTAACATCAAATTCCTTGCTTCCTTTTCCTCTTGGTTTCCTGGCAGTTACATTTTTTAATGCTCCAGTCACACCGAACTATTTGGAGTTCTTGGAATTTGTGTTCTGCTTTGCTGCACCTGTTCCCCGATTTACTTCTCTCTCCTGAGTCTCCTGGGATCTGCCAGCTCCGGCATCTCTCAATCTCATTACAGATAAACTTCATACAGGATGATAATGCTGGAGCCAGGTACTCCTTCTTTGCCTCCTAAACCCATAGTTAACTTTGGGTTCCAGAGGGCTTTGTTCAACACTGCTGTGCCCAGTGAGTAGCTGCCTTAGATTTTCTTAACACCTGAAAAATTGTGATTTTATTACATGGGGGTGGGTGGGGATGGAAGTAAACTATAGTTGTGTTAATAAAAATAAATTTTATTGGACCACTTTGGTAAATATATTGGGTCTAAAATAATGGTGACCAAACTCAAATTGACTTGATGTGAAAAGTAAAACTGTGTGAGGAAAAAAAAATTGGTGGTACATGACTTTAATCCTGTTACTTGGGAAATGAAGAGGAGGATCAAGGTTCTAGGCCAACCACAGCAACTTAGCAAGATGCTATTTCAAAAAAATAATGTATGCATATCTATACTTTTAGTAGCACAATTCATAAGATCCAAATTATGAACCCAACCTAGGTGTTCATCAAAAGATGAATAGATTATAAAATTATGGGAGAAACACACAATGGAATTCTCAGCAATGAAGAACAAAATTATGTCATTTGTAGAAAAATAGGTGGGCCTGGAGAACAGTATGTTAAGTAAGATTAACCAGTCACAGAATGTAACGGGTCAAATGTTTTCTTTCAAATAGGAAAGCCAGGGCCAGGTGTGGTGGCGCACCCTTGTAATCTCATTTGGGATTCAGACTGAAGGATAGTGGTTCCAGGGCAGCCTCAGCTACTTAGCAAGGCCCTTCACAACTCAGTAAGATCCTGTTTCAAAGAAATAAAAATACTAAAAATATAGGACTAGGTGTGTAGCTCAGAGGTACAATGCCCCTGGGTTCCATCCCTGGTACAGGGAAAAAAAAAAAAAAAAAAAAAGGAAAACCGGGGAATAATTGAAATACAAAAAAGAACTTTAGACAATGGAGGAAAAGCTCTAATAAGATAAAAAATTCCCTTTATTAGATTATTTCTCTAAAGCATATCACTCAAATAGCAGATTTGGCAACAACTTCATCTGTGTGTGTGTGTGTGTGTGTGTGTTTTTACAATGAATCCAGTATGCATCTTAAATATATTGTCAAGAGAAAATTTTTTTAGTTTTGTATAAAGGCATTTATATTGAGCTTGTATACTTGATTCTTTTTCGTATCAAAGTCCCATGAAAATCTATAAGAAAATATGACATATTGTGAAAATAGAGGCAAAATGTAAGATCTAGGAGGAAAGTAGTGTTATTCAATAAGACACTGAGAAATTTTCACAAGAAACAGAACAGATGAGACAGAAATGAAGAAAGTATCGACAATAACAAAAAGAAAAACACCTAAATTTTATTGAGAAGTTAGTGTGTGCCAAATAAAAATATATACAGGATGAGAAAAATAATGATTTCAAACTGTAATTCATTAGACACAGTATGTGGGTGAACACTGAAACTAATACATGGCTCAATCTATTAGAAGGAAATCCAGATATAGGGGCAGGTAAACAAAGTATACAATTTTCCATAAATCTATTTAATAGAAAAATCAGGGAACTACTAAAAGGAAGTACATATCTATGTATTAACACAAAGATGTCAGTGTTACTATGGATACACTCAATTGATCAGGACATCAATAAGATAAAAAGCTAATGTGTGTGTATATATATATATATATGTGTGTGTGTGTATGTGTGTGTGTGTGTGTGTGTGTGTGTGTAATATATTGAGAGGCAGAAAACAAGAAAGAAGAAAATAAGTATTTGTGCGGAAGAACATTGTGGTTAATCACAAAGTGATGAGCGATGTGATAAGATTATTCATAGTAGTTCAGTCTTCTGTTCACATCTAAGAGGAAATTCCTCCTCCTCCAACCCTTGCACTGAGGAAAAGCCTCATACCTAAGTGGATGATGTGGTAACATGGCCTTCCATTCCTATGTGGAGCCTTGTAGCCCCAACCCTCTTCTGCCCCATCATGGTGAACCCTGAAATTTCATGAGATTTTAATGTTATAATAGGGTAAAGTTTCTGTAGGCATAAGGTCCCTGAATGACTAAAGAAAAGCACTAAATAATATTGAGTAAACATATGGGTGAGAAAAAAGCTTTGCTATTTTAAGTCACTGAGATTATTTTTAAGTGCCTCATATCCTAGACTAGCCAAGTAATATGTGTGTAACAAATAATTTTATGTATACCCCAAACACTTATTTTTTCTAATCTTTACATGGTAGATACAGATGCATACTTTTGTTATTTTCATTTTCTTGTTTTGGGCTTTTTGAGGGTGCTTCTTTGGCTTCAGAAGTCATGCATTACATAGAATAACTTATTTAAATCAGTACCCAATGAATGACTTTTGGGAAAAAATGGAACAAACTGTCTCTTGGATTTTTATAATCACAATCAGTTTATCAACGACAGAATTCTTTTTTTCTTCGTTGAATGAAAATTATCGTGCTGAATGTCCAGATATAGTAAAAAAAATTCTTGCATGTTCATAAAAATTGAACATTTTAATTAAATTTTTAGAGAAACGATGATAAGACGCCATCTCAGAAAAAAGAGAGGTTAACAAATAGCAATTTCTTTGTGCTTGACAAGATATCGGAACACTGAAAGCAGATATAAAGCTTAAAGACAGTCTTACACATGTCTTCAGAAGCTAACTGCATGGAATTTATCTTTTGAGTGGGCAGGAGAGTGCACATTAATGGATACCACTGAGACACTTTTCTTGCCCTACTTGTAACAAGACTCAAGTGTGACCCGAATGGCTCCCTGGTGCTTGGATTTATATTCTTCTCAGAGGCATTGGATATTGTATTTCACTACAAAGAGCTAAAAACATTGCAATCATTATTTATAAATCTTTTAGAAAAATGCATTTTCTTAGCAGCAACTATGGCAACAGGGAACTCGAAATGACACTGGGAAAAAAATTGAGTTCAGTTGCAACGGGTAATGTACACAGGATTTATATTTTATCGCTGCCTGTATTTTAAAACAGGATAAAATTAAAACAAACATTCAGTATAGGTGATTATTTTCCTTTCTTCACCCATGCGTTGCATTTAAGTGACATTTAAATATTGTAATATAAACTTGCATGATCTTCGGGAAAAGCGTGTGAACATCAAATGACTCCCGGTGAATCAAAATCATCTTTTTTTTCTAGGGTACAGCTAACTTTATACATTTGTGATATTGCTAGCACTTGTAGCCATGGTTCTTATATTACTGTCATTTGTTATAAATTTAATAAACTTTCTGGAAATGGAAATATGGTCATTCTTCGTATGTGTTTGATTTAAAGCAAGCATGAGTTCTTTTACACACTAAAACACATATTTTAGTACCTTTTTATACTGCTATAGATTAATAATACTGACAAATTATTATCTCCAAATGTATGACTTGACCATCATTATATTAGTTTGCCAGGGGCTATCATAACAACTGCAGATTGGTTGACAAACAACAGCAATATATTTTCCCACACTTCTGGAGTTAGAGGTCCAAAATGAAGGTGTTGGGGTGGTTCCTTCTGAGGCCCTGATGCTACCTTGTGGACCAGGCCCCCTGACTGACATGCAGCCACCTTGGCCCTTCACACTGACATTCAAATTGTCTTCCCGCTGTATCGGTTGGGTCTAGATTTCTTCTTTTTATAAGGATACCAGTCAAGTTGGGCTAGGGCCCATCCGATTGCTTCATTTTAAGTTTGTTGTCAGTTTAAAGACCCTACCTTAAAATTTAGTCACTTTTTTATATAAATGGGGGTTATCATTGAACAGATAGATTTTGTGGGGGCCTAACAGCCGATAGCAATCATGTCATTTCACAATATAATTTGTATTTTCAATACTCATTTTTCTACACATTTTCTACTAAATACCTTTACAGTTAAATCTTGGTATGAATGCTTAATTATTTCTCAGACTATAATGCTCAATATAAATATGATAGATAGCCGGGCGTGGTGGCGCACACTTGTAATCCCAGCATTCCGGAGGCTGAGACCCGGAGGATCACGGTTCGCAGACAACCTCAGGTACTTAGTGAGGCACTTTGCAACTCAGTGAGACCCAGTTTCAAAATAAAGAATAAAAAATAGGACAGGGACTGTAGCTCGGAGATCAAATGCCCCTGGGTTCCATCCGGAGACCCGCAAAAAAAAAAAAAAAAAAAAAGATATATATATATATATATATATATATATATATATATATATATGATTATAAAAATGTTTTTTAATTTTTTTAATGTTTTATATAATTATAAAAATTATATAAAATATATAATTTTTAAAATGATATATATATATATCATTTTATTGCATCATTTTATTCTTTATTTTGAAACAGGGTCTCACTAAGTTGCAGAAAGCCTTCCTAAGTAGTTAAGGCTGATCCTCCTGTCTTAGCCTTCTAAGTGATGAGATTACAAGTGTGCGCCACCATGCCCGGCTTAACCCTTAACTCTTTTTTTTTTTTTTTTTTTGGTGGTACTGGGGTTCCTGGAAACCCTTCTACCTCCGGGCTACACTCCCAGACCTATTTTTTATACTTTTTTATTTGGAAACAGTGTCTCAAGCCAGCAAGGCTGGCTTCAAACCTGCACGTTCCTCCTGTCTCCACCTCCCAAACACAGGGATTACAAGTGTGCGCCACCATGCCCGGCGATATAAGTATTTCTTAAACTTTCATAATTGTTGAAAAAATCTCAACACAGGAATTTGTGGCATGTGATAGGAATATTGGAGATTTTTTTTCAATATATTTCTGATATTAAGGACTAGATATCTTTACAAATGAGTATTTCAGAGACTGGATGCATAGCTTATTTGCCTAGAATCCTCAAGGCCCTGAGTTGTGCACATCAATCATCACAAAAATAATAATTATTATTTATCATTTTCTCTTGTGTTGGGGAAATAAAATGGCATATCATTAATTTAATTTGCAATTTGGAAATGCTAATGGTATTAAATGATTTGTATAAATTATTTGTTTCTCTTTTGAAGGATCGGCATGCTCAATTTTTCTTCTTCCTATTAATTAGGTAACAATATGTTACTTTTTTGTAATAAAATATATTAAAACATTTGCTCCAGAATTTGTGGCCTGTCTTTTTATTTTACTGTGGTGTGTCATTCCTGCATAATTTTTGAAAGTTGGGGACTAAATTTTTTTAAAAGTACAGCATGTTTTTCCACAATGTTTACTTCATTTGGTGGCGTGATTAAATCACATTCAGATGCATATATTTATTTTGGACTGTAAAGAAAGTGTCATTGGATTTCATCGCTTGTCTCCAAATCAGCATCATCATTGATACATTGAAAAGCTTGTGCTTTGCTTTGGAGTTGCACTCCTCTGAGCTGAACCAGAGGAGTCCAACTTTGCTCTTACTTAAACGTGTTACGGGGATTGCTTTTCTCAGGTGCATATAGAAAGGTGCTCAGGGTCGGGTTGGGGCACTCCTTCCGCCTCAGAATGGACCATGGATTTGATAAAGGAATGTCTACTGCTTCCTCACATAGAGTAACAAAGATAAGATACTCTGATCTCTTTGTTTCTGTTTTATAAGGTGAGACCTTCTAAGGACAGGAGTGATGAGCCCCTGTACTCGGGGGCTCATCACAGCTCTGTGAAGCAATGAAAGAAGAAACCTCTAGTATCTGGCACTAGGAAATCCTACTGTTAGTTTGTTCGCTAGTTGGTATTGTTTTTTGAAGTTTCTGTTTGCCTTTTGCATCTGTATAGAAGCTCACTTCAATCATTTTACATGCCATGGCGAGGGGTATGGAAACTCCTTCTATGTACTTTATAATTAATTTTTCCCCTTTACATGGATTTTCTATAATATTGAAAAATGTAAACTATTTGACCCATGCAGGATTATAAAAAGTGAGCTAGTATTTTGTGAGGCATTATTTACTTGACGTTCAGAGAATATTATAATTATTCTATAGTCACAACATTTACTTGTGTACACAATGAATGAGGCTACTGTCTCTTATTTATAAAGAGGATTTTCTTTTCTTTTCTTTCTTTTTTTTTTTGGTGGTACTGGGGTTTCTGGAAGCCCTTCTACCTCCGGGATACACTCCCATGGGCTACACTCCCAGACCTATTTTTAACTTTGTTTTATGTGTAAACAGGGTCTCTTAAGCCAGCAAGGCTGGCTTGAAACCTGCGCGATCCTCCTGTCTCTGCCTCCCAAGTGCGGGGATTACAAGCGTGTGCCACCAGGCCTGGCTTTTAAGAGTATTTTCTAAAAAACGAGAGTTGGGCTGGGTATGATGGTACACGCCTGGAACTGAAGTGCATGGGAGGTTGAGACTGGAGGGAATCAGGTTCAAGGCCAACCTCAGAAATATGGCCAGGCTTTCAGCAACCTAGCAAGACCCTGTTTAAAACGATAAAATGGGCTGGGCGTATATATGGACATAGGAAACCTCTGCATTCACTCCTTAGTACCACAAAAGAAAAAAATAAAATTAAGTTAGATGAGAGAGAAAATTATAAATGGATTTTGAAACTGATCTTCTAGGTCTTCCTCATGCACAAACCAGACCCTATTTGTTCTTCTTATCTCTGCCATAGAATCTAAAGTTTTACTAAATTTGTTCTTGTTGTTGTTTTGGAGACCTCTTCCTTATGCAAGTCTGGCCTTGATCTTCCTACAAACATCTCTAGTTTTTCTAGAAATGTTTAGATTTTTCACTTTAAGAAAACAGGACTTTCTTTAAAACAAATTAATAATGTAGTGATAGAAGTTTTTCTCCTTGGTGTTTCTTCTGTTCTTATTTAATCAGATCAGGTTTCAAATGAGTCACACTGACAATTCCTGGTGGTTACAATGATACTTGATGGCTGACACATGAAAACGTTGTGAAAGGTTTATCCACCTTACAGAGAATTTTTTTTGTAGTTGTTGTTTTTGCGGGTCTGGGGAGGTAACCCAGGGGCATTAGAACTTCAAGCTACACCCCCTGCCCTATTTCTTTTTTTTTTTTAATTCTTTGAGAAAGGGACTTACTAAGTTGTGGAGGGCCTCACTAATAGCTGAGGCTGTTGGCAAACAGCGATCCTCCAGTCTCAGCCTACCAAATGCTAGAATTACAAGCATGTGTCATCATGCCTGGCTTGATAATTGTTTTTATAAAAAATATTATGCTTGGCATGGTGGCCCATGCCTGCAATCTTAGTACTTTGGAGGCTGAGATGGGAGGATCTCAGGTTCAAGACCAGACTGCAATTTTTTGCATCTTTCAGCAACCCAGCACGACCCTGTTTCTAAAACCAAAATTTAAAAAAGGGCTCAGAGTTAGTATGCATCTGGGTTTAATCCTTAGTACCACCAAACCAAACCAAACCAAAACAATGACAAAAATCTATATCATTTCCAAATGCATCTGGTATGGCTTAAATTTCCAATTATGCACAATAGACTAGAGAATTAAGCATGATGGCTGAGCCTGTGATCTATAAAAAACCCCAGAAAAGTAAATAATCTGTCATTCACTGTTCTGTGTGGATCTATTACCAAATAAAGACAACATAATTAAGATAAGCAGGTGATTCTAAAAATCACTTCATATAACAACCACTAAAAGCACTTTTAAAATCAGCTCTCAGATGCAAGTCCAGATCTACCCAATCACTGTCTCTTTCTAGTGGTGGAAGCCCCACACAGATGATATCTGCAAGTTCTTGGAGCAGTTTTTATGCCCTCCCAGAGTTGAAAACCACTATGACAGTCGACCAACACAAATCACACACTAACAATGCAATTTGTCAGTCCTCTCCTTAATTTAGCCCCATGAAATTTGGAATTAACTAATGTTGCATTCCTCAGAAGGTGTCCTGCTGTAGTCATTGGAGAAGAAAAATAACCTGAGTACAAAATAATGCCATCTTTATTTTATTTTCTAATACAAAATTGAATTTTGTAGACACCTTAAATTACCATCTTGCTTTACTGCTCATTGTAACTCTATGCTACTTATTATTATTATTAGTCAAATTCTATTAAAAACACCTTACATAATTTTAAGATATACAGGAGATAATGTATATAAACTGTTACTATAGAACATTACACAGAATGTAATACAAGAATATTGCATAACATTTTTGTTGGACTTGGAGGTTTCTGATATTGCCAGAGTATAAGCTAAAAGGATCAACAATTGTATTTTTCTTATAATACTCTACATTATCATTTGTAACAAGGCAGAACAATTGCTGGGCATGGTGGCCATCTTAGTACTTTGGAGGCTGAGATGGGAGGATCTCAGGTCCAAGACCAGACTGCAATTTTTTGTCTTTCAGCAACCCAGCACAACCCTGTTTAGAAAAGATATGCATGGTGGTTCTTCATTATTGTCATAATATATGTCCATTAATATCACATTAATGCTTTTTACAAACAGCCTGGCTGAGGTATAATTCACATATTATGCAATCCATCCAAAGTGTACAATCTGCCCATTTATAGCCAAATTATTCTTCATAATCAGTCTTTGTTTTCTTCATCATGACATTGAGTGGTGAAGGATAATTAATCAACTTGAAGACAATCTACAGATGGTTTCTGAGCTAAATAATTGACTTTTCAAAATTCAGCCTCAACTCTAAGAACAAGGAGATTGCTTCCCTTCTGTGTAGTAGCAGAAACTTTGTTCAAGCCTTCTATTTCAAAATAGAATGCAAGAAACATAAAAGTGTATCTAAGTCAAACGATTATGACACTAAGTCTCATAAGACATATAGAGAGTCTAAATGGCAGATGAAAAAGATCTAGAGAAGTTTATTCATTATAACTTTAAAAAATCTAGAGAAGTTTATTCATTATAACTTATTGAAAAGAAATACTTTTAACCTCCGAAAGAAAACATGTTGACAGATATATGGAAACATAACAACACACTGTCACTGAGTTTGAGGATAAGAAGGAAGATAATGATGATTTTTAAAAGTTTATTTGAAGACTGCATTGTTTAATAGAGAGTATGGAAGTGATATTTTCTAGAAAATAAGGGGTTCTTTTACATCTCATTTGCAGAAATGATTATTCTCAAGTCATTTTTTAATCAGAACTGTTATCAGAGTTGGCAGATTTGTAAAATTTTTGCTCTTACTATTTGAGTGGAAAACAGAAATATTTAAAACTTTGGTTAGACTCCTTAAAAAAAATAATAATTAAGAGTTAAGAGCCTTCACTCCTAAAATGTAGGATTGTAACTGAGTTCTACCAAAGACTAGATGGTATATTTTAGGGCTAATTGCTTAGTGAGTGATTTAATTCTGCATCTGTAATGTGGAGTTCATACTATATAGCCCATAGGATTATAGTGAAGAACATATTCTAAGAAGAGTGAACACCACTTAATAGAATGCGTAAGACATTATGAAGTCTTTGCTACTATAAATCATATATATGCATGTATTTCATCATCAGTTACCATTCAGAAAAGGATCTGAGGCATATATTTAATATGCTTGTTTATATTTATTTACTGTTTACCCACTAACCACCAACCACATGTATTTGGTTAGAATAGAAAAAAAAATTGTACTACGTGGTATTCTATGTGTTCTATCCCTTCCGAGTTAGAAACTGCCACATTTACTAAGTCAAATAAAATGTCAATCACAATAAAAATCTAATTGTAGTACAGGAAGAAGCACCTTTAAGTGACTCCAAATAGATGTGTATTTTCCTTTTTTCTTTTCCTTTCTTAAACAATAACAAAGCATAACATTGCTCCTTTAAAGCTGCTCGATCTTTTCAATTTGTCCAAGGTTAACAGCACAAACGTAAATCCATTGGAGGAAAATAACCTTTACATATGTTCAGTCTACTCTGAAATAGATGCATGATGAAATATTTAAGGTTGCTTTTTTGCTCAACTTCATTTTATACAGGTTTTTAAGACAGTGGATACGATCTATCCTTCCAAATGCTATGACCATGTGTTGAGAATTTCTAATTTTGAGTTTACTTAATAGAACAATTCCATTTGAGAAAGGCAACAATAGCATAGTGAATGAAATAAATTATTTCACAAAAGAACTTAAGTAGGCACTGCCGACATAAAATATGATCAGAAAGTATTTTAGAAATAAGAACACAGTTTCATGTAGTTTCACCTCAGAATTGTGTATATCCTGGGAAATTTTGCTTATGTCATTATGTCAAGAGACTATATTAAGTAGTAATTACTACTTCCAACATGTAATACTGCATGAATTAATAGAACAATCCTTTTTATTAACACAACTTGATAAAAATAAGAAAGCTATTGCTAAAACTATCACATTAATATCACTCTGAGATTTAAACTATAATTGCAGTGACTTTTATTCTGCCCCATGAGACATGAAGAGAAATGTAGGAGGCAGCTGGCATTCCACTCATGTAATTGTATTTCTCTTTATATTTGAATTATTAGGCTGAATTTTTGCTAATAGAACTGTAAATGAAAGAATCCTCTTTCTTCCATATTAAATTTCATTACTCGTGAGCCTGGGGAAGATTTGATGGCACATATTGTGTGTCTATGACCTCTACACAAAACTTATCAGCAACACGGAGAAGTTAAGAAATGGTAAAAAAAATAAAGAGGAGTTAAGATATTGCCTAGCAACACCTCAAGATATGAAAGTAATGGAAGACTCGCCAGGAATGAGAAAAGGCAAAATCATTTGAAAACTATTTTAGACAGAGCTTCTTGGTTTCTATGCCATCTAGGTAGAAAGATAGAGCTAAGCAGAAATGAGCTCATTTTCCATGCATCAGAGAAGCGATCGTGGAACAGATAGAAATAAAGACATACTTTTCTAGTTATCACTGCAAACTCACAGAAGGGCAGTAAAAATTTCCATCAAAGATATTCCAAAATGAGTTCCAAATTCAAGGTAATAAAATACATCCCTAATACAAAAATAAGGAATTGAATCACAACATTATTCAGTCTTGATTCTACGTGGCATCCGTTGTTGCTCTTTTATTTCAAGAAATAAGACAAATCTACATTTTTACTTAACATATAAATTGTTTTGTTCCATTTAGTATATAAAATGTCTAATTTTAATAACTGAAGCTTATAATTTAGATACTGATGTTCTTGCAAATAGCCCTCTGAATTATTAATCATGAAACTCAAGAGTCCCTGTGATATAGAGGCTATAATTAAAAAAAGAAAGAAAGAAACAACACCGGGTTAAAGTCAGAATATACTGATCAGATCAATGTTGTTGTAAGAATTAAACAAGTAAATAACAGTCTCTGTGGGAGAAGGGAGGCATTTTCGCTAATATTTGCTCTCACTTACTCCGATGTATAATATCCCATGAGAATTCTTTCCACAGCCATGGGGATTTGTTTGGGCAACAGGAGGCAGAGCTACTCAGTCTACTAATACCTTGGATCTCATCCTCCTTCACCTATGTTGAGGGAGGTTTCTGAGACTCTAAGACGAATCTGGGGGAACTGCTATCAGAGAGATACTCTACTCTAAGTCAACAGTACTTGATGAGAAGATAATGTCAGGTTAACTGCCTCCTGTCAATATAAACCAGGCTTTGGTGGAAAGCCACCCTACATAGCATGGCTACAAGGGTAAAAGGTGGAAATAGGGGTTGGAGGCTGAAGCTCAGTCAGTGCTAGAGCACATTCTTTAATGAGGGTCATTAAAAAACATCAATAATAATTCTGCATTCATCCAAAAAAGAATAAAAAAAGGAATAATTGTAGTAAAATTATCTACTTTATAAATTAGGGTCTATGTCCGAGGCCTTCCAATATTCAACTTTAGAGATTTCCTTTTCTTGGATTATTGCAGCATCTATGTGTCCCATACTCTCCGTAGTAAGCCAATAAAAATCTGTCTAAAATGTAAGGTCAAAAATTTTAGTCATCTGCTTAAAACTCCTATGTCTATTTTTCTCTTCAGAATAAAATGTAATTGTCATAGGTTGGTTGGTGTGTAGTTAAAAGTAGATTTAACTGAAGCCAGTAGATTTTAACAGAGAAGGTAGTTGTAATTTATATTTTGCACAAGATAAATTAAAAAAAAAACTTCTTCACACTTCTTTTGTTAGGGAAGAAGGAAAGGTAATGAATTGGAAAAGGCATGATCAAAGCGAATAGAGTGGTAGGGCCCGAACAGGGTCTTTCTGTGGACTCAGATCTTCCTAGGCAGGGCTCCTGTACCAAATAGCACACGACTCCATCCTCAGCATTTCTTAACAGTGCTGATTACATGATGTGCACTTCACAAAGGTTTTCTGAGTAAAGACTGGAGCCCTTCTAAGAAGCAAATGCCAAGCCTTGGAATCCCGAAGAAGAGGTATAGAGTTTAGTAGGGTATGGTCCTTCACGCAGGTACTCAGTGAAACTACTTTTTTATTTTTATTTATTTATTTTTTTTAAAATGATTGGGGAAAAATAATCAGAGGGCATGCCTGAAAAAAAAAAAAAAATACTTGAAGCCAGGCGTGGTGGCTCACGTTTGTAATCCCAGCATTCAGAGGCTGATACAGGAGAATCAAGGTTTGCTGCCAGCCTCAGCTACTTAGTGAGGCCCTCTGCAACTTAGCAAGACCCTGTTTCAAAAATAAAGAATAAAAAATAGGGCTGGGGGTATAGTTCAGAAGTAGAATACCCCTGGGTTCTATCCCCAGTACCAAAAAAAAAAAAATACTTGAGCCTTAGAGTAAATAGAATGCAAAAACTAGAGAAATTTTAATCTGATTACAATGGCTACCAGAATTTTATGTACTACAAAAACTTGTAATTGAGTTAATGTAAAAATTATCATGTATTGAGCAATTAGTATGTGATCAGGCATCATGCTTAGTGCTTTTTCTACCCGCTCTCATTTAGTGTTTAAAATAATCATGTGGAATTGGCATTATTATGCTATATATATATATATCCTAGGTTTAGAGTAACTAATCTTTTCAAAGATCACACAGCCCACACTAAGGTCAGTTAAAATGAGTACTTTGCTGATTCCAAAGCATCTTAAAATATCATGATGTATTTAATTTTGTTAAAGCAATGGCATTCCAGGTCCCTTTATAATACAGCAACAATTATGCAGTTTAGACAAGTCTATCCTTCCCTTTTTGCACTGTGAATTAATTCCTCATACAACACCATACACGTATTCACATCTTGAACTCACATCAGTTTTAGAATGGCAGGCTATGCAAGCTAACATGAAAAACTACACATAAAACTTAAGTATCTGAGGTTAGTATTTAATTATAATTTTCTAAATCCAAAACTGATGAGTTCAATACACATGTAACATCACTTATCTAGTTTTCTTTGTTGAGTGATACAGGAATTGTCAAATTTCTTTTTGTTGTTGTTGTTGTTACAAATGCACATCCTGTATGTTACATAAAATTGAATTTTAAGTAGTTTCAAGATTATTTAAGAACATGTTGAAAGCTGTGTTTGAGTTTATATTCTCAAAATGTTTGAATGCTAGCTGGACGTGGTGGCGCAGGCTTGTAATCTCTGCGCTTGGGAGGCTGAGACAGGAGGATCGCACGGGTTCGAAGCCAGCCTCAGCTACTTAGTGAGGCTCTCATCAACTTAGTGAGACCTTGTTTCCAAATAAAATATAAAAAAGGTCTGGGAGTATAGCCCGGGGTAGAAAGCCTCTGGATTCCACCCCCAGTACCACCAAAAATAAAAAATAAAAAAAAATAATAATAATAACGTTTGAATGCTAATCTCAAAAGATTTTTTTTCTAACCACTTACTTCAGAGACAAATTTTTAATGCAGGTAGTAGCTAACATAGTAGATTATACAAAAAATATTTTGTAGTAGATTTCATTCCCAAACTTGATTTTTATTTGGCAAAACCGGTGCCTTAAAATAGTTTCAAAGTTTATATACATTATGCTGAATGAAGTGCTTTAGGCACTAGCAATCTCAGGTGTTTAATATTCAACAAGCATAGTTCTAAAAGTCAATGCATGTTTTAAAAATTTATTGCATATCCATGTGTGATTGCCAACCTTTTAAAAATCATTGTTATGTTACTAAAAGTTGTCTAGATAACTTTTGTGATGTGTATATTGTGCTTCTTGAAAAATGTGCAAAGTTTTCTACTTAGGCAGTATAGCCGTAATCTCCTATTTTATGTACTCATAATAAAATTATAACTGCATACTTTAAGATTCTAAAAAGATATTAAGATCATTGCAACCCATTCATATAGGTTACTTTGAAAGCATCAGTGGGCTGGAATAATATTATCTATACTAACCTTGTATTATGACTCTGCATCTATATTTGCATCTTCTTAATGGATGCAGAGCACCCATGGCACTATGTCACTTGTGTTATTCAATCCTAGATATTTGGGTATTATGTAATTAAGATCCATTTGTCCATATGGTCATCAATTCTGTAATTTTATCATTCCATTGGGAAGCTAAAATATTTTAAGTAGAATTTCAACTCAGAGGCATGATTTTTTTTAAAAAAGCATTTTAATATGTGTCGCCTTTGTGATATTTAAACAACAGAAATCAAATCCTGTGCCCTTTCGCATCCTGCAGCACCTGACAGAGCCTGCAAGCACTTGGACAATAAAACCTGACAGGCCGCAGTGACAGGGTCTCCTATCAAGTTGGGACTGCATCCTCCTCGCAAGAGCCCTCGCTCTCCCACAACTCAGCCTGGCTTTTGGACATTGCTGATTGGCCCTCTATTGCAAAAACCTTAAACTTGATAGTTTCCATTAACTTACACCTGAGGCACTGGGAGCTAACACATTCCAAAATATTATGCAAATGTGACACCACTAGTATTCAAATGACTATTCAGCTTTTGTAGCTGATAAATCCTTAATATCTCTCTTCTTCTCTCCTCCCCAAAGCGGTTAACCTGAGACCAATTAGTGATAAAGTCAATGCAATTTTCTGCGATACTGATACCTTTCCAAGTCAGACTATGAGGGAAAAAAAAAAAAAAAAAACCTATTTGGAGAAGGGCTCAATACTGTGATCCCGAATTTCAAAAAAGTTCTTTTCCCCATTGGGTTATAAAATGAAGAAATAGTAGAAAAAAGGTAAATGGCAAAAAAATAAATTGCGATTGCTGAGACTCAACGTTCTTAATCATTTAAAAGTAAAACTAAATAGTATCTGCTATATCATGTGCTTTTCCAAAATAATAGCTATATTCTGCCTTTCCATTTTTTTGTTGCCTACCTTGAGCACTAGAATAAAATTGAATAAAATGTAAACAGATTAGAGACCAATCTGAAATATAAATTAAACTTCATTTATTTTCTTCTCATCTGTCTTTCTTGTCATGTTTATCCATCCAATATTCCAAATTTCAAGAGTTCACACATTCAAAATACAAATTGTTTTTCTTCTTTATATGATAATGTAGGTTTAAGATTTGGGCTTGTTTCTAAAATTCAATAATACAAGGCTATATATATCCACATAGGTATGTAATTTATATTATACACATGTGCATAATCGGCATTCCATTTGCTTCCTTATAAAGAAAGAATGAACAATAATAAAATTAAAAAGAGACTTCTGGGAAGATGGCGACCGAGAAAAGTGGGGCTTAAGAGCCCCGCTAACAACCAATCTCCATTACCACAAAATCAGCGCCTTTCATAACCAGAAAACACCATCACCAGAGAAACAAAAAAATCACCAGGCTCCAGAGAGAAAGCAGTCTGAGAACAGAGCTCAGAGCCACAGAGGAGATACACCGGCCTCACGCCCGAGGACGCGGCAGCAGCACCATACTGCCGGCGGCAGCGGTGAATTCACCGGACAGCTACAGCAAGCCGAGGTGAGCTGCTGTGGAACAGCCAGGCGGGATTTCTTGGCACAGGGAGCATCTAAAGCTCCCAGTGGCTGAGCTCAGCACACGCTGCAGGGATTCAGAGTGGAACGCAAAACCAAGAAGAAATATGCCAGCCTCGCAGCCGAGGGCATAGCAGTGGCACCATATTGCCACCGGCGGCAGCAGCAGCGAATTCACCGAGTCCAGAACAGCTACATCTGCGTACTCAAGAACAGTGAGTCAAATTGCGGGCCACAGAGGAGAAATCCCAGTACTGTACTCCCTGGGAAATGACCCAGTGGGGGAGAGGCGGTGGCAGAGAAATCACACCATAGGAGAACATGCAACCTGGCACCCCCCCATAGTCTAAAGCAGCCTCTATTGACTCTCGGAGTCGGAGACTCTATGATAAAACCCAGTAAAGGAGTAGTGGGGTCTGAGATACTACTGACACGAGATTCAGAACACCTGAAGTGAAGTCATAGTGACCCAAGGGAAGAACCCAGAGAAGGCACAAACTTCCGAAATCATGGGAAAGAGGAATAATACTGGAGCAATGAATGCCCACAACCCCACAACATCAGAACCCGATAAAACAGAAAATCAGAGATTTCTAGAAGAGCAAATCAGGAAAATAACTGTAGAAATAATAGAGGTGCTTCGAAAAGAACTCAGAGAGAGCCAAATGGAGATAAAGGATGCAATTAATGAAGTAAAGGCCTCAATTCAAAGCACAAACAACCGATTAGAAAACATGGAGAACAGAATCTCGCTCTTAGAAGATGATCATTCCAAAAATGAACACATAGTTTCTAATCTAGAAAAAAATATCCGACAGAAGGAATCTGAAATTGAAGAAATATGGGCCCATTTTAAAAGAGCTAACCTAAGAATAATTGGAATAGAGGAGGGAAAAGAAAGTGAAACCAAAGGGATCAACAATCTCTTCAAGGAAGTAATAGCAGAAAATTTTCCAAACATAGAGCAAGAGGTTGATACACAGGTCCAGGAAACTTATAGAACTCCCTTTATACAGGATCAAAGAAGAGGATCCCCACGCCACATAATTGTCAAAATGACCAATGTGGAAGCCAAGCAGAGAATCTTAAAGGCAACAAAAACAAAGGGCCAAGTGACATTCAGAGGCAAACCAATTAGAATCACTCCAGGCTTCCCAAACCCAGTCATGAGAGCCAGAAGGGCTTGGAGTAACATATTCCAAACTCTGAAAGAAAACAACTTCCAGCCAAAAATTTCCTACCCAGCAAAACTTTCTATCAAATTAGATGGAGAAATAAGAAGCTGCCATGACAAACAGAAACTGAAGGAATTTATGTCTTCAAAACCAGCACTAGAGAAAATACTCAAAGAGATTAACTACAAAGAAGAAATAGGTAACACACACCAGAACTAGAGAAACAAGATTTTCCATCAAACAGACAACTAAGATTGGTTATCTGTGGAGATTCATTATTTATGTTAGTCTTTTACCTATCTCTAAATGGTATTGTTTGCCTTTATTGTTGTTAATTTTTAGGATTTCTAGTTGGAATATTAATATACCTTTAGATATAGCATTTGGAAATATTTTATTCCATTCTATTAGTAACTTTTAACTCTGTTTACATTGTCTTTGGATATACAATATTTTTTTTTTATTTTTTAGGAAGTTTGTATACTCTTATGTTGCCTGTGCCATTGAAATCATATCCAAGAAATCACTGCCAATTTCAATGTTGTGAGGTTTTATGACCCAAATTTTCTCCTAAAAGTTTATAGTCTTAAGATTTATATTTAGGTCTTTTATCTATTTTGAGTTAATATTTGTATATGGGATTAGGTAAGGGTACAATTTTATTCTTTTCCATGTAATTATTATTTTTCAACAATATTTAGTCAAAAGATTATTATTTCCTCCACCAAATGTTCGTGGAAACCTTGTCAAAAATAACTTGATAATATAGGGAAGAATTTAACTCTAGGCTTGTATTTAACTCCAATGGTTTATATATCTGCCTTTAGAACAGTACTACACTGTTTCAATTATTGTAGCTTTATATGGTTTGAAATCAGAAAATATATATCTTCTAGCTTTGTTCTTTTTCAAGATCGTTTTGGGTATCTAGAGTCCATATTCCATATTAGGATAGATTTTTTTTCTGAAAAATAAATATATAAATATATGATAGTTTCACCTAAAAAAATAGAAAAAAAATATTCTCTGGTAAGAAAGAAAGTAAAAAGAAATATTGAAATGTTATCTTTAAGTCATCAAAAGCTTGGTATCAGACAAATGAAACTGTTATGTGAGATTATCATTTTTAATTTTGGATAAATTGCTATAATACTAGATGTCAACCACTAAGCCAAGCATGGGAAGGAGGGATGGGGAGAGAATGTGGTTGGGATCGGGTGGGGGCTGACTGGGCGATGTGTGCATGTATGTCTACAAAAGTTTGTATCCCACTATGATGTATGAATACAGTGCACCAATAAAAAATAAAAAAATAAAAATAAAATAAAAATTAAGTAGCCGGGCGTGGTGGCGCACGCTTGTAATCCCCGCGCTTGGGAGGCAGAGACAGGAGGATCGCGCAGGTTCGAAGCCAGCCGCGCGCACTGGTTTAGGAGACCCTGTTTCCAGATAAAAATGTGAAAATAGGTCTGGGAGTGTAGCCCGGAGGTAGAATTGCTTCCAGGAACCCCAGTACCACAAAAATAAATAAATAAATAAATAAAATAAAAAATAAAAAATTAAAAAGAATGAACAATAATAATAAAATACTTCATATAAAATAGAATCAATTATTTATTGATAAAATGCAATTCACATTCATGATGAAAAATCCAAATGGTAAAAAATAATACAAAATGATACTAGTACCTTCCTTTTTCATTTTTAATTTCTAATCCTCAGAGAACACGTCGATCCTCTTTTGATCATAATATTAGTCACTGCTTTAAATATAAATAAGAGACTAATACCTCAACTTCTTGATTTTAAGCCTCAGACTGTATCAAAAAGGGAATTTAGTTTGTATTTTAATTTAAATAATTTAGCTCATATTATGCTTCCTCTTGTGAGTTTCAGAGAGAGGTGTTTCTTTTTTATCTTTATCATTTAATAACTTAAGCCTCTCCTTATTGTTCTGTCATCCTGAGATAATGTCTCTTAATCCATACTATGCAGGCAAGGTAATAAATTCCATTACATTTCCTTACCTTTTTTACATTATCCCACTACCTGATGTCTAGTAACATAGCAATAAATTGGCATTGAAAAGGTTCCATAAAAGACAAATCTCTGTCTGTTAGGCTACATTATTTTATGCAGCTATCTCTATATATTATAGTTTACTTGAGCAGGAGAATGTGGGGAGGGTCAATTAGGCAAATCCCAAATCCTTGTAGAATGGACAAACTATGGCTCATACTAACAAAAACATTAACAATGAACTTGAAATCAGAAAAATCTAATCTTCACACTCAGAACTTTCTGACAGGGTAATGCGAATTGTAAAACAAGCAGAAATGTAAATATAAAGGCAATTTTAACCATTAAACTATTAAAGAAAATTAATAATGTAAGTTAGAATGAGAAGGTAGAACGAGAAGGTAGAAATAAAGCAACTTAGCCTGGCTGTGGCTAATCCTAATATTTGAGAGGCTTAGATAGGAGGATCACAGGTTCTCGGCCAGCCTCAGTAACTTAGTGAAACCCTGTTTTTAAATAGAACATAAAAACTAGGGATAGGGGTATAGCTCAAAGTTAAAATGGCCCTGGATTCAACCCTAGCACTAAAAAAAAGGAAAGAAAGAAAAAAGAAAGAATGAAAGAAAGAAAGAAAGAAAGAAAAAATAGAAAAAGCAATTTTATCATGATGCTCTGCTTTGCCCAATGTTTCCAATGCAGAGTGGCAGAAGCTGGAGCAGAGTTAAAAAAAAATCACTTTTAAATAGCATTAGAATGTATCATGTACTAAGAAACAAATGGACAGGTGTTCCAGAAAGGGAGGAGTGACAAATGTCTGACGTTTGCTCCTATTCCTAAGATTTAGAAAATGTGAAACTAAATGAGAACTAAACTTCATCTACCTTCTGAGCTTACTAAAAGAACCAGACAAATGATAAAAATGGTGCAGAATGTCTGGGAAATGATATGCAGAAACAGCCATAATGAAACAGCACACCTACCAAAAATGTGTTGTGCCTGGGTGCGGTGGTGCATGTCTGGAATCCCAGTACTGGAAGATTGGAGGAATGCAGTTTTGAGGCCAGCCTCCACAACATAGCGAGGCCTTCAGCAATTTAGTGAGACCCTGTTTCCAAGCAAAAATAAAATAAAATAGGGCTGGTGGTATAGTTCAGAGTTAGAATGTCTCTGGGCTCAATACCCATTACTGGGGAACAAAGAAAGAATGTGTTATAATTAGTCCCTCTGATCAAATGGTATCCACTGCCAACAAATGGTAGAGGTAGTCCAAAGTCCACTGAGACTTCCTGGATGAAAAGGAGAAGGCCTAAAAGTCCAGTTCAGCTGAAAGACTTGGTAATGGGTTCATAATGTTGCTAAATCCCCAGAGATAATAGCTACTTCTTTGAACAAAATAGCTTTAGTGGAATCTTTGGCAGGCCGGAGATTTTAAGATAACAAAAAGCTGAAATTACAAGGACTATCACAACAGTGCAAAAAAAAAAAAAAAAAAAAAGAAGCTTAAATAAACTACTATGTCCTATCCTTGGCATGGAAGTTTATTTACCTATTAATATAACAATGTAGGTCAAGATGAGGACCTATTTATTGGGACCCACAAGCCAGTTCTGGCACATTTCCTGTTTTTGTAAATAAAGTTTTATTGGGACATGGCCACAGCCATTTGTTTATTAGCTTTGGCTTCTTTTGTGATACAGTGGCAAAGCTGCCAACTTATGACAGACCATCCAGGCCAGCAGTCTTAAATATTTGCTATTTCTATCTTTTCAACATCTTCTTCGTCCTGAACAAAGAGGCATATTTGACACAGAAACATTGTCATTAGCTAGTACCAAGTGAGAAAGGAGCTATCAAACTATGTATGCTAAACTCAGATGTTTGTAATTAGGAGACTGTGCTTGTGTGTGCGTGTGTGTGTGTGCATACACATATGGTTTATGTGTGTATGGAATAGGATAAACATGGTGTTAACACTGGCTATCTCAAATATTAGGATTAGTAATAGTTTTGTCATTACTCTTTTTTTAAGTTCATTCTTAAAGAAAATATATTACTTGCATAACCTAACAAGTATTTTGTAAAAGAAAATGAGGAAAACCATTGAGGCACTGGTTGGACAATCATTGGTTGTAAAAGCTATAATTTCAGAAAAGGTAATCCTATAGAGGAGCAAAGGAGACAACGTAAATGAGGGGATGGGAGGGGAAAGAAGGAAATTCTCTAAAGCACACAATGTATGTAAACATACTGAAGTCAACCGCTAAGCCAAGCATGGGAAGGAGGATGGGGAGGGAATGGGGTGGGAACTGGGTAAGGATTAAATGGGTGATGTGTACATGTATGTACGCAAAAGTTTTTTTTTTTTTTACCCCATTATGATGTATGAATACAATGCACCAATAAAAAAAAAATGCTCCTTCTTGTGTTTTGGCAGAGCGAGGCTTGCCAGACTCAAGGACTATGTGAGCCTCATTCTTGTGCAGGGCGGGCTGCAAATTATTTCAAGGTTCTATGAGTTTGATAGCAGTTGTCTGGAAGGGGGCAAATGCTTGTTTTCAACTGTGGTCTCACAAGCACGGAGAGACTGCTATTTTCATCTGTGCCCCTTCAATCGAACAGAGAACATCTGTCACAGAACTACTGTCTGATGTGGCAGCAAACGCTTCTTTCTCTCAATCTAAGAGTCCAGCAGCTGCTACAGAGAAAGAAGATCAGACAGCTACAACCAATATGTCAATACCTCTACTGGACCACCATGATCAACTATGTCTTTAACAATTGTGAGCACCGAGGAATTAAGAGTAATAATCATAGCAATATACTATAAAGTCATATGAAAGAGAGAGAGAGGGATAATATTGTAATATTGCATGTGTTGTGTCTTTCGTTTATAGCCTAACATTTAACTTAATATAAACTCTTAATATTGAAATGTAAAATAATTTTTGAAAGACTTAAATCATATATTTTATGTGTGTTTTCTTTTTTTCCTTTTCCTTTTTTTGTAACTACTGGGGATGGAACCTAGGGGCATTAATTTTTGGAGCTACACACCCAGCCCTATTTTTCGGCCTTTTTTATTTTTTGAAAAAGAGCTCTCACTGAGTTCCAAAGGGCCTTGCTAAGTAGCTGAGGCTGTCCATGAACTGTGATCCTCCAGTCTCAGCCTCCCAAATTTCTTTTTTAATTTTTGATACTGGGGATTAAATTAAGAGACATTCTATCCCCAAGCCACACCCCAAGCCTTATTTATTTATTTATTTATTTATTTATTTATTTATTTAATTTTGAAACAGGTCTTGCTAAATTGTTGAGGGTCTTCTTGAATTGTTAAGGCTGGCCTTGAACCTACAATCCTCTTGTCTCAGCTTTCCCAGGTACTAGGATTATAGATATTTCCAACTTGTGTTTTCATTTTCAAGATGATCGTCTGCATTGGACTACACCTTTTTTTACTTTGGCAGGTAGAGGTTTGCAAATATGGCTATAGAATAGCCCCAAATTGTTTTCAGGTTCTACACTTACTTAATAAAAAAATCTCTTGGAGTTGTTGAATTCAAATGCATCTTTAAATCATTTTCCTGGAATAACAAGTCAAAGTGTGAGGAAGAAATTTAATGAATTTTAAAATCCTGGGACGTTTATTATATTTTTCTCAGTATGCCATTTTTGTGTTATTAAGACTTAGTTTCTGCTGCTTTTGAAGTGGCCTGTGAGTGAAATCTGGGACTCAGGAGGAATTACTAAATTTGGGGCACTGTAGGTACAGAGTGTTAATGTGGAAGAAATCACTATATTCAGGTAAAAGGCTTAATCTTTGGAGTCAGGAAAACACTTAAGATTGAATCCTGTTTACTGGCTTTCAGATATTAGGAAGTTACAAATCCTCAATTTGCACATCTTTAAAGTGCTGGTGATTACACTGCTGCCTGTCTCGCTTATAAGGTTCTTTTGATAATCAAATGGGTTAATATTTAGAAAACATTTGGCACAGTAGCTCACAGATGCCGGGGGCTTT
The DNA here is from genome assembly GCF_963383645.1 of Muscardinus avellanarius. Lineage (NCBI taxonomy): Eukaryota > Metazoa > Chordata > Mammalia > Rodentia > Gliridae > Muscardinus > Muscardinus avellanarius. Next base: position 71,691,623 of record NC_137801.1, read on the forward strand.
ATATATTGGTTAAATACATGGCGACAGATGCGGTACTGATTTGAAAGGCCATCATGGGTTCCCACTGTAAAGACAGGTGAGAGAAGATGCAGTGAAGAAGTACTGAGGAAGAGAAGATGAATTTGTTCATAAGCTCGTCATAGGTCAGGTACAGATTACAAACAAATCAACACAATACAAAAGATGCAAGACCATCAAGAATTTCAGCATAGTTAGCAAGGGAAGGTGTGTGAGCTAGTGACAAGTCTACCAAAATATTGAACAAGCTGGGAAATGTTTGTGATCAGGTTACCCTGGCCATTCTAAATGGATACGAGGGGATACCTCTGGGGTGCATGATACTGAATTTTCTCTCCCTATTATTTCACAAATGAGTAGCAGACATAGTGCACTTTTTCTTTGTGTCATCTTGCAGTATTAGAGTATCGACGAATTCCCATAAGCTTCATAAACACTCAATACTGCAACTGCGAACAATCCAGCTATAGAATCATGTGGTATGGTTTTCAGATATTATTGGATTTCAGTCTCGTTTACTTCCCACATATACGTCATTCATATCACTGTCTCCCATCTATTTCTCAACAGAATATCTGTTCTATTAAAAATGTGTAATTGCTCACTACTAAGTGTCACTTAAATTTTCCCAATGATTCACAGCTGACCTGCTTTTTCATGTTGAATTTCAACTTCTTCTGGACTTTGATTGTTTCGATCAGTGAAAAGTACAGGAAAAGAATCCATCCCGGTTACATCAACAAGATAGCAACACGATTATGTAAATGCAATTTTATTTTGCTGATGTTACCAGATAATTTTAGATTATTAGGCACAGTTTCAATTATCTCCCTTCAACTTCAACTTAAAATTTAAACTTTTGGAAGCCGGGGCTATAATTCAGTGGTAGAATATACACTGAGTATGCGTGAGACACTGAGTTCAATCTCCAGTACCAATAAATAAAAAAGTATAAAAATATTTTTAGTTTATTATTACTTGATATATAAATATCCTTTTATTTATTTTTCTTTGGTTTTTAAAACTAAAGTTATTCAATTAGTTCAGCTCTGCATAATTACCAATGTGGCTCTTAAAACAGACACATATGTGTACTTCCATTTCAAATTGTGGGTTAAACATCATCTTTCTAAAATCTTATTTATTTCAATGAAAATCTTTCATCCAATAATCTTGACAGACACTGGAAAAAATTAAAACAAACAAATAAAAAATCAAATAATTTTAACCAAGTAAAAGATGTGAGATGGCCTTTCTAGAGTCATGAAATGCCAGGTGAGAATATTACCAACATATTAAAGTCACAAAAATAAGGTCAAGTGAGTTACTAAGACAAACTCTTCTGTTTTGAACACAGTCTTGGGAATGCAGGGGGAAGCTCTCCAGAATGACAATGATATATGCCAAGAGTTAGGATAAATGAAGTTATTAAAAATATGAGTACTTTCTCTTTGGATGGTTTTATTTCCTATTGTCACTGAGAAGGTCTAACCCACTGAAGTAGATGCTGAGACTCTATTACATGAAAAGCAACTTGAAATGACAAAGGAGCCTCCTGGATACTGTTGTTATGCAGTTCCCCTGTCTTCTTCCTTCATTCTGGTACCCATGAGCATCCTCCCCAATTCTCCTTTGTCCTCTGTATTTTCCCCTCTCCTTTGAAAACTTAGCACATATTAATCCCTGTTGTGCGTCCATTGCTAGCATGATCATCTGTGTGGTATTCTTGCCCCCAGTCTTTCTTCCTACATCCAGGTGGCAAATGTTCCTGATGCCTAACTCTAAAAATGACAACACTCTTCTTTTGAAAAAAAAAGTTTAATGTCAAAGATTCTCCAAAAGGCTGTCTAGTATCATTCAAAGTCCTTATGAAACCACACTCTACCTAGTAGTAATGTATTTTTGTGTGTGATAATAGTATTACTGTGTTATCCCTTGAGCTACATTCTTAGTTCTATAGATATGTATGCAATTTTGAAACAGGGTCTCACTAAACTGTTGGATCTGGTGTCCAACCTGCAATCCTCAAGTCTTAGCCTCCCAAGTACTGGGGTTACAGGCATGTACCATCACACAGAGCTTATACCAATTATTTATTAGTGAATGCTAAGTATATATAATAGTGGAATGTATCAAAATATTTAATGCATTATTGTTTTCTACCTTGAAAAAATATATGTTTTTTACTATAAAAGTCTATAGGAAAATGAAGAAAAATTTCAATGTGAATTGCCATGTATAATTTTAACTGAAGTTTACATGCTATTGTCAGAATCTAATGCAACTTATATTACCTTTTGTGACCACAGAGGTAATTTTCAAAGGACATCTATATTTCAGATGGTTGAAGGGAACAGATTTTCACACATGTTATAATAGTATTATATTAAATTATTAATAATATTCAGAACATCTAGGTTTTTATTTACTTGGTTTCCTAAAATGTTCAATAACTAAGAAAGTTGTAATAAGAGTGTCTATATTTATAGCTCTTCTATTAGTCTAACAAGATTTTGTTATATAATTTGGCTGTTTTAGTGTTCAGTAAAAAAGTTCATCAATTTTCTCTTTGTGCATGTATATATAAATATACATATATTTATACATGCAATATCTCATAAATGAAATTTATGCTCAAATGTTGGTTATCAAAAATAACAAAGATTCATACTTTCAACAAAGGTAAGCACAGTTCAGATTTTGTAACTTTAAAATATTTAGCTACACTAGTTTTCCAAGAATAAGATCTTATCATATTCACTGCTTTCCAGTCACTTTATTCACTTATTATATGACTTTTTTGGGGCAAGTTTACTAATTAAAAGTTATTCTGCAAGATCATTTACAAGCTGTGTGACTCTTAGAAAATAACTTATTATCTATGCGATTAAATTTTCTTATCTGTAAAATACAGATGAAAATAGTACCTTTGCCTTAGGGTTCTTAAGAGAACTGAAACCAGATTATTTAGAATACCTAGTTTGTATTATATAATACAAATATGCCAGTGTGTTTTAATAGGTCATTATTACTAGGAAAAATTATATATTATTTTGGGAGTAGTACATTTGGCTATAATATATGGATATATATTTTCATTCTTAGGCTATCAACAAAATTTCTATGTGAAATAAAGCTTTACTTAAATTTATTTTTAAAAACCCTGCCTGAAATAATGTGAAATAAAAATTTATATATTTAAAATTTACATATTTGCATAACATACATAAACACCAAGAGTAAATAAAGGTTTTTGTCACCCAATGTTTTCTCCCTTTTTTTTTTATTTTACAATTATACTGTAGATTGCTAAGGCAAATAAATAATAGCAAATAAATTTGCTAACTTTATAAAGTGAAGTATACATTCTAAACATTATTTTCAATAAGCATGAGTCATGGGGAATTATTTTCTGTGAATACTAAAGCTTAAGGTGACCTAGAAGGCCTGAACAGTCCCCTCAGCTTGACTGAACTTTCAACAGACCTATTCCTGACTGCAAGCCTAACCTCCTTTCACTTAGAACAATTCTGTTTTATAAGAGCATTGCAATTGTAAATTTTTTCTCTGCCCTTTGAGATGTAAATATTTTTAAAAGCCTCTTGCCAGGTTTATTACCCAGAGTCCAATTTCTGCAGGATCTGGAGACTATGTCTTTGATGTAATCATCAAGGAATCTTGAACCCTTTCTCCTAGTTTCAGAGACAGGAAAAAAGCCTCACTTTTTGGACAGTACCTTGCTCCAAGCTACGAAACTACCTTGTATTCTGCAGATGTAAGAGCTTTCCTTTTTCTTTGAGCAAAGTAAATTAGTGAACATAGATGATCTTTAACCCCCAATTCAACTCCTAAAAACTCTCTGTACTTCATTCTCCTTGAAACTGGGAGTCCAGTTTCTTTCTTTGAGTTATCGTGCCTGTTGCTGGCAATCTTCTGGTAATAAGTCAACTTCTGTGTGCTCATCTCGTCTGGGGTGATCGTTGCCTTCCTCCAAGGCACAGGGATTCTGGACTTTTACTGCAACTTAGATGGTTAAGCTTCAATGTCCAACTTGTAAGTGGGAATTTACAGCAGCTATTAGGAGAGAGCTTGTGTGGAGCAAAGGAAATGCAGGTAAAAACACTTTAGAGAATGATGCTATGGGATATGTACACAGAGGACTGTTACTTAGCCATAAAGAAGAACAAAATTATGTCCTTTACAGGGAAATGGATGGAAATGGGGAACATTATGCTAAATGAGATTAGTTAGTCACAAAAAGTAAGGAATTGGATGCTCTCACTATTATGTGGAAATTAGGGAGATTTGGGTCATAGGAGGAACTGTAGATGAAGGGGAAACAAATAAGATGTAGATAAACAAATAAGGTGATCTGAGGGGGATGAGAGGGGGAAAGAGGGAAATTCCCTAGTGTGCATGATGTACATTCACAAACGTATCAAAGCCAATCACTAAGCCAAACATGAGGAAGAGGGGGAAGGAGGGAATGGGGTTGGACTTGAGGAAGGGGTAAATGAGTGTTGAGTACATGTATGCCTCTACCATTATGTACTCCATTAAGATGTATGACTACAAGGCACCAATAAAAACATTAAACAGAAGAATGACGCATAGGAATTCTTAGTAAGGCTGAAAAATAAAACAACACAGTCTAAGAGATGAATTAGCAATTACAAAAAGAATCTACCAATAAGCACAAGATAAACATTCAATGTCTACTGCAACTGAAAAAAAAGTAAGCTGAAATAACAAAACAGCAGTGAAATTTTAGTTTCCAAAAATCAACATGCCATAGATGTTTAAAAATGTCTCCACACACTTGGCAAGTGTTTGGCACAGCAAACACTCTCAGGTTCCAGGAGTGGAAGTATGAATTGGTATTGTTTTTCTAAAGGGTGATCTGTGAATAAATATTAAAAATCTGTAAATTGTGTTTAAGAGGTTTTTTTTAGGCTTAGAAAGAGTTCAGCATTGCTAAATATTACTCACTGATGTTCTTCTCAGCTTTTTCCAACAATGAAAAATTACAATTGATGTAAGAAATCAAATTGTAAGAAGTAAATTATTATGCAACTATGTACAAGGGAATATAAATATAGATATTTAGATTCATGCATAAGAATATTTTAAAGCTTGAAAAAATTTTATGATAAAATATGAAGTGAAAACTGTAAAACATTTAATAGATTGTCATCCATATACTCTCTATCAAGGAAACTCATTAGTGGTCCAAGAAATATAATACAAAATATTAAATATAAGTAATATATTTGTGCTTACTGGCAGATTCTTTTTGTAATTGTTTATTCAATCCCTTAGACTGTGTTGTTATATGTTTTAAGTTTCACCGAGCAAATGATTTATTGACTGAGTAAATGATTTTCTATCATTTTATAACTAATCACAAAAAATGTGAAAATGGTCAAAGTAACCACGTTTGGTAATCCTTTTATAGTTAAGAAGTAAGTAAGATTTTATGGTTTTTTTTTTTCTTTTAACAGGAGTTAGAAGAAATATTTATATTCCTTCTACATAGATATTTAGATATTTCGCTGTCTTCTCTTTAGGTGTTTAGGTACTTATGGCTTTCTTTTAGCTTTTTCAAGTTCATTCATACGAACTGCTAACTCCTCTGTGTGGGCTAATAGCAAATCATGTTATCTCCCAATAAATAAAACAGTCTCCATTATGTTTTATGATTGGAAGACAATCCCACAACCTATATAGACATTTTTCCTTGTGAATTTTCTTCACATAGATGTCAAGTCGTATTCCTAAAATTAGATGATGTAATTTAATGTCTTACCTACAAAATAGGTAAACTGTGTCAATTTAAGCAGCCCACTTCCAAGGTAAAGGCTTAAAGAAGGCCTGGGAGGCAATCTGTGTGATTCATAGTAAATAAATAAATGTGACTTATTGGTTAATTTCTCCCTCACTAAAAACATGCCAGATGGGCACGGTGGTACACTTTTGTAACCTTAGTACTTGGAAGGCTGAGACAGGAGAATTGCAGGTTTGAGGACAGTGTCAGGAAACAGTGAGCTCTTACTAACCTAAGCAGACCCAGTTTCAAAATAAAAATAATAGGGCTGAAAATATAGCTCAGAGACAGAATATCCCTGGGATCAATCCCCAGTGCCACAAAAACAAAACAAAACAAACAAAAAACATGCCACTCAATGTGCATTGACTATTGATTTAAAAAAATAGAACTCACATCTAAGAAACATCAGTCTAACCCTAATCAGAGTGGCAAGCATAAAGAAATTAAATAACAACAAATGCTGGTGAGAATGTAGGGAAAGAGGAACTCTTATACTGTTGGTGGGAGGGCAAACTAGTTCAGCTGCTATGGAGATCATTGTGGAGATTCCTTAGAAAACTGGGAATAGATTCACCATACGATCCAGCTGTACCACTCCTGGGTATTTTTCCAAAGGGGTTGAAATCAGAGAACTACAGTAACATATCCATACCTATGTTCATAGCAGCACAATTTGTAATAGCTAAAATATGGAACCAATCTAAGTCTCCATCAACAGATGAATGGATTGCAAAATTATGGTAAATACACACAATGGAATTCTATTCAGCTATAAAGAAGAACAAAATCATGCCATTTTCAAGAAGATGGAAATATCTGGAGAACATTATGTTAAGTGAGATCAGTCAAGCACAGAAAGAGAAGAGACATATGTTTTCTCTAATATGCCCAAACTAGGAAGCATTGGGGATACCAGATGGACTCCAGATAATGGAGGGGAAATCTCAGCAAAGCTAGAATTGAAGGATAAGAGAGGAAGAAGGCTGAGGGTGATTAATGGAGGAGCTATATCCAAATATGTGTAAAGTATGAATATAGCATTGTTAAACTGGTCACTCATTGTTAGGAGGGGGGGAACAGGAATGAAGGTGGGGGGAGAACGTACCAAGCACAGTCTAAATGTATGCCATTTTCAACATGCTCCACATATAAATAAGATTTTTAAAAGAAGAAACCAAAAAAAGAGAAATATCAAAAGTACATGGTTTCAGCATAGTTTGGTGATAACGCTAACAAAGACTTATATGGATGATTTTTATATCTTTACTCAGAAGATATAAATTTATATTATTGTTTTGTCTCTAAACCAACATTTTCTTTAAATTCATAACTCTTAGATGGTAAATCCATTGGCATAAATTGTTAGGTCACACTCTGTGCAGGAACACAGGAAATTCTAACTAAACATTTATGGGTCTGAAGCCACCATTAAAAAGTAAATTTAGACCTGAAACTCCCTCTGACCTGTGGCAGATCACATTATCTTCTGGCTGGAAATTAAAATGACACCTGGAAAATAGAACTACCTCTTTCAAGGGACAGAGACCAAATCTAATAACCTTCTTACTTAATATCATCATAGCTTGAAAATAGGATTGCTTATCTAATTTGGTAATGGAAAATGCAGTATTGATTCATTTGTATGGCATGTATTTTATATTATTTATTTTCTGCATACAAAATCATAATTATCATTTAATGTAAAATAATTTCTTAAAGGATGATGATACACAGAGTCTCATTTGAAGCATGATGAGCAAATATTTGAAAAACTGAACTTTTGAAAGCTAAGATAAATCTGAAGGACTTCCATGGAATTGTATTTTAAATATTAGAAAAACCGGTTTGCTCTTTTTTTGCATTTTATTTTGAAATAATGTTAGAAGTATAGAAAAGTTACAAAAAATAATAGAATGACTACATTCTCATCCAACTTCCTCTAATGTTAAGAGCTTACAAAAATCACGGCAAAATAAAAATTACATTGAGGTATACCAGAAATTATATTACTGTCATGTTTTTAACTGATTTATGATTATCATTCTAAGTTTTCCAGTTTGACCTCTTCTATATGTTTTAGGTCCAGAATTCAATCCAGCATCTCCTCAGACTCTAAGATAATTTCTTAGTTTTTTTCTTCTGTCATGACTTTGACTCTTTTGGTAAATATTGGTGAATTATTTTGTGCAACATCCCTTAATTTATGTTTATCTGATACATTTTCATCTTTAGGTTGAAGTTATGCATTTTTGTAAAAAAAAAAAAAACAGGGCTGTTGAGCCATTCTCAGCTCAAAACCCTATTCTGAAGGTAGCATGATATTATTCCAGCTTGTCAAGTCCTTCCTTTAAGAGTAGGTGTATCCTCATTATTACAATGCAGATAAATGCTGGTAAATGACTATACCAAAATTTTCATACCAAATAATTAATATTTATGACTATGATTCTTAATCAAAATGTATGATTAAGACAAATTAAGCATGCTTTAAAAATTAATTCCTATTATTTCAAATTCCAAGGCATAGGTATCAAGGCTTTCCTGTTAGTTAAAAATTAACCTACAATACAAATAAATAAAAAAATAGAAAGATTCGTACATTTTTAGAAGAGAAATGTGCTTTGATATTTGGAACTTGGAGAAGGGGAAAATTCACTAAGACATATGTAGTTGAGTTTATTAGAAAATATATAAATTTAAGCCTATAGAAAATTAATGTGACTAATGTTTTGATATTGGTATAAGTCAACTTAAAGATCTACTATATATATATATATATATATATATATATATATATATATATATATATATTAAAGATGAAAATCTAATGTTGAATTTGAGAAATCTGATATAGTTAAGTAGATGGGGGGGATAAAAGGCCTACTTTCTAAAACATTTCTCCAAATGTCAAGTGAAATACAAAGAATGGTTATTCAAGTAAATTAAAATTTTAAATTTTAATATCACTTCTATTTTTGGAGGTCTATCCCACTCAACCTAAAAAACGGATACCCTTGGTATACATAGAGAGGGTGCAATTTTCTTTCAGGTGAGGTAGCCAAGTTTTACTGGAAACAGCTGAACTTTTTCCATGGAAACAGGGTCTCACTAAGTTGCTGAGGGTGGCCTCAAACCCCTCAAACCTGAGATCCTTCTGTCTCAACCTCCCAAGTACTGGGATCACAGGCATGTGCCACCATACCTGGCCTGCAGCTTAACTTCTGTAGGTTAATTATTTTTCTCTGAATAACTCCAAGGCTAGAGTTAATGATAACAGTAGACTTTGGAACACACCTGTGTTGCTATAGGGTTAGCTTTAAGCCCCAGTGAAGATTAAATAACTCAAGTGAAACCCACCTGCTACTTGCTTGCATTTAGCCATCTGCCACTCTGCCCTTCAAGCTGCAATGCTTCCTGGTGGGAAGGCAAAGGCGATGAGTGGGTCAGAGACCAAGGGACTTCTTGAACACTTCTTTTTTTTGTGTGTCTCTTTCTCTTTTATCATAGGGAATAAGGAAATTGGGGATTTCAGAAGAGCAAGCATGTCAGATTTTCTGGTGGACAGACTTGTATAAAAGTCCCCAAATATTAGTGTAAGCCATACAAGTTCATCACTTTCTGTACATATCCAAATGCTGCCTAGGGTTACTTACATGTTTACTTTAATTCAATTTCTATCTAAAATGTATTTAAAGTGGCAGATTAGCATTTTATAATTATGTTGATAAAAGAGAAATGAAGGCCAGAAACAAAGAGAGAAACTAAATAGAATATGCTAAGAGTAAATGGTAATACTGTTGGTATAAAAGAGTAGGACTCTTACCTTGATGGTAATTTTACCTATATAGGTTATTTAAAATATTTAATTTATGCTCTTTGGAAAGATTACACAAAGAGAATGTGTTATCAAACCAACATAAGTTGAAACGATCAATGGAAATTTATCTGTAATAGGAGTTATGCTAGCAGTTAAATGACTTCAACTACATAAACCTAAAGCATTTAAATAAATTATGGGAATGTATTACTTATGCTAACTTCATCTTCTCTGACATTTTATCTCTCTCACCATTTGACAGGGACCTTGAACGGGTATTGGGGAAGCCGTAGAGTGCTTTGTAAGAACACGTGTTAATAACAATAAAAAATACAGACTTTGCTTCATGTCATAGCAAAAATACCACCTTGTCTCATTTCTGGATAGTTTTAAGACTACAACTCTACAGAAAGGATATTCAAGTAAACTCTCCCAACTTTATTACTAAAAGCACCATCTGCTGGTTAGTGGAAATGGATGCATTTTCAATCTGTCAGTCTTAAGATCCATTGATAAGTGACTAGAAAAACATTCCTCTCCTGCATGCCGGCAGAGACTCTTCTCTGCATATTGAAGTCACAAGGCTAGAGAAACAGGAGGTGGATTTTATTGGTAAAATGTTTTAGTCTATGTGAGTGTGCGTGCAATGGAAATCAATTTTTTCAGCTTGCCTTTTATTGAAAATCTTAGGTATATAAATGAGAGTATTTTCTGATCTAAATCCATCTTACATAACCAGAAGGCAATTGCCAGTTCAGGAAGTCCAGGAGCCTCTCTCCTAGGGAACACTGGAAAATCTAAAATGAAGCATTGTAACTATCTCAGGCTGTTCTCTGATTCAAGCACACAGTAGGATTAAAGTGTTGGCTGAATAACAAAAGAAAAAAATAAATTAATTACTACGACTTGATAAAATAAGACCAAACTGGAGGGAAATAGCTTCATGTTTTATATTCATTAGATAGATATTTTTAACTGTGCCAAAATTTGATGTGTGAATTTAACGTTAGCAAGGGAAAAGTGATGCTTTTTATTTTTAAGAAATGATCATCATGCAAAGAATAAATTTAGAATTTTTATTTTAGATTTCAAAATGTGGCAAGGTATTAATTCTAGGGGGCTTAAAAAAGAGCGTTAGTGTGAGTATTTGACCTAATAGATTATAAAAACAGAACAAAGAACTCCACTATTGCTACCCAGCTTCATTGTAAATGTAGAATTCATTTTTTACATTCTCCTGAAAGTATTGCATAGATTTTATATTGAAATTTAAAATATAAAATTTTGAGCAGTAGGAGGTTAAAATATTTTAATTAATTTCCCCCATTAATATGGAGAAATGGATTTTCAAGGGTAATTGAGGTAAAGCCAAACCACACAGGTAGAACTAGTGGAGCTGGATTTTAAAATCAGCCCTTCATTTCCAAAAACATTGTTTTGAACTTTATAAAGAAGCCTTTCAATTATAGTTGCACCTTTTCTTTTTTCTGCTGGTTGAGGGTAGGTGCAGATGACTATAATTTTTCTGACATATGGGTAATCTCAAAACCACATTATGATGATATTTTGCCACTCCTCCTATGTGATATAAATATACCTCTTTAAGTGAAATAATTGATTTTAATCATATATTCTATATATATACAGTTCTAACCATTTAAGGATAATCTCTCAGGGATTCAAGGTGTGATCATCTATCACAATTCAACTACAAATAATTGTGCTTTCACTTAATGATAAGGCAAATCAAACAATTATTAAATAGCTACTTTGCCAAATGTGGGAAGATTTCTGCATCCAGTGGGGAAGAAATGCATTCATACAAATTCTGTAGGAAATGACAAAAGTAAGAGTTATTCTAGTTTCAGGAGGAAACTGCTTTTATCAGGAATGCTTAACTCTACATATGCCAATATTGATGAGAGAGTCATCAAACAGATGCCAAAGTTAATTTTTTAAAAGTAAAATATTTGGAGTCTACCCAATTTTTAAATTTATTCTTATTTTGATAAACATATACCAGAGTAAGCCTTGAGACACTGAGACTATAAAATTGCTTGTGTGCTCTCTCTCTCTCTCCTTTCCCTCCCTCCCTCCCTCTTTCCCTCCCTCCCTCTCTCTCTCTGTCTCTCTTTTTCTCTCTGTCATGGTTTAATACATATAATCAGCATCAGATATCTCTTACATAAATACTCATTTTATTAACAAGCCTATGTGATAATAATTTTTAGTCACAATCCATTTGTTGTCCATGCATTGCCTTTCACCATGTCCAAAAGTTTCATAGAGGCATCGCTCTTTGTCTACCAAGTTGTGCATGAACCCAGGATTTGGGACTGGCTTCTGATGACAGCTCTGGTGATCCCACACTAGTCTTTTTGCTTCTATTTCCCTCCCCGGTAAGTAGTGAGCAGCCCTTTGCAATGGTCTCAGTACAGTCTCCTGTCCACTAGGATTAATTTCTAACCAAAGTTAGTTTAGCAGAATAAGCCCCAGGGCTTCTTTCTCCAGAATTTATTTGGTGGTAAGAAGAAACATTCTTTCTTTGAACCAGAAAGAGTCCAGCATTTCCTTGTTTGCTGCCATTTTGAGATCATAATGTGAGCTGGCGTTTGATCAACCGGTTTTTGCCAAAGAACAGAGTTGGAAATAACTCTGGGGACAGTGCTAAGGCTCTAATCTGTGCCAGGAGTACACCCTACATTTGAAATGTTTATTTTTGTGAGCCAGCCATTTCCCTTCATTTCCTTTATGCTTTCATTGCTGCAATGTAATTATACACCATAGAGAGGTTAAAAGTGATACAACCATATACGTACACAATACTTGGAGTGTTGCCCTACAGATCCCACCCTTCTCCCTTTAAATAGCAAATGTGAATATTTAAATTTATATTTAAATATTAAAAATAAATATTAATGAGATTGGTAGTGGTACCTTCCCATATAGACATGGCATTCTTTGAACTGTTTTCTTCATCTGTTCTCCTATTCCTCCTCTCCAATCCCCTTCCATTGGTCTACTAGTATCTCTACTTATTTATCTGAAGTTCCTTTGTTTTCTATTTTCTCCCTAGCTTTAACATATTGGAAAAAAAAGAGGACCCTAGACTTTCTCCAAGTAGCTGATCTCACTTAGCATAATTTTCTCTAGTTCCTTATAGTAATTTAATTCAGGGATTCTGTGGCTTAAAAATGAGTCCATAATCCTCAGGTCAGCAGCTGTTGCTATTAATGGTGTGCTCTCCCATGGAACTGTGTTGCCAGATGCTATTGTAACCTGCTTTCCCTAGATAAGAGAACAGACTTGGCCATGTTAAACGACTTCCTTAAAATTCCACATTTAAAAGAAGTCAGAGCTACTATTCAGCCTGAATCATTCTTATTATAAAATACATATGATTAAATCTTGTACTATGGACATGTTAAATGAGATTGAACAGTAGCCCCGGCATTATTAACTGCGTGGTCTTGGACAGGCTAGTTAACTTACTTAAATGGGGTATCAATTTTTTCAATCATGAGTTTGGGGGAATAATGTTTCTAATTTATATGACCTTCAGTGGAGTTAATACATGGGAAATGCTTAGAATAGTATATATACAGTAAATATTAGCTCTTACAATCATTAAGTTTGCTTCTTTTCTTTTCATACTATGAATTGAAACGAGGGGCATTTCACCCTCCAGCCCTTTTTGTTTTACTTTGACAAAAGTTCTTGCTAAGTTGCTGAGGGGTCTCTTTAAATTGCAGAGGCTGGTGTCAAACCTACAATTCCATCTGAGCATGCAAACTACTGGGGTTATATGCCTGAGCCAACATACCTGGCTAGATGTGCTTTTTATTAGTTTTCAGCTTAGTTTTTCTAACTAACAGAATACAAAAATTTCAAACACATCACCACTGTCTATACATAGACCTAAATAAACATGCTAACTTAGGTTTTCACAAAGCTCAGACTAGAATGACTGCAGTATTTCTGGTTTCAACTCCTTATCCCATATACATTTGACTTTATTGTTTTTCTCAACAAATATTTGTCAAGAGCTTAGCTCGAGTTAAGAAGTTTTGGAGAATCAAAGCAGAGTGGCAAACATAAAGCAGATAAAGATTTTACCTTCTTGAGGCTTAACAATCTTTGGGCTATAGAATGACTGAGGCTATTTAAATGGTAAGCTTATAAACACACAAATGTATTTTTAATAGAAGTTCTATAGAAGCAAATTGTACTGTACAGTGAGAACAGATAATCGGGGGCTCAGATCCAGTCTCAGAAGTAATGGAAGATGAGTTACTATTTGTAACCCTCTTCATCTGGAGAAAAGAGTTTAGGGAAGAGACAACAAGATCCACAAAAGTCTGTGGCAGAAAACTTTATATTTTCAGGGAAAGCAGACATCTCCTCCTAGAGAGAAGAGTGAGGTACAGAATACAGGCTTAGGGAGTTAGCTAAAGGAATCAACATGAAAAAGATCATACAGCATTTTGTAGGCCGTTTATGAATTTGGGAGTTCATTTCAAGAATTTTAAATAAAGTACTGGTATGGTTTCATCTTATTTTATATTTTGAAGAAGCCAGTGATCTTTTTCTGAAAATAAATTGAGCAAGCATACAAGTAGATTTGTAAAGAATAGTAATAAGATATTTTCTTTATCTTGGCAAATATACTCCACAAAATAATGGTGACAGTAGAGTGATAAAGGCAAGTAGATAGATCAATAATTATTTAAGAATTTTAATTAATAAACCTTGATGATAAACTAGATAGAGTTGGTTGAATAGATGCTATGGTATCCACCCACACCATCATTACTGAACCATTTAGTGTTTAAGTTATCAGCTAGGCTCACAACATATTTCCCCAGAGACATAGGAGAAATATCTTGGAGGCCATACCACACTCTTCATTTCCCAAACCCACAGCTATACCCAATGATGGACAATCTCTAAAGGAATATTCTGCTTTATACAAAATGTCTTGTGTGTATTCTAGAACCAGTCTCTGCTTCTAGGAAGCTTGAAATAAGACAGTAGACAAAAGACAAAATAGTTACAGAACAATTCTCAATCTTCTGGCTAAAAGAAATTCTACATGCACTGGGGTAGAGCTTGTCACAGATGTGAGTCCAGTTTGGCATGTATTGAATCAAAGACCCAAATAAGCTCAACAAATGGAAATGTCAAGTCATTGCTTAGCTATGTAGACCTCTGAATTTTAGAGAGGCATGAAAATAAAATTAGATTGTACAGCTATCATAGAAAGTAAATACAGCTTAGGAATAGAGGGACTTTTATGTGCCAAGAGTCAAGGCTCTGCTCAAAGGTTTGGAATTGCCAGCCAGACATTTGCTTACAGAATCCCCTATACTTTCTCCCTGAGGGCCCTTTTATGTTCTAGTTTGGAAAATGCACTCTTTGGTTTGTTTGGCAGGGATAGTCATTATAAAATACTATCAAGTATCTTTGCAAGATTTTAGCTCTTGTACTATGTACTGGTAAAAATTGTGTAAAAACTTTCTTTTTGTTTTTATACTTCTAGGTACCACATAGCTTTATCTGGTCTTGACTGTGTAGGTGGAATCTTTATGAGTAAGATTCAAATCACTTAGATTCTCTATCTGAAGGGGTTCAGTATATACTACCTCCAAAAATAGCACCTTGGCATTTGCAAAGAGCTATAGAAACAACAAGGACAATCTCATCTTCCCAGACCCTTGTGACTTGAAGCAGGTCATAATACTCTCAACTGAGAGATGCCATCTTTATATCCAGAGGAAAATTGCTAAAGAAACAGAAAGATCCTAACAAACAGGCTTTCTTAAGTTTCTACCAGCTCATTACCATTAGCTCACATACTTTTTCTTTGATAAAATTTCTCCCCAACTATGTACTTGTAGCAGAGAATAAGAGGTTGCTTTTGCTAAAAGCACTAACCTTTTACTTGGACATTCATACATACATAACAGCTTGGCAGTTCAGTCTTCATTTTCTATCTGTCTCCTTTGCTGCCTTAAACTTTGGGACAGATTCCCACTTGACACTGCATTGGACATGTCAATCACTTAATGAATGTTCATCTTTCTTCTTCAAAGCCAGACATCGTACTAAGAGTAACTAAGATTATTTTTTAAGATTTTTCAGGGACATCACAAACACCAGCTTTTACAATGTCCTGTTTGGACCATCAGCGTGATGCCCAGAAATCTCTCCAGTTATCATCCTTACACCTGAAGGACCTAACTTCATTTTGCCTTTCTGATTTGTCTTTTTTCTCCGAGACCTTTTTCCTTTCAGTTTTGTCCTGTAGTCACCTTGGATTCCACCAACAAACACCCATCCACAAACACCTTGTGATAGGAATCGACACTGCCCCCAGTCAGCAATGATTTTCCCATCTAAGACAAGGCTTCACATGGCCACTCTAAGCCAAAGATAAGCCAGATCACAGCCTGACCAGCACTGCTTAACTCTGTGACTATGCTTACTTCTTTCCCTACCTCCCAGTTTTGTTTCTTTCACTTATTATCCAGAAGCTTATTGTATCCCAAACAGCAGACTAAGATCACATGGCCTTCCTGGTCCTTCGCCATGTGGTATTATTGAACAAATCTCTTTTATACTTTCCACTTGGATTTTTTAGGCAAGTGATCAGAGCTGGTTTGTTGGGACCCCTTGTCAGGCCTCTGGCCTAAGCATCTGTTGACAAATTCTTCATCAAATCTTAGCAAAAAGTATACAAGTTTATCTGTTTCCTGGGATCTCCATATCCTTATGAGGTCTATCATGTCTTCTAAGCCTTATATTAAATACATTTGCATAGGTTTATCTGTCTTTTGCTGAAAATAAATCACCCACGAGTCCAGTGATGGAGCAGGAAAGCAATATTTTCTATCCTATAGTTCTTTATGGTCAAAATAAATCACACCTCATCTAATCTCTCATTTGAATAGGATCTATTAGAATCTATTCTTGTTTCTAGCCAATGTGTATAAAGAGAATGTGCTAGATGCTGCTGGACTTCTTACCCTTTCTCTGCTACCAATTTGTCACAAAATGTCATGTTTATGTCCTGCAAGGAGACCATCTTGTGACAAAACTTCCTCTCTGATTCTCATAATATGCTTCCATTTCCCTCTCATCCTTGTTTTTAATTTCAGAAGCCAAAAAAAGTTTTTCTAAACACGGGTCTCAGCTGGCTCTGCTGCTGAACATGTTATACGCAAAAAGAAGTTTGTTGTGTTTGTTTCTCAATCTGCATTTGTCTCGTTAAAGATGGAGAGGGTAAAGAAACGGGGAAGATAGTCTTTCTGAATTTGATGTGGAGGGCAGCTCATCAGCTGAACATAGAGACCACAGGCAAGGTAATTATTTATGCTAAACTATTCATATACCCCTGAGCTCAAGAATAATATTATGTGGATGGATACAAATAATTCATGAGCCTGATCGCACATTGCAAAATACAAAACCTATAAAAGATTAATAAAAAGATAAGACTAATTCAAGAATTGAATGCTATTAAATTTATATATAATTTCAGGATCTTTAGCTTACATGGTACTTAGGTGGGTTTAGAAATCTTTTATCCATCTTAATTAATCGCATATTGATAACAGTGAAGAGCTATTTGGCTGCCTATTATGAAAATTACTCCTTATTCACAGTACAATTTGTATTAGAAGAAATAATTTAAATTATTTAGGTAACAGGAAGAAAGGAACAAAAAGTCATAAATTGGGCAGGTAGAAAGAAAAGAGAAGAGAGGTGTGAGATTCTTACTCCTCTATGTGATTATAGCAAATAGGACTGATTACATTTATTATTTACCTCCTATTTTCTCCCATT
The DNA here is from genome assembly GCF_963383645.1 of Muscardinus avellanarius. NCBI lineage: Eukaryota > Metazoa > Chordata > Mammalia > Rodentia > Gliridae > Muscardinus > Muscardinus avellanarius. The sequence continues at coordinate 71,709,130 of NC_137801.1, forward strand.
TAATTATAAGGAGGCCTATCTTTTCCAGGTAGCATGTTTTGGGGAAGGAATAGGATCCAGTGATATGCACAGAGCCATCCCTCTCAAGTCACAATAGCTGGTATAATAAAGAAAACAGGTAAGAAGAGAGAAGAAATAGAGTGAAAGAAAAACAAGAAACAAAACAAGAAGCAAAGAGAGGAAGAAAGGAGAGGACAATTTCAAAAGGGAGGACACAAAAAGGAAGGAAGAGAACAGACCACGAGAGAGTGAGCACATCCGGGGAGAGAAAAGTGGCTGAGTGGGTTTGCTGCTCCACAGATTTACAGCTGGGATCTGCTTTTATCAAAATACATGTGTCAAGAAACATGGCATTGCATTTCTTATTACATGCTGTGCTACACCCTAGGTGACCTCTTATTTTTGGTAATAAAAGTTATAATTTCAGCAAATAGGTTTTATCCATTAACTCCATAGCCCACTTGATATAACCTGAGATTAAGTTAAATTTAAAGTCCAAGTGAGCTCAAAGGGGTGGGTGAAGGTTGTTGCTATTAGGTCTAACTGAATAATAGCTCTGCCAAATCCCAACCCCATAAAACCCCGGCTCTGGCAGTCATAGCAACCTCCCCAGCTCCAGCTGCCATGGCTGACAAGGAGTGCACCGATTTTCCCATGGAGATTCCTGAAGCTTGCCCTTCGGGTTGACATTTTTACAACTGTGTAGCTGTAAAGGGAAACTTTCAGAAATAGAGGGGCAGATGTCACCTTCTTTTTACCCCTCCCTCCCTTCTTTCTTTCCCATTCATTCATTTCTTTGGCCTCTTTCTTTCATTAATCATGACCATTTCATCACCAGAGTTTGAGGATCCCAGGGTTAAAGCTTTACAATGATAGTTACTAAAACTCTAACTTTCGCCATATATTATACATTCATGAGCAAAATGTGAAGGCCCGAGGGATAGTGCCATGAGCTGTGATCTATGGTTTACAAGTGCTGTCGCTGGGAGACGTTACACAGGACTCTTCACAGAACTGCTGGTGATTTATTCCTATTTAGGGATTTCAGGCTGCACTATAGGCACATAAATCGAAACAAGCTGACGAATGGCTTCTCCACTTCAGCCTTGGTGTCTCAGATAGGGACTGTATGTGCTCTGGGTTTAGAGTCTCTTGGGGCAGAGATCTCTGAGGGCTGAGTCATTCATCAGCTACCTCGGAACCATGGTTTCATACCTACAGTGTTTCTGTTAGGACTCAGAACTTAGACCACCACAAACCAGAGCTTTGAGACAAACTGGAAGGAACCTTGATCTAGTGCCTCTGGTGTTTCTGCTGGGACTCAGAAAACAGCCCCCCCCACCACCACCACAAACCAGAGTTTTGACATTTGAGCCTTAGACTCTACCTCAGAATAAAGGCTCCTCTGACCTTCCCTTATTTCTCCCCCTGCAGGAGATGATGAGGCTTTCTAAAAACTTCTCTTACCTGTCTGGAATTCGAACTAGCCAATGAACACACACCTCTCTTCCTCTCCTTGGGCTTGTCTGTTTCCCTAATGTAACGAAACTCACATTCATGCCGGGCGTGGTGGCGCACGCTTGTAATCCCCGTGTTTGGGAGGCTGAGACAGGAGGATCGCGCTGGTTCGAAGCCAGCCTCGTTGGCTTAAGAGACCCTGTTTCCAAATAAAAAATATATAAAATAGGTGTGGGAGTGTAGCCCGGAGGTAGAAGGGCTTCCAGGAACCCCAGTACCACCTAAATAAATAAATAAATAAATAAACTCACATTCAGAAAGAACTGATGAAATCTGTTGACCCACCTAACCAGAGTCTCCTCACATGCACTTCCCTCTCTCTTGGCTCCAAAGAGAATCATTTAGAGACCATTGTCTGTGGATCAAACGGACTTTGTCCTAGACAATTGTATGTTCTTCCAACCCATTGACATCCTCCAAAAACCATTTAACAGTCTCCTAAAACCTGCCTATGTTCTCCAACCGCCTGTCCCCTATAGAAAAATGGCTCTATACATTTCTACATATTGGTAGCCTTCCTGACTATTATAGGAATAATTATATTATAGGATCCTCCGATGCTGATCTTTTATACCTTAATATATTTCCTTGTCTTTTCTCTTATTTTATCTGTTCATTAATTTATCCCAGTGAAAAGTCTGACTGTGGAGGGGAAATTTCTTTCGGCCCTTACATTTTTGTGCTGATTCTTCTTACCTATAAAACATAAGGAACATCCTGGATTTCATGAATTCAGGCAGAGGTGGATAATGAACATCGCTATCAACGGAATGTCTTCTCCTGTGGCCATCACAGGCAAGATGGCTCGTCTCAAGATGACACTAACTTTAGGACAGCAGGCTGCTCATCACAGAAGGGTTCATGGTACTCCAGTGCCCAGTTAAAATACACTCAGCTATCTATGAATAACTTCTCAGAATTCAGCCCGTTTCCAAACTACTTTACATAAAATGACGTGTCTATCTTCTGCGGCCTCTGACTTTCTAACCAAACACTGGTTTTCACTCAGGAGATATTTAATATCTACTGTGTGCTGAGCTAGGAGTTTGGTAAGAACTGAGGAATGCTAAGAACCACCCTGGAAACAATGTCTTGTCTTCAGGAAGTGTATCATACAGCGGGGTGACCAGTAATTAAAGACAAACCAAAATTACCCCCCAAAATAGAGTGGCAACATCTAGAGTATGCTTAGCAATGATAAGTGCTACAGAAAAAATAGCCATTAATGAACCCTGGAAGGACTCCCGGTACCATATTTGCTCTGAGACTATGGGAAAAGGATATACATGCCACAGCCCTTGAAGATGCTTGGATTAGTGAAAAGAATCAGGTGTGTCAACAGTGTGGCTGATGGAGCAGGATATGGGAGAGCATGCCTCTAATACCATACTATGGAGGCTGGGGCAAAAGGATCACGGGTTCAAGACCAGCCTCAGCAACTTAAGAGACACTCTCAGCAAGCTGGCAAGACCATGTTTCAAAACAAAAATTTAAAGCCACAGGCTGGGGGTGTAGGTTGGAGGTAAAATACCTCTAGGTACAGGAGGACTAAACCTTGCCCTTGTTCTGGCCCCCACACAGTGTGGCACACGGGCAGGGCAATGCACTTCCTGACATCAGGATACCCAGGGCCATGTGCAAGGGAGTAGGAAGGATGTCTACTGTGGCTAGAATGCACCTGCAAGGTGAGGAAGAAAGGAAAGAAAAACTTCATAGGGGAGGTGGCATATATTTTGGGTCTCAAAGAGTTATGCAGGACTTTTCCCAGCAGCCTCGTTGGTCCAGATGAAGGTGTTATAGGAGTAGAGATTAATTCTATTATTTGATTAGTGAACAATAATCCTGTGAAGCTGGTAGTTGTGAATTTATTAAGTCAAGGAACAGTCAGGAAACCAGAAAGGAGCTGGCTTGGGCTAGACTAGAGTGTAAGAGAGGAGTCTGGAGAAGAAAGAAAGAAACTCACATCCTACAAGCTTCTCTTCCCCACTAAACAACAGGCTTTTTTTTGTTGGAACGTTGCATGGCACAGGGAACGGCTCAGAATTTTAGTTTCAAAATGTCACTTGGCAGGGGGTGACCGGGATTGACAGAAGTGTGGGTGGAGAATCACTTGCTCAGTACAGAATAGGCGTTCAGCAAAAACTGGGGAGATGTTTTGTTATTTAATTGTTTGCTTTCCTAATTTCGATGACTTACAATGTGCCCACATGGTTCAAATTACTTGCTAACTGCCCGCCAAAGGAGCTGACATCTATCCAATTAATAATGCTTTCTTCAATAGTACTGATTGCAATCAAAATAATGGTATTTAAGATATTACTAATTGTTTATACTTTTGTTGAATGGGGAGAGAAGAGATCCATCGGTGAGTTTTATCTTATGCTAACAAAGTAACAAACTGAGAAGCTACTATTTTAAAGAGCATTGTAATGGTATAAGGAAATTTCTACAACATAAGAAATAAAATAAAAATTGTGTTATAATAGGATTACTGTCGTGTGCATATGTATTTGTGTATTTATGCTTACTATAAATGTGTATCTATGTAGAAAACATGTCAATATGTTAGTTACTATCTTTAGGTAATTGGATATTGGGCGGTTTCTTTTTTGCTTGTACAGTCATCTAGATTATCTACTAAAATCTGTTCTCAACTTCCCATCAGTAAAGCCATTTATTTGAAAGAATAAAATATAAATGTTTTATGTATTTCATGTTTCCTAATGGTGGAGTGAAATTCAGAGCCCAGCATTTCATAATGTTTTTATGTTATGGGAAAAGGAAATGATCAAGTGACCAAATCCCCAAATAGCATTTTACCCATTATAGAAATCAAATATGTGACTCGATTTAAGATTTCTCTATGGAGGGCCCTCAAAAGACTAAGGATGTTATCAGGTGTGGTGGCACATGCTTGTAACCCCAGCAATTGAGAGGCGGAGACAGAAGGATTGCAGGTTCAAGGCTATCCTCGGCTACTTTGTGGGACCCTCCTCAAGTGAGACCCTGCTTCAAGAAAAAAAGCCAGGCATGGCGGCACATGTTTATAATCCCAACGTTTGGAAGGCTGAGACAGGAGGATCATGGTTAGCAGACAGTCTCAGCTACTTAGTGAGGCCCTTTGCAACTCAGTGAGACTCTGTTTAAAAAAAAAAAAATAGGTCTGGGGTTATCACTTGAAGGGCATAACCACCCCCACCCCCCAGGTTCCATCCATAGTCCAGTACTGCAAAAAAAAAAAAAAAAAGAATAAAGACTATAGCCCAGCATGGATGCCTATGCTTGTAATGCTTGTAATCCCAGCATTTGGGAGACTGAGGAGGATTGTGGTTTGCGAACAGTATCAGCTACTAGGTGAGTTTTTTTTGCAACTCATTGAAACAATTTCAAAATAAAAAATAAAAAATAGAGTTGGGGTGTATCTCAGAGGTAGAATGACTCTGAGTTCAATTTCCAGTTCTACAAAAAAATAAAAATAAAAAGGCTAGGAATGTAACCATCATTTGACCTAGCTATACCACTCTTTAGTATCCTTCCAAAGGAAATAAAGTCAGATTATAGAGATACATGCATATCCATTTTCATAGCAGCACCATACAATAGCCAAATTATGAAACCAGCTTGGATGTCCATCAACAGACCCATGAATATTAAAATAAAGCCGGGCGTGGTGGCGCGCGCTTGTAATCCCCGCTCTTGGGAGGCTGAGACAGGAGGGACCACACAGGTTCAAAGCCATCCTCAGCTGCTTAGTGAGGCTCTCTGCAACTTAGTGAGACCCTGTTTCTAAATAAAATATAAAATAGGTCTGGGAGTATAGCCCAGAGGTAGAAAGCCTCTTGGTTCCACTCCCAGTACCACTAAAAAAAAAAAAAAAAAAAAAAAAAGAAGGAAAGAAAGAAATATGTGTCACATACACACAGTGAAATTTTATTCAGCCATAAAGAGCAAAACTATTGCCAGGCGGGCATGGTGGCGCACGCTTGTAATCCCCACGCTTGGGAGGTGGAGACAGGAGGATTGCGCTGGTTCAAAGCCAGCCTTGCTGGCTCAAGAGACCCTGTTTTCAAATAAAAATATAAATGGGTTTCCAGGAACTGCAGTACCACAAGAAGAAGAAGGAGAAGGAGAAGGAGAAGGAGGAGGAGGAGGAGGAGGAGGAGGAGGAGGAGGAGGAGGAGGAGGAGATGATGAATAAGAAGGCGACTATGCCATTTGTTGAAAATGGATCAAACTATGGAATAGAATGCTAAGTGAAATCAACCAGTCTCCGAAAATCGAGGATTGTATATTTTCTCTCATATGTTGATGCTAGAGAGAAAATAGAAGAAAAAAAAAAAAGTGACTTCAGATACAGGAGGAGACAGACCAGAAGAAGAGTGGAAGGAGATTGGGGGAGAGATAAGGGAGGGGAAAATGAAGGCTTGATGAAGTAAACAGTTCATATAATTCTAAGTTCGTATACGAAGGTATCACTACCAATCTCGCTAACATGTACAGCGGGAAAGGGAAATGGAGTGTTTTCAAAAGGGACCCAAATGCTACATGCATGTATGTTTGTATCATAATGAATCTCACTCTAATGTCTAGATAAAATGCACCAACAAAAGTATATTTAAAAATATTTCTCAGCCTGGCGTGGTGGCGCACGCTTGTAATCCCCGCGCTTGGGAGGCGGAGACAGGAGGATCGCGCAGGTTGGAAGCCAGCCACGCTGGCGTAAGAGACACTGTTTCAAAAATATAAAATAGGTCTGAGAGTGTAGCCCGGAGGTAGAAGGGCTTCCAGGAACCCCAGTACCACCAAAAAAAAAATAAATAAATAAATGAAAATAAAAAAATTATATATATATATATTTTTTTTCTCTGTACATATTTTGATTCATTAAAACTCTTTGCAATGAACAGCAGTCTACTTAAAATGGTCTGTATAATAGAAGGAAAAAAGTGCAACAAATAGATGTATCTAGAAACACAAAAATACAACATTAGAGATAGAGCCTGGGAGTCAAACAATCTTATTTTGCCCCCGCCACCACTTCTTTTCCCTCTGTGGTTCTCTAATTTGCTTTCTTCTTCATGTTAGAATTATTCTGTCTTTTCTCAGAGATGTATTTTTTCTATAATATAGGTTTAGCTATAAGTAAAAAAAAAACTAAAATAAAACAAAAACAAGGCAAGAAACCTTCTAGGATCACAGATCAATCCCAGGTATAGTGCTGTCCGGTGTACACACCCTTCATTGTACCAGGTGTTGCGACTAGATGCACAGGGCAGGGAACAATGAGCGCTCAGGCAAGTCTAAGATAGGATAGTTCTAACGTTCTTTAAATGAAAGACATTTGGTAAATGATTAAGTCGTATGTAATCCATTCTATTGTATGTAATGCACTCTCTACTTTTTTGGGGAATATCCTTGGGAAGACAGAACATATAGATTATGAGCATATGCACGTGAAAATGAAGAGTTCGCCTGATCCATCCAGTTTTCCTTCCATAGTTACCTGATCACACACAATGTTTAGGAATCTTCTCTGCTAATCTGGGACCATTTTATTGAAGCAGGAATTCTGGCGTATTTTCCAGGTTCTCTCTGGTTAAAATGTTTTATCAAAATCTACAAATCACTTTCCATGTAAGCATAAAATCCTTTTCTTAAAATGGCCCCGAGCACTGACCGGTGTGATTTCCATGTCGAATCTGCTCTAACTTGAATGCCTCTTGTCCAGTAACTCCATCAGGCTGAGTTCCTCTTTATTCTCTGAGGCTCCATCCTCGGAGCCTTCCTTGGTCCTGCCTCCCCTAGTATTGCTTGGCCCTGCCAGAAATTCTCATGCTTCACATTTTCCACAGCCCCACGTTCATCTTTAAGCGTCAGCTCAAATTGCACCAGCTCAGTGATGGCCATCTTCATCATCCTATTAAAACTGTATCTTTCCCTAACATCTCAACTTACCTTTATCTTTGGTTACTTGTTCCTACGGCTAATATCAATAACTTACTCTTTAATCCCCTCAAAATTCCTATTTAATTTGCATGTTTATCATAATTATTGTTTCAGGAGTTTAAATTACAGGAGAGCAAAATTTTATGTATATTTCGAATGCTGATCCATTCCTGCCCCCTGATTTATGGCAGGCACTCAGCAAGCATTTTTTTTTTAAAGAATGAATATATTACCCCCACTCACACTGGGCTATTCTCCTAATATTTATTATGTAATCCAGGATTCATAAAGAGTTTTAGCTTGCCATACGGCTTTATCTTGTGATAAGGTTAAGGGTAAGGTTTCAGCATTCAGATCGGAATGCCTTTATTTATTGATTGATTGATTGATTGATTGATTGCAGTACTACGGATTAAACCGAGGGGCATTCTGCCTTATAGCTATACCTCCAGGCCTATGTTTTATTCTTTATTTTGAAGCAGTGTCTCAATAAATTGCATCAGGCCTCACTAAGTAGTTGAGGCTGGCTGTGAATCTGAGATCCTCCTGACTCAGCCTCCCAAATACTGGGATTACAACTATGCACCATCACACCCGCCTCTGGAATGCTTTTTAAATAATTTATATGAAAAGTTCTTCCACACTGTATTTTCAATGCATATTAACATAAATAATTCAAAGATCTTTACTCTTTTCATTTTAGCCTACTTAAATTACTATTGTCTCATAAGTACCCACTTTTATTAAAGTTGAATTCACTTCTTTTCTGAGTCTATTGGTACATTTAATTATGTAATTTTTCAAAATCATCTGTAAAAATATCTTTCATTGGAGACAGTATTGTTTAATACTTGTACTACAGTAATTTAAACCAGAGAACTACAGTAATATATGCATATCTATGTTCATAGCAGCACAATTTGCAAATGTAGAATTAATAGTCAAATTATGGAACTAATCTAGGTGTCCATAAGTAGATAAATGGATTACAAAATTATGAAATATCCACACAATGAAATTTTACCCAGATATAAAGAAAAACAAAAATGTGTCATTTGCAAGAAAATGGAAAAGCCTGGAGAATATTACGTTAAGTGAGATTAACCAGTCACAGAAAATGAAGGGTCATATGTGTTCTATAATATGTATAAGTTAGGGAGTAATGGGGCTACTAGAAGGACTCCAGATAATGGAGGAGAAGTATTAGTAGATTCAGGGAGGTGGTGTAAGGGAAGGAGAGGGGGAGGAGTGAGGTTCATTGAAGAAATTACTACCATCCTCTATGTACATACATGAAAATACCAATGTCAATCTCATTACACTGTATGGGGAAACGGGGGGATGGGGAGACAGCAAAGGGAGCACCAAGTGCTGTGTGCATGTATGTCACTGACACCATGATTTACACTATGATGTGAGCCTATAATGCACTAATAAAAGCATAAAAAGATCATCAAACCAGGGTTGAAATTCATGGGACTGGTATGAGTGCTGTCAACTTTCAAATTAAATGCATTGGGTCATCAAAAACAAGAGAAAGAAAGAAAAAAAGAAAGAAAAAAAGAAAGAAAAAAGAAAGAAAGAAAGAAAGAAAGAAAGAAAGAAAGAAAGAAAGAAGAAAGAAAGAGTTCAATAAATTATGAGCTTAGTTGCTCATCCTATAGTTGATATTATTAAAAATACTAATACTATAAATAACCTTGACATTGTGGTGGTCTGGCAGGTCTGAATGCTTACTCCAATTCTGTTAGTTATTTGGTCTCAAATGTATTAACCTTCAGTTTTTGGAATCTTTAGGAATAAAATAGTACCTTGCTTATGTGACTCTGTGAGTGCAGTACTGTTCCAAATTCCTCGCAAGATGAGCCCCACTTGGTAATGCTCTGAATATGTTGTGGGCAGAGGGTCATTTCTGACCTAACATTGTAGGACAAAGTAAACAGGCCTATATTCTCTTCTTGGCACTTCCTCCAAAATTGAATTCATATCTTTAATTCAGTCAGTATTTTTCAAATACAAGTTATTTTGGAGCTACTTGTGAAGTATCTTTTGTTAATCTGTCATGCCTAATAGCCCTAGGAGTTGAAAAGTTAGAGTCAAGTGCAAGGGCCAGCAAACTTGTCTGCAAAGAGATAGACAGCAAAGATGGTAGTCTTTGCAGATCCATCAGGCTCTGTCATACCACTCAATTTTGCCTTTGCAGCAAAATAGCAGCTGTTAATAGTACATAAATGGGGGTACTGAGTTCTAATAGGGTTTCACTTATAGAAACAGGCTGTTGGCTAGATTTGGTCAGATCTTGCTGGTTCCTGACCTACTACTTTTCCTAATCCTATGTTTTAATGAGAGAGAGGGAGAGGGAGAAGGAGAGGGAGAGGGAGAGGGAGAGAGAAAGAGAGAAGCTCTATGCATATATTATGAGAGCCTTGATCTTTTGACAGTTTATAAATCACTTTTCTAAATCAAAACTATTATCTTCTTCCTGAAACTTCTTTAAGGTATATTTATGTATTCTCAAAATTTATTCAAATCACTTTCTGAAAAATCTTTTAAAATATAATTGTAAGTAATTATCTTTCCTAAAATTTAGTATATTAGAATGTATGTTACTTTTCTTCTCTTTCTGCCACCAGCACATAGGAGGTAATTGAAGGAGACCCATTCTTGAATTGTAGTATGGTCAAGGTCCTTCTTGATTATTCCCTGCTTGTCACTAAAACCAAGGCTGGAATAGCCTCTCTCTTTGCTCTAAAACTTAAACTTATTTCGCAAGGCTAAATAAGCGCGCTCTTACTGAAACTTTACTCTTACATCTAGGTCAAAGAAGAATGTCACATATCTTCTATGTGCTCATAATTGAAGTGGCTATTATTTGAACCTCTTCTAACATTTTGAAGTCACACTTTTTTTAGTGGAAAATATAGGTGTCTGACTGTACAGACATTTTTACACATCCATTTTATATTCCTTCTAAGGCTTAGCCACCTAAGAAATATTTAATTTTTAACGAGTAAGACACTCCCTTAAAATGGCTTTGTGAGATGATTTGGCATGAGGAACTTTCATTATGCCAACAGCACATGAGAACCCAATCGTTCACATATCTAGAAATAATGTTAGCCCCAGCACTTCTTCAAAAAATCAGAGAGCTCTGTGCAACCATTTGGATGGATTGGAGCTTTCTGACAGGTATTTCTCACCTTATTTTTGATATTCTTATTACTCTCATTATTCTAAGAAATTGGCCTGTTTCACTCTTTTGAGACCCACACTCTCAACATTTTGAAGAGATTAAAATTTGCAAAAATCAAATATTAATAGAGCCCTTCACAGTTCAGAAAGCCATGGCGTGCTCTACCCCTTTGCGCATGCATTGCTCAAATGCCAAATTCTCAGGGAAGTCTGCACTGGTCACTGTATCCAGAGTATCTTCTCCTGATGCTCCATACTGCTCTATGACTTTTTCTGCTTTATTTTTTTAAAACTAAGTATTACTAGTTGATAAATGCATTATATTTATTTGTTTCATAGGTATGTTCCCCATGCAATTTCATTGGCACAGTGTGGCCAAAAGTTTTCTGATATTTAAATTAGGTATCACTGGGCGTGGTGGCGCATGCTTGGGAGGTGGAGACAGGAGGATCATGCTGGTTCGAGGCGAAACTCGCTGGCTTAAGAGACCTTGTTTCCAAATAAAAATAGATGTTAAAAAAAAGAGTCAGGTCTTTGAGAGTATAGCCCGGAGGTAGAGGGGGTTTCCAGGAACCCCAGTACCACCAGAAAGAAAGAAAGAAAGAAAGAAAGAAAGAAAGAAAGAAAGAAAGAAAGAAAGAAAGAAAGAAAGAGGAACATCTGTAGACGAGCTGCTCATAGTGACAGAGACCAGAGCCCGATGCACAGCAGGGCCCGTGCTGGGGACTCTGAGGCCAGGATAGGAGCCTGCTGGGCAGATAGGCCGGTATCAGGGCCAGGGAGGCCAGGATTGGAGCCTTCCATGAGGCAAAGCCGGTGCTAGGGCCTCTGTCCAAGACTGGAATCAGAGCCCACCGAGGGGTGAGGCCGATGCCAGGGCCAATGAGCCCAGGATCTCAGCCTACCATGAGGCAAGGCTGGTGCTTGGTACTCCGAGGCCAGGATCAGAGCCTGCTGAGGGGTTAGGCCAGTGCCGGGGCCACCGAGGCTAGGATCGAAGTCTGCTGTAAGGCAAGGCAGGTACTGGGGTCCATGAGACCAGGATTGGAGCCTGCCGAGAGGTTAGGCCAGTGCTGGGGCCAGAAAGGCTGGGATTGGGGCCTACCATGAGGCAAAGTTGGTGCTGGGACCTCTGAGGCCTGGATTGGAGCCTGCCTAGGGATGAGGCCGGTGCCAGGGCCAGTGAGTCTGGGATCGGAGCCTGCCATGAGGCAAGGCTGGTGCTGGGGCCTCCAAGTTGGAGCCTGTGGAGGGGGGAGGCCAATGCTGGGTCCAGCGAGTCCAGGATCAGAGTCTGCAGTGAGGCAAGGCTGGTGCTGGGGCCCCTGAGGCTGAGATCAGAGCCTGCCGAGGGGTGAGGCTGATGACAGGGCCAGTGAGGCTGGGATCAGAGCCTACTGATGGGTGAGGCCAGTGTCGGGGCCAGCCTGGCTGGGATAGGGGCCCACCGTGAGGCAAGGACAGTGCTGGGGCCCCCGAGGCCAGAATCAGAGCCTGCTGAAGGGTGGGGCCAGTGCCGGGGCCACCGAGGCAAGGCTGGTGTTGGGGCCTCCGAGGCCAGGATCGGAGCCTGTTGAGGGGTTAGGCTGATGTCGGGTCCAGCGAGGCCAGGATTGGAGCCTGCAGTGAGACAAGGCCAGTGCTGAGGCCTCTGAGGCCGGGATCCAAGCCTGACAAGGGGTGAGCCTGGTGCTGGGGCCAGTGAGGCTGGGATCAGGGCCTGCCATGAGGCAAGGTCGGTGCTGGAGCCAGGGCCGTCAAGAGTGGGATTGGAACCTACAATGCGGCATACGCAGAGAAATATCACAGAAAATAAAAAACCATTTGCTTTCCCTAATATGCAAAAACTAGGAAGAAGTAGGTAATAGGAGGAAATCTAGTTGAAGAAAGGGCCCTACAGAGGAGCAATTAAGGTTACCAATCAGAGGGGATGGGATGGGGAAGGATGGAATCTCTTTAAAACTCATGATGTATGTAAACAAATGTATCAGAGTTAATTACCAAATCAAGCATGGTATCGAGGGAGAGGGAGGGAATGGGATGGGGATTGGATAAAAGCTAATTGGATGATGTGTGCTTGTATATCCTCACAAATATTGTATTACATTGTGATGTATGACTACAATGCACCAATTATTTATATATAAAAATAAGACATACTATTTATATACAAAAAATTAGGACCTGGTACATAGGAGGTGTTCAAAAATATATATTAAATAAAGTACCTAAATAAACCTTATAAAATGGCAATGCATTATCAGTTTCCTCTATTAAAGATGAGAAAAATGAAACCCTTGAAATACAAATGAGATGAAGACCACATAGATTCTTGCCAAGGTTGATAGACTCATAGTTCTTAAAACACCCTACTGTATTATTCTGACCTCTATCCCCAACCCTAAAATATACAGTGGGTAAATTATAGATCTATAGTGACTGGGTGGAAGTAAGAGAAGGAGGCAGCCAGGTCTCCAGTCTTAGAGACTGAGGATGTTGGGGAAAGTGGATAAGAAAGGACTTTCTCTCCTAAGCAGTGCAAAGGTATCATGAGAAGCTTGTACACACTTGTAATTTTCAAACTTGATTCATCTTTGTCAGTACCTAGTGCTTCACTTCTTCATTAGAAATATGTACATTGATATCTGTGGACAAAGCAGTGAGCAAACACTTTAAAGGTCATAAATATATATTGTGCATATGAAAGAGGCTACATGAATTTCAAGGTTGCTCATATAAAGCAGATGCCATGAGAAATGGGATGTACTGCATACATCAGTGCAGCTCATGAATGGAAGGGTTCTTGTTATGTAACTTAGTAGGCATATGCTTGGCATAAAATCTACAGCCCCAACATGCATTACTAGCAGAGGCAGCATTGAGGAGTAAGTAGTTAAGAACACAGTTTAAGAGTCCAAAGGGGATTAAATCTATAACTTATGAGCTCACAGTGCTTGGGGAAAACAATCACTTGAAGTTGTTACATTTAATTATAAAAGCTGAATAATAAGAAAACTTACCATATACTGCCACAAAGATTGCTTGGCTTACCCCATCTAAGAGTTTAATATACCACCCAACACATTATAAGTCCTTAGTAAAGTTTAAGTAGTATCATTTAGCATCAAATATAAACTTAAATGCTGAAATGACAGTAAATTAACCATGAAAAGCTCCTAATGTATTGTTGATCTTTTAAACATTTTTATTACCACATGCGTAGAAAGAGAAGAGGAAAAAAACTAGTGGGGATGGAATTATGAGTCTAGAATCCAAGTTAATATAGAAATAAAATAATTTATAGTACCACTGCGTTTGTGTTCTCTTGATTTATCATTTATTGTGCATCGGAAATTACTTTAATTTGACTTCCATAACTCATGATTTCAATATTCTTTGCAAGCATTCCATAATACAAGTTGTTTAATAGAATAAAAATATGGACCTTGCATAAAAAATATGAGCTACTTTTCAAAGTAAAGAAGCTTTTGTAAAAAAGTTAGTTAGTGAGCGTACAGAGTAGAAATTTAATAGTGCATCCCACATGTCATAAAATACTTCTGAGTTGGAGAATATTCAAGCAGCGTAAAACTCTGACACTAAGCACTTTTCAGTTCCTATTTTAGATGATCCACCAAATGAAATAAAATCCTCTATGGACACAATGGCATGTGAGAGACGTCTCACTTGATTTCCTGCTTCTTTAGTAACTAACTTGGATCGGGCACTCTACTGGACAGAGGAAGAACACGAAGACTAGGATACAGTTCTCAAAGTCTACACAAAACTACTCAGATGGAGATAACTAATTCTATATTTCTCTTTTTGTGTTCAAAAATCTATGATCAATTCCTCATAGACTATTATTCCCGTCATGTGAAAGCACCATGTCCTCTTGCATTTGAACCTTTATTTATGCGATTTTTGCCTACTTCATCTGTCTAAACTGAGATTCCATCTAAGTCCAGTTAAAATGAAGATCATCAAGCATACAAACAATAAATAATGCTGGTGATGATATGGGGGAAAAGGAACTCTTATAAACTGTTCGTGAGAGTGCAAATTAGTACAACCACTACAAAGATCAGTATGGAGGTGCCTCAAATACCTAAAAACAGAAATACCATATGACCCAGCTATCCCTATTCTCAGTATCTTTCCAAAAGAAATAAAGTCAGAATATTATAGTGACAATGTGCACATCTATATTTGTAGTGACACAATTCACAATAGTGTAATTGTGGAACGAATCCATGTATTTGTCAACAGATAAATGGATAGGGAAAATGTGGTATATATGCATCATTCTGTCATTTACAGGGCAATGGATGGAACTGGAGAATATCGTGCTGAGATTAGTCAATCTCAGAAAGTGAAGGTTGGTATATTGTCCCTCACTTGTGGAATTTAGAGAGATCATGAAAAACATAAGGGACTTTAAATAATGCAAAGAAGATCTGTAAAGTAATTAAAGGGGGTTTGGGGAGGGAATTAGGGAATAAAAGAGGGATGACTAAAGTGGGAAATATTTAAAAAAATATTACAGCAATATGTGGATCTCACTGACTCATAGGGAGGAAGAGGGGGGAATCATGGTGGGATGTAGAAGGACATACACCAAGAGCTATGTGTTTGTATGTTTGTAACATGTTGAACCTCACTATGATGTATAATTGCAGAGTGCCAACAAATAATTTAAAAGATAAGACCATAATGAAATATCACCATATAGCTCCTAGGATAATATAACAATTACAATGCCAAGACATGAGAATAGTACCTACTGCTAGCAAGCATTTGCTGCAAATGGGAGACTCAGATGTTGCTGGTGGTAACGTAAATCATAGATTTACTCTGGCAACCGTTTTTCTTTTAAAGTTAAACATTCGCCATATGAATTTATTATCTCACATTTAGATATTTATCCTAGGGAAATAAAGGCTTGGATTCACACAAAACTTGATGCACACTATGTACAGAATATTTACTGGTAATCAGAGAAAACTACAGATAATCTAAATGTCCCTTACCAACTGACAGGTAAGGGACAACTCTGGTACTTTTTATAATAGAGTACAACATATGCTCCAAATGGGAATGAACAATTGACACACAACAACGTTATGAATCTCAAAGGCTTTTATAGTGAGTAAAAGAAGTCATTATCAAATTGACACGCATCATAATGTATGACTTCTTTATATAATAACTGGAGATGTTAAACAGATCGTTTCTTTGCCCAACTCAGGAAATAGGTGTAGCATGAGGGTTTGACAGAAAGAAATAGTCCTTGGTGACGTAATGGAATTGCAAGGTGGTTGTATGAATCTAACCTTGTATTAAAATTCATAAAATGGGAAACAATAACAATTTTACTAATTTAAAATGGAAAAATTAAGGAACAGGAAATATTTTAGTTGCATTTTTAAAGTGTTTTGAAAACCTTATGTTTCCTTTTTGCAGGTCTGGGAATGGAACCCAGGGACATTCGACCTCCGAGCTACAGCCCCTGCCCTATTTTTTATTCTTTATTTTGAAACCGGGTCTCACTAAGTTGCAGAGGGCCTCACTAATAGCTGAGGCTGTCTGCGAACTGTGATCCTCTGGGTCTCAGCCTCCCAAATGCTTGGGATTACAAACGTGCACCACCACGCCCGGCTTATGTTTTTTTTTTTTTTTGGTATATTGTAATCATACATAATGATGAGGTTCCAAATGATAGGGTTTTTTGTTTGTTTGTTTTTTTGTTTTTTGTTTTTTTTTTGTAGTACTGGGTATGGAACCCAGGGGCTTTCCTAACTCCGGGCTGTCCCATACCTAATTTAGGTATGGACAAATTAGGTAATTTATATAAAGTATAAAATTAGTATACTTTATTTGGAAACAGGGTCTCACTAAGTTGCTGAAATTCTCACTAAGTATCTGAGGCTGTCTTCAAAACTGTGCGATCCTCCTGTCTCAGTCTCCCAAGTGCGGGGATTACAAGCGTGCGCCACCACGCCCCGGTTGATAGTATTTTTTAAGATCATGCATATGATCTTAAGAGGTAAGGTAGCAATTATTTGGGAAAATAGATTTGAGGAAAAAAAAGTGTTTTATGATAAATAAATATAAAAATTAAAACATACTGCATTCGGGAGACATTTTGGTAAGCATGTCCATAAAGATTATTAACCATAGTTTATAAAGAGCTCTTACCAACTTATTTTTAAAATTTTACTCAAAAAATGGGCAAATCTATTTAAGTCAATTTATACAAAATTCACTATGAATATTTGGTATGGTATTCAGTGTTTTATAACATTGTGAAATAATATAACATGAGAATGTATATTTCCTAATAGAACAACAAATAGAAATATGTATATATAAGTACATACATACACATATATGTAGATCAATGTACTTACAGAAAGATATGACAACTGTCATGTTGGAAAACAAATACACTATGAGTAGTAAATTTAAAGTAGACAATGTTGTTTAACATTTTTTAAAAGCTTTACCCACTCTGCTTTTAGAAATCAAAGAAATAGACATGGATGTAGATAACATTGCATCAATGGGCTTTTGAATAGCAGCTATTTAAAATATTGACTACTTGATTAGCAATAATATTATCAACATCATCATAAAAGTAGCCACTTATATAATTATGAAACATATATTTAGGTAGGTGGAAATAATCACAATAAAATTTTTTAATTGATTACAGAATAAAAAGACGGTTTGTAATTTTTTGGTAACTCATATGTACTTCTAAATTGTGTACATCCCCAAATAGTACAAATCATGTATTTTATGTGATATGTTCTCCACTCTCTCTTCCCTGCCCTAGGAGAGCATCAAGGGGTTCCTTTGTGCTCTGATTTCTAGTTGGCTTGGCCAATGTAGGGCCCTAGCAGAGTAGAATGGTAGAAGAATATTGACAATATTTATTCCTTGGCTTCCTTGGCTTTCTCCTTGTTGCCTATGATTTGATAGTAGGTACATGACTTGACCAAAGGCCATAATTCCCATCAAGTGGTTAAACTCTAAAGTGGTACTCCCCATGGACTGCTTCCTGCTGACACCCAGGGTATGTGATGGTTCTAAACTGGTGAAAGCACAAGAGATCTCAGTGTGCCTTGTTATTACCTCTAAATGCCTTTGTAAGTGAAACTTCTGTTAAACTGTCTTTAATCATCTCATTTTAATTAACAAGTATTTTTGCGAGAATACTGAATAATAACTCTGAAAATAATGACAGATTATTTGGAGTACTGTTGGACCCCAATTTATTATTTATGTTAAGCTTTAACATAGAATACTATTTATTTCTCACATTATTAATAAACATATATATTTTATACATTATGTGGATTTTTAAAGTTTTAAAGGGAAATATATAATTCACTAAAATAACTAGTTTTGCTTTTTAAATCAGTCATGGATACATGTTTTTGTAAAACATAATAAAAATAAATTTTAAAAAATGTAAATATACAAACCCATCTACTTTATATTTAAATTCCAAAGGTATGCAATTACTTTGTAAAATGGCTACAGAAGTTTATAAATGGTCAATCTCACTTTCTGTTTAGTTTCTGTACTTGTATTAGTTTGCAGATAATTTTCATTGCTTTGGTCTAAAATATGAATGTCAGTCCTGTAATAAGGTGATTATCTATCTATGTATATATAATTTTACTTATACAATCTATGTCTATTATTAACTTATTTATATGTAGATATGATTATTGATGCCTAAATATTTTGTTATCCATTAAATAACAATAGATATTTGTTAAATATATGAATTATCAGTTGTTTAAAAATAAAATACAAAGCACATACACCTTCTACTGCTAAATATTTAGATAATAAATTATTTCACCTATTACCTGGATAATGCATACTAAGCATAGCTCATCTAAATGTTTATATGAGCATACTTTCACCATGAGAAACTAGACTGTAGCCTTCATGAGACCAGAAAAATTATAAAACAGTGACGAATGATCTGAACAAAAAGAATAGGTTAAGTATTTACACAAAATCATAATTTAACACAATAGAGACTCTAAAATCAAACTGTGTAGGCATATACATATATATGTATGTATACATATATAATGTCATGAAGTAATTCAAAAATATTTTCAAGTGAAATATATCATATAAATATACAAACAGAAATGCCACATATGAAAGAATAGATATGAAAGAAAGCAGAATACAAAAAATGTTGTTAAAGCTATAACTATTAATGGTATTATAATATTTGTATAATATGAATTTGCTTATATGATCATAAAATATCTTCAGTGAACCTGTATCTTGAAATGAACAAGCAAACACACATAGATATAACCACATAAAATGCACAAAAATAATAGTAAATAGAAAACATTAATACAAACAAAAATGGTAATTCCAAATAGAATTCATTACATAAATGCAGAGGTGGCTAGATATAAAAATAAATCTATCAACATAATCTTATATCCATAAATTAATGAGAAAAGTAAATGAAAGGGCATTTGATAAAACACAGCAGCACTTATAATAAAAACACTTAAAAAACAAATATAGAAAACCATTAAAACTGACAGCAAATAAGATTATAAATGTCAAATCTCTAAAAGCATTTCCAGTAATATCAGGTGGTGGACAACGATGCTGGCTAGCCCCATTTTTTAAGTCAACAACGTATTAGTGGATCTAGTGAATGCATAAAAAATAAAATAAGATCAGAAAGTAGATATAATGCTCTAATTTTAGTGATATTAGAGATTAGTGAAGAACCATTAAAATTAGTGACTGACTTATATGTTGTTGACTACACAAAAAGTAAATACATTATAAACAAAATCCTAGATCTTTTCTGTTCCAACAAGTTTTCTAGGAAAGAAGATTAAAATTGATTTTTTAAAAAGCTTTATTCTCAATAACAAAAAAACAAAACAAAACAAACTAGAAAGTGCATATTAATAAATTTTATAAAAATAGTATAAATGATAAAAATTATAACATCTGTTTAAGTGAGATAAATAAAATTATTGAAAGATTAATAAGATTAATCAGAAGAGATACTGTGCTCTGGATCAGAATATTTATTTTGACAAAATTTTCTACAAATTTGATATAATTATGAAGATAACCACTTGTGAGAATTGTGTTTCTGTTAATATATTTTTTTTTTACTGTTGAGGTGATGCTAAGGTATCATTCAAGTATATAAGAAAAAAAATGTTTAAAGAGTTAGAGATTCTGTTTTGCTAAAGAAAATGGAGGAGAAAGGAGGGTGGAATAAGGAAAATCTCTAAAACACATAATGTACTTAAACATATCGAAGTCAACCACTAAGCCAAGCAAGGGAGGGAGGGATAGAGAGGGAATGGGGTGGGAATTGGGTAGGGGTAAAATCAGTGATGTGTACATTTATGTACACACAAATTTTTTTACTCCAATATGATGTATGAATATAATGCACCATTAAAATTTTTAAAAAGATAAATAAAATAAAAAGAATGCAAAAAAAGAAAAAATGATACAAGAGGATATAATTTGCTGTATTTTAAAAGTCAATACTCATAGCCATATAAAAGTTTTTCAAAAGTAATACTATATCAATGAACTAGAATAAGAAGACCACAAAATAAGTCCCCACTGTAAATGAGAGTATGTTATGAAAGACATGTTCCTGCAATTCAATATGTAAATAATTGATTACAAATTACTTAGTTTCATCAATAAAACTAGCTAGCTCAGATAATATACAAATTTCTATCTTGAATGTATAATTATAAATTCAAATTAGTCCCCTGATAACAGGTCAAGAGTTTTTAACAATGGGGAATTTAACTTCATAAACTACAACTTTTCCCCTCATAAATCCGTCTCACAAAGAACCTGATGATATTGAGGTGTTAGAGAATGAATTTAGAAGAATTCAAGAAAAAGTAATACATCTGAAATAAACAATTACCCTAGTAAAGTATCTTAAGAATTTCTGTAAAATTTTATGCATAATTCAGTGTTTTGGAAAATCTTTGTAATCAGGGCTTCAAACCCAAAATTATGCAAGAAAATGACAATATATTTGAATGTAAAAAATATTTTCCAAAATTTTTAGAGCTACCATAGAAATTATAAACAAACAATAGATTTGAAAATCTTCTAATGAGATAATTAATATCTATCAGATACATCATTTACTTCTTTGAAGGCAGGGTAGTAGGGATTAAACCCAGAGGCATTCTACCTCTGAGCTATACTCCCGATATTTTTTTTATTTTTTTATTTTGAAACAGGGTTTCATTAAATTGCTAAAGTGTTGAGGCTGGCATCGAACCCGACATCATTCTGTCTCAGCCTCCCAAGTAGTAGAATTACAGGCATACACCACTGCACCTGGCTCAAGATACAATATTCATAACTAACTAAAGCATTACAAACAATCCAAAGGGAAATGAATAAAGTTATGAGTTGAAAATCAGAGTAACAATTCAATATCTAAAGATATTGTGAAAATTTCAGACTCATCAGTGCTCAGGAATAGGCTGTGTATAAAAGTATTTCACTGCAGTGACATACCACTAAACCTGTCACTGAAAAAATAAAAAAATACTTATAAGTGAATATATAACTTTTTATAGACTAATTTAAACCATGTACTGAAAAAGCTTAAGGAAAATGCAAACAAATAAGTAAAATATACACTGGTCATAATATAATTTGTTGTCGTCCATTGTAAAATGAAGTGGAAAAATCCATAAAATTAAGAATTACATATCTTCTTTGTAGGATATTCCAAATTTCAGTATTTAATTTCATAGAAAGAACAGCTATTTTAAGTATGTAACTATAGCAATACATATTGCCTTTTTCAACAGTATAACTTATAAGATGTGGGATAACTTTAATTCACTTTAGTAGTGTGATGATTAATAACCTATAGCACATCTAAACCATTGGATATTTAAAAGAATAAGCAGAAACAAACCAATGTCCTGGGCATATTTTCATGAGGCATTTTAAATAATAAAAGCAAGACATAAATACAATATACTTTTCTAAAAGAATGGCATATACGTTTTGTGAGAAAATTTACACTCATACCCATACTTGCTTTTGATGGTATGAGCACAAAGGAAAAACATAGGAGGGTTTATATTTAATATTAGATCAAAGTGCTGGGAGGTTAATGTGTGCAGAAAAGATGTAGGAACAAAGCAAAATGAAGAGCAGAAAGATCATACTATGTATCACATAACGTATTAGGGAGAAAAAAACAAAAAATATATATATTTATGATGCATGTATGAGTGTATATATATGTGTGTGTGTGTGTGTGTGTGTGTGAGAGAGAGAGAGAGAGAGAGAGAGAGAGAGAGAGAGAGAGAGAGAGAGAGAGAGAGAGGATTTGTGTTTGTAGGAAGATTTTAAAACCAAATTATAATTACTATAATCTAAATTTAGAAATGCCTGATAATAGTTCTGGTTTACTTTTCTTTGAGTACACTCTTTGCTTCAATTTTGTACAACTTCAGTAATGAAGTCACCTTCATCATAGATTTGAAGTATCTGACAATGTAAATTACAGTGAGTAATGAGAGACCAAGGTGCATAAGCATGTCATAATCCCCAGTCAATCACAAGAACTTCAATTGGCCATGAGGGAAGATTTTATTATGGCAGAACAACTTCTCTCCTGTTTAACATTCCTGAGAAGTTTTCTCTTTCCTCTTGATGCCTAGCCTGATCTTCCATTTTATGGAATAACAGTTTAAAGCTATTTGTTTAGTTCTCCTTACCAAATGTTGGAATAATAATTAGATTTTAGGAGCTAAGTCATATTACTGATTTGATGTACAACCCACCAGATGGCCAGAGGAAAATTTGTTCATTTCCTACATTTGATTGCAATGATGAATAAATTCAAGCTCTCCCTCAGTGACCTAACCCACTGAAGACAAATTATTCTGGCCATTATTAAGTGATCTGCATCACCCACGGATCATTTTGTGAACCTCAGGAATTGCAATTAATTTAATGCATGGCTCAGCCTATCTGAAACACTCACTTTCCCAGGGGACTGCTTGCGACTGGATTGTCATTAGTTCTCATTGTTCCCTCTGTGCATATTTGAGAAGAGACCAAGTTTGTCCCTGTTTATAGAGCTGTGTTTTATTATGAACTACTGGTCGACCTGTGACAGTAGGAGGCTCCCTTCAGCCCCCCAATTCCACTTTATAAACCAAGATTTCTTTTGCAAGTTGTCTTAAGAAATTCCAGGTTGTGAAGAAGAATAAAAGCAAACAGTTGTTTGTTGTTGGTTTTGTTGCTTTTTGGTACAAGCTATTGTCTTTTTGGGGAAAATTGACTAATCGAGAAACAAAAAAATATTTAAAAATAAAAGTAGGAGCCTAACTGCAAGACATTTAGAAAAAAGTCTAATTGGTAACACAGATCAAAAGCGGTAGATAGAATTAATTATATGTATTTGCCATTATGAATAATTTGAAGTAATTAAAATTTATAATAAATTTTATTCTATAAATTTGAATTGTACATTTAAAGTAAGTTTTATAAAGTGCTGACTTTTTTATTTTATTTTTATGTACCAAAAGTTTAGTAAATATACAAAGTGGAACTCAAATGATTTTCTTTTAAAATGCTTTTAGGGTTAGACATACTAAAACTGGAAAATAAAAAAATTAAAAGTAAATAACTTAAAGATAAAAGCATAATCATTGCAATTTGATTTTTTAGTTAATATGTGATATTAACATGTGATATATATTTTTAAGATTTTTTTCTTCACATAAAAAGAACACTGAATTTTTTGCAGTTTACATATATTTTGATAGTTATAAATTTGATAGTTTGGGAATTATGTTATTTCTCAATGTCATTTCTGAAGACTAAATTTATAGCTAAACCATAATATAAAAAGCTCATACTATTAGACATTCAGGTATTTTAAACTTTATTTTATGTAAAACGCTAATAAACATCCCTGTATGCATACATTATTTTGAATTATATGTATAAATATAATGACAACATACTGAAGTTATTAAAATATATTTATCTAGTTATATATATATATATATATATATATAACCTTTTGGTATAATATTCTAGTTTTATATTCTCAATAAAATTGTTACTCACATATACTAATATGATTTAAGTTTATGTATTTGTTTGCTAGGTAGATGATAGAGAATGAGAAATAATAAATGGGGACTGTAGGTATATTAATCAGCATTGCACTACTGCAACAAAATACCCGATCCAATTAACTTATTAAAAATTGGTGTATAATTCAGCTCACTCTTTTAAAGGTTCAAGTCCAAGATCAGGCAACCCTGATGATTTGAGTCTGGTGAGGGTGTTACATGGAAAGAGAGGGAGTGTATGTTAGTGTGACATTACAAGCCACATTACAAACTAGAAAGTAGAGAGGGGGAGGAGAGTCAGGGTCCTGATTTTTAATAGAATACTTTCTCATAGTGCCACCCTCAAGACCAAGCCTTTACAAATCGACATTTTAGGGGACTCTTACATTATTCCAAGCCATAGCAGTTTGGGAATTATTGACTAAGAAATATAAAATCACAGTTTATACAGGTGGGATATATTTAAGAAATCTATTGTGCAGTATTGTAACTATAATTATGATTTGCTGGGGGTTTTTGTTTTTGTTTTTGTTTTGGAGCTACTGGGGATGGAACCCAGAGGCATTCTACCTCTGAGCTATACCCTCAGCCCTATTTTTGATTCTTTATTTTGAAACAGGTTCCACTGAGTTGCAAAGTGCCACACTAAGTAGTAGCTGAGGCTGTCTACAAAGCACAATCCTCCTGTCTCAGCCTCCCCAAAGCTGAGTTACAAGTGTGCGCCACCAAACCCCGATGACTTCCTGTATTTCTAAAAACTTCTGAAAGTGAATATTAAATGCTCTTATCACAAAAAGTATAACTATGTGATATAATGTACATGTTAATTAGCTATAAACATTTCACTGTATATATATATATATATATATATATATATATATATATATATAAATGTTTTGTATATGACAAATACAATTTTGTCAGTTAAAAACAGTAATTTAAACAGATAAATGATAGCTGGTGTTATATATGATAGGAATGGAAGGAAGGAGAATGGGGTAAGAAGAAAAGGAGGAAAAAAATACTTGTGAGGAAGCTATAGGTAAACAAAGACACAGAAGAACTCTGGGTTTAAGAAGTTAGGAGATACATGTCTAGACAAATGGTTCTTAACTCTAGCATATATAATATTATTTTGAAATCTTTTTAAACACCTATTTCTTTGACATATCTCCTAGAGATTTTATTTATAGGGTATGGGGTGGGGCCATAGACTTTGAATTTCTAATAAACTTCGTGGCCATGCCCCTGCTGTTGGTTTGAGAATCATATTCCAAACGTGGATGTCATTCATCAACTATGTAATGGAAGAAATTTCCCAGAAGTAAGCCTTGAAACCAGTCATCATGGTCAAGTATTTTATTAAAGGAAGTATTCCCAGGACATGCTGGTAAGGGAGTCAGAGAAATAGACACAGAAAGGACAAGAAAGAGAAGCACCAGAGAGATTTCTCGCAGTCTCAGCTTTAGGCAGATACTGCAGGGGATGTAAATTATGCCAAGTGAGCCCATAGGAGAGCCTTTGCCAGCAGCCCATGACTCAGACACTGGCAAAGGGGCTCCTACAGGAAAGAGAAATGGACTTTAGCTTTTCCACCTCTTTTGAGTGATAGGCAAAGCAGCAGTGCTCAGAACAGAGCAACAGATCCACAGCCAGCCTGAGGCCCACAGAAGATGCTTCCTTCATTAGCTAAGGCTTCCTACCTCTCTCTGGTTTTAAATGCACATGGATATCAAAACAGAAGGAAACAACAACAACAACAAATTCAAACAACTACATAATCTCTTAGCAGTTTCCATATCCCCTGTTCCCAGTGAAGTGCGCTGCTGAATATAAGAAAGAATAGCATCAACTCATGCATGAGTTTTGTATTACAAGCCCTCAATTCCCAATAACTTGCTTCTGAAGTTGACTATGTTATGGTCTAGTGGGTAAAATTAAAAGAGATGTGAAATATAATACATGTGCTTGTAGGTAAATAATATCGTATATATTCTAGTTCAAAGCAATATATGCATAATTGGGAGGGTGATTTATTTATTTATTTATTTATTTATTTATTTATTTATTTATGGTACTGGGGATGGAACCCAGAGGCATTATACCTCTGAGCTACACCTCTCCCCACCACCCCTATTTTTTTATTATTTATTTTGAAACAGTTCCAAAGGTTGCCTCACTTAAGTAGCTGAGGCTGGCTGGCTGAGAATCCGGATCCCCCTGTCTCAGCCTCCCAAATGCTGGGATTAAAAGCATGTGCCACCACTCCCAGCTTGGGAGGGTGTTTTTAAATGAAGGAAGAATAATATAACATCAAATCCTGCCTCCTTCAAAACTTACCTTGGATAATAGAAAGTATCTAGATACTTTACTCCACAGTATCCACTCAAGAGTATCCACTCCAGAGTAAAGTATCTAGGTTGAAACAGTTCTTTTCTATGAAAAAAAAAAAAAGACTCATCCTTACTTAACACTGTTTTTTTTTCTGATTACATGCAAGGCCCAGAATTACTATTATACATTCTTAGTACACATATTTTGAAAAAGAACAAAAGGAATCTACGTTCTGTGTGCTTGTGTCTGCATCAAAGTGCTCAAACAAGAAAGGTAAGCGATAAAAAATGCATCACCCAGTGAATGAGAAAAAGTCTGAAAGAGCAAAGGTCCTCTATAAGGTGATGATGCATGGTGAAGACATGGCAATTTTTTTTTTATTCTGGTGCAATTGTGTAGAGTTTGTATTGACCCTCCATGGAACTTATGTTGGAGATAAATTAAGAATGCCAAGACACAATTGTATTTTTTTAAATAAGATGATAAATTAATTGAGGCATTAAGAAATTTATTTAGAGAAGTAACTTGACCATAACAACATTTTAAGAAGATTTTTATTTTATTTTATTTATTTATTTTTTTGGTGGTATGGTACTAGGGATTGAACCCAGGGACATTCTGCCTCTAAGGTATACTTCCAGCCCTATTTTTTTTTTTTAACTTTTTGTTTTGAAACAGGGTCCCACTAAATTGCAGAAGGCTTCACTAAGTAGTTGAGGCTGGCTGCAAACCTGCAATCTTCCTCTCTCAGCCTCCCAAGTTTTACAAGCATGGGATTACAAGCATGAGCCACCAGGCTTTTAAGAACATTTACTAAATACTAAATTCTTATAGATGGTCTGAAAAATATTCTGAGAAAATTAGAGCATTTGGAGAGTTCAGAAGTATTCTGGGCTTGAGTTTGCAAGCCTCTACTAGTATGATTGTATGATAGTGTCAAAATCACACTCGTATTTTAGCATACGATGGTATAATTATAGTCATTACTTTCTTTTTGGATAGCCCAAAGGAAAATAATAACTGAAAACATATGAAGATGGGCAAACCCAAGAAAAGGGAACTTTGAAGATCTCTGACATTCTGAATCTCAGATATGGGAAGAAATGCATTTCTACCAACTACTATAGGATTAGTGTAAATGTCCACTTGCAATAATTATTAAATCAAAAATACTTTGAATTATGAGTTGTTTGTATGCGTGTTTCCATCATTTTATTTCCCATTATGACACATAATTACAATAAACCAAATAAACATTTTTTAAAAAATATTTTAAATCCAATCCAAACAGTAGGGCTAATTGTGTTATTTTAGATTTATTATTTACGATTTGAGTATGAGTTTTTCTGCCTGCAAAATGAAAGCATGCACTATATTCTAGGCATTATGATTACTGTGAAGGTCAAATTAATTAACACATTTGAATTTTGGGAAAGGTATAAAGGTGTCATTTGCTTATTACCAAGTATTGACACATAGTAATTCAGTATGTCTCTTTACATTTGTTTTGAAGAAGTTTACACTGGCATCCCAAGTTGTCCCTGCCTGAAAATATTTAGTTGCTGTACATTATATTCTCTTGAGTCTCCCAGTTATGAGCTAGAATTAGATTAAATTATGCCTTGCCTGAGATATTTTATTATGTGTAGGCATGGCATTCACATTTCTTTTCTCTAACTTCAAAACGTTTAAATTGATCTTATTTTTTGCTTAGGTAATGGAAGTGAAGGCTAATTTCAAAAGTCTTTGAAGAAGAAAAACAAACAAAATGAAAACTAAAATCAGAATAACATTTTACAAAAAGTGTCATTACAGTGTCGCAAAATGAGTAAAGATGACTCTGACCTTTGCTTATTTCCCACAACACAACATAAATTAGCACAGCTGGACTATTCTATAGAACATGGAGGATCAGGGCCACATTTTCAATTCTACTTTGGTATTTTAAGCACTGTTTAGAAAAATCCTTCCCCAGTATTCTTTGTTTCCCCGAATACTAATTAAATGGAAAACATCTAGTTAGGCTACATGCTTCAAATCTTCCCAAGAGTTATGCATATAAATATTAACTTCATTCATTTGCCAAACCAAATTTGATTGTTCAATCTATGCCTGCTTTAGGTGTTAAGACAAAGGCATTTTTTTTTTTCCATACTGGGATGGAACTCAGGGGCATTCTGCATCTGAGCCACACCTCCAGCCCTATTTTTTTTATTCTTTATTTTGAAAGGGTCTCATTGAGTTGCAAAGGGCCTCACTAAGTAGCTGAGGCTGTCCTTGAATCAAGATTCTCCTGTCTCAGCCTCCCAAGTGCTGGGATTGCAAGTATGCTTTACCATGCCCGGCTTAAGACAAAGACATTTAAAGGACAGGTATTATCTCAGCCAACTAGCAATTTAACTAAAAGTTACATACCTTTAAGATAAAGATGACATATGATTTACTTTACTAAAAAATGTTGTCTTTAAAAATAACATTATTTTTAGTATGCATACAATTCGTGCACATACAACACACACATTGTAGGAACTTACAAACATTGATTGATTCGAGTAAAAAGAAAATGCTGAGGCATGACTGTATTTTAACATATTTTTCTCCCTTCACTTTTGTATGTTTGTGAATAGTTATTTTGAATATGTATATAATACTTGAGAGAAAATTAGGATCTTACTTTATAAACCTGTTTAGACTCAGAAATTTCCCCATTTAGCATGTACTAAAATCATTTTTGTTTTACTTTTTCTCCTAAAACCTGATACGTGTGTGTGTGTGTGTGTGTGTGTGTGTGTGTGTGTGTGTGTGTGTGTGTGTGTTACTTGGATTGAACTCAGGAGCATTCTATCTATCTCTGAGCTATTGGAGTTATTTATACCCCAGCCCAATTCTATTTTTTTTTTAAATTTTATACTGGGTCTTTCTAAGTTTCTGAGGCTGGTCTTGATTCCCCTGTCTCAGTCTGACAAGTATTGGGATTACAAGCATATGCCACTAAGCCAAGCTTAAAACCTGCTACTTTCTTTTGTGCTTGAATAAAATACTTTTGTGACTTAAAGTAATTTTATTGGCACATGTAATTATAAAACATAGTGAGATTCAAAGTGTTACCTGTATATATTCATATATCACTTGGTTGAGTTTTCACCAGATGCCACTGGTGCTGTCCCCCCACCCCCACCCCACTCTCCTGCACAGAGAGATCAGTCCTGGCACTTTCATATATGAACATTATTTAATGTTTCTTTCCTCAAGTCTCTTTCCTCCCTTTCCTCATCTCTTTCTAATATTCTACTGGTCTTTCTCCTCTTTTATCTAAAGATCTTTTCCTTTTCTCTTTTCTCTCTAGCTTATACATAACAGAGAGAACACATGACTTTTGACTTTATGAGACTGGCTGATCTCACTTAGCATAATTAAAACCTGATTTTTTTTATGTCCAGAAATAATTGTATTCTGTTTATTTTATTTTAATACTCTGTATCTCCATACATAATTTTCTAATCTTGGATATTTTTCAGTGATATAATTACTAGATTTGAATTATTAGTTAAAATATATATTTTAAAGTGCATTTAAAAGTTCATTTCTAAGAGGTACTTCTAATATAGGTCACAAACAATAATGAAGAAGATTGATGATTGCCTTTTGCTTTTTAAAACAATTTTTAGTAACTTTATAATTTTTCTAATTTTATTAAAATGCTGCTTTTATTAATAGCAAGGTCCAAAAATTTAATATATATTTTGGTGGTTCAATAGATTTTTTTTCATAAATTGACAAGAGCATTTTGTACTTAAGTTCTATTATTTATTTTTCATTTAATTATAATTTTTACCGGTTTAGTCTTTATTTTTGATGCTTTTGATTACTAAGCATCCAAAATATAAAACTTTTTCCCTATTATTTTGCCTTTGAACTGGTATTGTGATAGAATATAAATTATTCTATTATTTATACCAAACACCTCAGAATGCTGGAGTCTAGAACTCCAAGCCTTAGTTTAGCATTGCTGTTTTCCAGTAAGCGGATACTAGGAAAGTCATTGAACAGAGCATACACTTCTATATTTGAAAATTTTAAATGTTATGTTCATAAATGTATTTTAACTCATATTAACTTTGTCTGTTACCTAGTAATTTTTTTATCAACCCTTTAGGAACACTCATAAATACTGATTTCTTTCCTCATTTATCATATCACTCCCCTCAATGTTTTTTTTTTTTTAACAAATGATCTTTTGTCTTTTATTAAAAAAAAAAATAGAAGGAAGCTGGGCACAGTCCCAGTATTTGAGAGGCCAAGACAGGAGGATCCCATGTTCCAGGCCAATATATAATAACTTGGGGACACACTGTTTCAAAATAAAATAAATAGTAAATAATTTGCAGGAAAATGGATAGAACTATAGAACATTATGTTTAGTGAGATCAGTTTCAGGAAATCAAACGTTGAATGTTTTCTATCATGTGTAGTAGAGAAAACAACAGGAAACAAAGTATTTAAGATAAATGAGGAGAGAAACCAGAAAAATAATGGAAGGAGGTTAGGGGAGAAGAGTCAGGAGGGAAGAAAGGAGGACTGAGAAAGAAAATAATTCAAAACCTATGTCCATATATAAAGCTCTCACTACTAATCTCACTAACATATATGAGGAGGGAGGTGAGGGGATCAGGGTGGTAGAAGGAACATCAAGGGATGTGTGCAGGTATGTTGGTATTGGTTTGAAACTTACTATGATGAATGCTTTAAATAACAATATTTTAAAAATAAAAAAATAAAGCCGGGTGTGGTGGTGCACGCTTGTAATCCCAGCATTAGGGAGGCTGAGGCCAGATGATTGTGGTTCGCATCCAGCCTCAGCTACTCAGTGAGGCCCTTCGGAACTTAGTGAGACCCTGTTTCAAAATAACGAATAAAAAATAGGGCAGGGTGTGTAGCTCAGAGGTCAAATGCCTCTGGGTTCCATCCCCAGACCCGCAAAATAAATAAATAAATAAATAAATAAATAAATAAATAAATAATAATAAGTAAATACATAAAAGGACTAGAGTTATAGCTCAGTAGCAGGATACCCCTGAGTTCAATCCCATGTACCAATAAATAAATAAAATAAATACATTCATGTGTTTGGAACTGAGGATTGAACCCAGGAGCATTCTATCTCCACGATATCCCCTAGCCTATTCAACAAATGATGTTGGCAAAACTGGTTAACCATATACAGAAAAATGGAATGAACCCCCCTTTCTTACCCTGCACAAGAGTCAATGCAAGATGGAGCAAAGACTTGGAAATCATACCAGAGACCTTGCAGCTCCTTGAAGACAGCAATACTTGCTGAAGAGGTCCAACACTTCAACACATAGGCACAGGTAAAAACTTTCTCAACAAGACGTCAAAGGTACAAAAAACTAAAAGGTGGTTTAACACATGAGATTGCATTAAACTGAAGAGCTTCTACACAGCAAAGATCACCATGAAGAATCTCAATAGAGAGCCAACGGAATGGAATAAAATTTTGCCAAATATTTCTCTGATAAAGGACTAATACCTAGCATATACAGAGAATTCAAGAAACTCACAGATAAAAAACAAATAACTCAATAAAAATAGGTAAATAAACTAGACACTTCACAAAAGAAAAAATTCAAATGGACAACAAGTGTATAAAAAAAGTTCAACATCATTATCAGAGAGATACAAATCAAAACTATTCTGAGATTTTACCTAATTCCAACTAGAATGGCAATCATTAAAATATTAACAACAAATGCTAGTGAGGATGCGGAGAAGTGTGAACTCTAATACATTATTGGTGGGATTGCAAATTAGCAGAACCACTTTGGAAAATAGAATGGAGGATTCTCAGAAGAATGGGAACAAACCTACCATATGATCCAGCAAAACCACATCTGGGTATCTACTCAAAAGAATGGAAATCAAACTACCAAACTAATGCATGGTATCTATGTCCATAGCCACACAATTCACAATTGCCAATTCATGGAACCAAGATGTCCATCAACAGATGAATGGATTACAAAACTATGGGATATATACACAGATGAATTTTGCTCAGACATAAAGAAAAACAAAATGATGTCACAGGGAAATGGATGAAACTGAAGAACATTATCTTAAGTGAGATTAGTCAGACACAAAAAGTAAAAATTGAGCATTTTCTCTAATATGAGGAAGATAGGAAGAAAAAGGGTCATAGGAGAAACTCTAGACAAGGAAGGAGAAACCATAGATGAGCAAATAAGGTGACCTAATTGAGGGGGATGGGAAGAGGGAAGAGAGAAATTCCCTAATGCACATTGATGTACATTAACAAACATACCAAAATCAATCACTAAGCCAAACATAAGAAAGGAGGAGGGAATGACATGGGAATTGGGTAAGGGCTAAATGATTGAGGTGTGCATGTAGGTCTCTACTGTCTTGTACTCCACTGAGATGCATAACCACAATGCGCCAATATGAAAACTTTAAAAGAAGATACTAACTTGCCTAAGGTTAATCATGAAATGGCAAAGATGGAAATTTAAAGCTAGCTAGTTTATCTCCAGAATCCATATTCTCAGTCACAATGTAATTTTGTGCCTTCAAATTTATAGTACTTCCCCAATTAAAATCTACCGTAGACTTCACCATAACTCATAATGAAAAGTATTGTGTGCCTCCACATTTTATATGATATCGTTGTGAGTCAGTAGACAAGCATTTCAGTCCTGGAAACAGAATATTAAATTGAAAAATGGAAGAAAAAGAAGGAAAGGAAGAAAAGTAATAAAACTTTTTAAGTTAGGAAAAGAAAAAAAAAATAGTGTTCTCAAGAATATAGCATACTGTCTGGAATCGGCAGACTCGAGCGTTGTCCCCACTGACAGCAATGAGATGGATTCTAACAAAGCCAAGTATTATTACTGTCATCTCACTGAACAAAAGTAGTGGTGGTAATTTTCCTTCTGTCCTTTAAGAAATAAAGACCATGTACCATTACAAGTATCCCATGGTTTGTTGCCCTGATGTGGTTTCCAAGCTTTTTATCCAACCCGAAATTTCATTCTGACTCAGAATGGTGACATAAATAGTAAATGACTAATGAGAATGCTCTTCAAAATGCTGTCTCATTAACATCAGGTCCTCAATAAAAGGAGGCAGTTTTACCATAAATAATTGCATTCTCTATGTATAGACCACAGCTCCAAGTGAACAGAGATGACATATATATTATTTATCTCCTTCTTTTCAAGAAGGTATGAAGAGGCATGCTTCGGAATGTTAACTAAACACATTATGTAAGTTTGAGTGCAAAAATAAAAGAATCCCTTTAAAATTATCTAACTAAAGTACTTTTCAGTATAGTGGAAAGCTTCAATTACAAGGGATATATAATTCCACATATGATTGACACATTTACCACAGTTACTAAATTACTAAAGAAAATGAGCTGCACGTGTTCCCTCTTGATGCACATAAATTTGAATCCCAAAAGAAAAATTTGAGTTGGTAAAGAATCTCTTCTCAACTGTGTATTTAGAAGCAAAGAATGTCATGGATGACTAGCAGGGGAAAAAAAAGTTGTTATTTACTCCACTGTGTTTTCATGGACATTTGCATTTGGTGTTAGCACACCTGCCATGCCATTGCAGGATGAGTGGCTCCCAGCACAAGAGTGTTTACCTTTTGCTCCATGCCACACATTTGTTTAAAATTCCTATAAAAATGGAGTCTTCAAGCTAACTGCTGTATATATAGGAGCTGGATTTGAAAAGAGCCACAAAATTGATTCCATTTTAAAGGACTTAGCAAATTACAGAAAATTGTGGATGCAAGTCTAACCAAGAAAGGATATGTTACCAGCAGAGGACTAAATGCTCACTTACAGGCAGTATCTCTATGTGGACATATTTTAAAAGGACAACTCTAACAATCTACCAGCCATAATGTAAAATGAATATACCTAAGTCCTGAGTTTATAGAGTTGACAGCATCTTACTGTGCCTTGTGTAATTCTGTGGTGACCTTTCACTCCCTCATCTTGCTCTTGGTACACCCTCCATCGCCTGAAGGGCCAAGAGACACAGAATCACCATTATAACCAGAACTGCCTTATATTACTTTCATTTCTATCACCATTGTAGTAATTTTGGTGTGGGAAAACACTGCTTTTAGATTAAGCAGAGAAGAACAAATCTTCAATAATCACATAATCCTACCTCTTAACAGGTAAATAAACAACAGTTATTTAAATCAAACATTCTAAATCAACATTGATCCTTCCGGCAAGATGCATCTTGATTTTATGGATTCAATCAACATGTTTAGGGCTCAAACCTCTACTAACTAAATTTCTTGTTTTCAGAAAAGCTTCTTTTTGCAGTGTAGAAGTAGAACATTAACAAGATGTAATGTAAAAAAAAATTAAAATATAAAAAAGAAGGTAGTACTTTTCTTTCTCAAATTAAATTCAGATCTATAGTTTTACTCTTACATATAAAAAAGCTTATGGGGAACAAATTTACCCAGAATATGTTTATGGAATACTGATGTTCTCAGAGTAATATTGTTGTCATAGAAGAAAATTTTCATGGCTACTTACATTTCAAATACCACAAAGTTCACTTTATACCTAAAATATAATGTTTAATTACATTTTTCTAAGCCCATATTCCAACTCTGCAACACATCTTTTCAGAATAACATTAAAAATCATGAATAAAGAGGTAGTAATTAATCCAACAATCTGTAAAGGTCTTGTGCTTGTTTGTTTGTTTTTATTTATTTTTTCCTCTTGGTACAATTTTTTCAAGTAAAGTTAAATTAGTTAAGATTTTGTATTTCTGTAAAGCAATTTGTAAGTCTTCCATATAAATAAACTGTATATCAATAAGCATTCTTTTAGTCACTTTATTAGTATATATTTTTGCAAATACTACCCATTAATCACTGCAAATAAAATGTTTGTGTTTTATATATGCAACTAATGCTTTATGTGTCCTTTTCTTAAATTATGACCTAATCAACTTGATGGGATATTATGCTGCCATTAAAATATTTAAATTTTTTTATTACATTAAGTTACAATGTTTGGTATATCAATATATCAGTAAAACCTTAAACTATAATTATACCTTCAGAATCCCTTAATTAAACACGTGAGGTAAACTTATATTTAAGTTTAGAAGCAAAAACCAAGAGTATAAAAGTGTTGGGATTGTGAAGTATTTAATTTTAATCTTTATTTTCTTTACATAATAGTTTTTTGAAAATTGAAGAAACCATAGAAGAGCAAATAAGGTGAACTAACTGAGGGGAATTGGAGAAGGGGAAGAGGGAAATTTCCTAATGTACATGATGTGCATTCATAAACATATCAAAGTCATCACCAAGCTAAACAAGAGGAGAGAAGGGGAGGGAATGGGGTGGGAGTTGGGAAAGATCTAAATGAATGATGTGTGCGTGTATGCCTCTACCCTCTTGTATCCCATTAAGATGTATGACTACAATGTACCAATAAAACATTTATTTTTTTAAAATTGAAATGGCATATCTCTACTTATTGACAAGCCAATGATTATGGATTCACAATAAAAATATAATGTCTAATGTCTTATACTGAAACATCTCTTTAAAGGTGAAGGCCAGAATATAAACATGAATTAATATACTGGATCACTTCTTCAAATCCAACTATTAGTTAAGGGAACAAACTGCAACTCCTGCTTTCAGGAAGCAGTTCTCCCTCCCCATTACACATTTACTGGGCTCCATCTGATTTCTACTGTGCTCCCCATAATAGCTTTCACTAAGATCCCCACACACAATGGTCACTTTTCAGTACTTGCCTTATTTAATTTCCTAGCTAAGATCACCTCAATTGATCACTACTTCTTCCTTAAAACATAATTTTCCTTGTCTTCCAAGACATGCCTTTGTCTTTTCATTCCTATAGTTGTTCTTTCTGTCTTCACAGCCTTACAACCCTCTACCCATTTAACTACTCAAAAATGTCAAGAATGGTTTCTAGCTGGTCTCTTTTTCTTACTCTATATTCACTCATTTCTTTTGAAAGCTTTTCTTGCCCCTATAAGCAGAAAACTCACAGATGTATGTCTCTAGCACTTACTACTTCAAAAAAACTTCAAGATATTATATTAACTTTCTACTAGATATGTAACTCAGATGTCTCAAAGGTCTCACTTATAAAACATGAATATATAATCCTTCCTACCTCTTGAAATTATATCCAAATTGAGGGTCCCTTCTCTCAGTAAAAAGTACCACCATTCATATATAAGTGAGACATAGAATGGTTATCATTGTTTATTCACACTAATCCATAATATCTACTAATTTCATCTAATCTCAATAATTATACCTCCTAAATATCACTCATAGATATCTTTTTTTCTATCTCTATAAACATTGCAGGTAAAATTATTATCATCTTTGCATAAGATACAAAATTAATCACTTAACCTACCTATCTTTCCCATCTTCTTTCCCATCTGTCTTTCCAAACTATAAGGTGGCATTTAAAAAAATATTGTATCCACAACTCTCCTTTTATCGTCTCCTTCATTAATGAACTCCCATTACTCTTTTATAAAGATAAACTCTTTAACTTCATACTAGCTCTTCATTCTCTTCCATCACCACCTGTCATATTATTCTCTCTCCATTCTGTGCACACTGGATATTTCTCAATCTCTCATAATCTCTGTGCTCTGCATTACCAGCTTGAGGATATTGATTTCTGCTTTGAACAATCACCCTTGCCTTCCCTCAACTAATAATCTTATATTCCTCCTTTTGCAGTTCTCAGCTAAAGATATACATCCCATGAAAACCTTTCTTCTTCCCCCAAACTGAGTAAATGCCCGCATCTCATCTTTATCTCTTAAAAAGTTTACATGTGCTTACCCTTATTGGTGTCATTATTTGAATTTTTATGTGTTTCAATAAGCTATATAAAATCAAGAAGCTATTTTTGTTGGTAATCACAACGTCAGCTATTCGTCCAAGAAAATGTACATGAGAAAATGATTAATTGTGAGTAAATATTTCATTTTCCACTTGAAGTAGTAACCTGATTGGAATTGAATAGTTTGTCCAAAGGACTTATGTACTGGGCCTTTCTTGGGCAAAGCTGTGGAATAGGCAAAGATTATTAATGTACTTGCTCCCTTCTTTTTATTTTGCTCTACTTTCAGACTTACAGTAATTCTTCTCACCCTTGGAAACTAAATATTTCTCAGTATGGCCTCAACTACATCTTCTCTAATACTACCCCAGTATATTCTATTTCCAGCTATGTAAAGAACAGAAGAAATTAAACATAACATCAAAGTGACAGGACTGTTTTGTACCATTTCTGAACGATAAAGGATAAAGGTCAATCTGTCCTGTGGCCTTGAATGTCTGTATTGGAAAATGTTTGTTCATCTAATCAGTTATTTACACACTCATTAAGCAATTATAGATGACCTCATACTAACAGTTTCCACTTGGTGACTTCAAGATTCTATAGCTCCATTGTCCTACACAATAAGCAGTTGCACATATGGCTATTTAAATCTAAATTGGTCACAATAAAAAATTCTTATCTTTGTAGTAACTGCATCTTGGTTATTCTTTCCCAGTATAATGTAAAGCTCCATCGAGCAATGCCATTCTATAACTTTATGTATGCTTTAATATAAAACTTCTATAGTGGTAAACAATTGCTTCTCTTTTTCTTAAACCTTGATTTATCTCCTGACCCAATGCTGTCAGTGGTGACTTAGAAAAACAAGGTTTCTATTGCATGGCCATGAAGAATTCTAATTCTCACCTCTCCAGGAACAGGTATGGGAAGGAGCCCAAGCTACAGTTACCTGTATTTTCCTACAAAATTTGGATTGAAGAAGAGAAAGATTGTTTCCTTTTCAGGTAACTCAGTTGTGATTTTTACAAAATGGTTTTGGGATGCAGAGGGCCACGAATCAAGAGAAAAAGAGGAAAGTGCATGTATCATAAACCAGCAATGAGAAGTTAAAATCATAGTAATATTCACATCCAGTTTGGTAATGAGTAACTTCTCCATGTTTTTCCTTGGGGAAATATAAGTTAATTAATAAATCCTTAAACATAAACTATCTTAAAAAAAAAAAAAAACATAACCATGCCGGGCATGGTGGCGCACACTTGTAATCCCCAAGTTTGGGAGGCGGAGACAGGAGGATCGTGCAGGTTCGAAGCCGGCTGCACTGGCTTAAGACACCCTACTTCCAAATAAAAAAGTATAAAAATGGGTCTGGGAGTGTAGCCTGGAGGTAGAAGGGTTTCCAGGAACCCCAATACCACCAATAAAATAAAATAAAAAAAATTAAAAAACATAACCTAGCCGGGCATGGTGGTGCACACTTGTAATTCCTGCCTTTCGGAGGCTGAGACAGGAAGATCGCACAGGTTCAAAGCCAGCCTCAGCTACTTAGTGAGG
This sequence comes from Muscardinus avellanarius, assembly GCF_963383645.1. Taxonomy (NCBI): domain Eukaryota; kingdom Metazoa; phylum Chordata; class Mammalia; order Rodentia; family Gliridae; genus Muscardinus; species Muscardinus avellanarius. The sequence goes on from NC_137801.1 coordinate 71,747,779, forward strand.
CTCTCAGCAACTTACTGAGACTCTGTTTCCAAATAAAATATAAAATAGGTCTGGGAGTATCACCCAGAGGCAGAAAGCCCCTGGGTTCCATCCCTAGTACCACCAAAAATAAATGAATAAATAAATAAATTAATTAATTAATAAAGTAAAATAATAAAAACATAACCTAAATTAATTAATTTTAAGTAATCCAAACAATAAGTGATGAGGTACATTTTAATATACACTAACAGAGGAGGACATTTTGGGTCCATTGAGTTTAGTAAAAGTAGTAAAGCACAGATGCAAATCTGTATGGTTTATATAAATTTAAATATGCCATATTTTTATAATACTCATATTTGTTAAGATATAACTCTGGGATAAATGTTGAAAATAAAGGAAAGAACAAGGTTTGGTGCTTGTTTATGCTCATGAGCCATTGTGGGTCAGGTAGTAGTTGAGAAACTTACGAAGACCAGGAGTCTGATGTAGAGTACAGTTATTTACAACATGACATTTCTATAGAAATGTATTCGTCCTGAGGATGATCCAGTAAGGAGAGAAGCAAAACAAGATGTTGGCCTTGGCTTGAAGACATCAAGGGAAAGGCAGAAAATGGGGATAAATCCGGGTGGAAAGACTATAGATATAAAATTCATCAAATTACAGAGTCTAAGCACTAGAGCTATTGCCCCAAGAAAATGCTACTTATTTGAAAACAAAAACATCTGCAGAACTTGTTTGACAGTAGACATTATGCTCCTAGTTTTGAAAAAAAAATAGAGCATTGTCTCATTCCTCAGTAGCTTCATTCATTTTCAAATTATAAATGAGAGAATATGTCCATGACTGTTGAACAAAAAGGAAAAAAAATAGATTTGATTTGTTTTTGAAGTTTAGAAATATGTCTATGGATGACTAGCCAAAGATGGCAGAATATAGCTATTACAAGAAGGATTGATGTAGCTATCTGCCAAACAGCATGATTAAAACCATTCAGACCCTGAAAATGGAACGGAGTACACTGGCTTGATTTCTGTAAACTAAACTGTCACCATCAGACTTAAGTGCTCTTGTCTTGTCAGAGGATTTATTATTATTAAGAATTTCTCTAGCATGCATTTGCCAAGTGTGTCACTGAAGTCCACCATCACTCAAGCTCCTTGGTGGCATGGTCTGGCTAGATTTCAAACACAATAGGAACTGAAGCATTCATGCAAATTAGCACTAGTTTCATGCCTAAGGCCCCTCATTAATATATGATTTTAAGAGAAGGTGGATTTAATTCGTAATATGGTCAATTGGATAAGGGAGGACCACATTAAGTAGCAGATAAGTGCTAGGACATGTATTTCTGTCTCAATTTTTATTGGAGAATCAACAAGGGAGTTACTCATCCATGATATTAATGGGCAGCAAGTTATGAGAATTTACAATTAGTTAGAACCTAGGATGGATGGGTAGTTTTAAGATTTATCTCAAAGTATTCACTGATGAATATTATTTATTATCCCCATCCTATTAATAAAGTATACTTCTAAAATTACCCTTCCTTCCTCTTTCATATAAATTTCATTTTGCAAGAGACCATAATGTAACTACATCTAAAATGGATCTACCATATGATCTGGCTAGACCACTACTGGGTATCTTTCCCAACAGGTTGAAATCAGAGAACTACAGTAACATATGCATACCCATGTTCATAGCAGCACAATTTATAATAGCCAAAATATGGAACCAACCTAGGTCTCCATCAACAGATGAACAGATTGTAAAATTATGGGAAATACACACAATGGAATTCAGTTTAGCTATAAAGAAGAATAAAATCATGTCATTCACAAGAAGATGGAAAGTTCTGGAGAACATTATGTTAAGTGAGATCAGCCAAGCACAGAAGGAGAAGGGACATATGTTTTATCTAATATGCCCAAACTAGGAAGTATTAGGAATATCAGAGGAACTCCAGATAATGGAGGGGAAACCTTAGCAAAGCTAGAATTGAAGGGTAGGAGAGGAAGAAGGCTGAGGTTGATTAATGGAGGAGCTACATTCGAATATATGTAAAAGCTTGAATGTAGCATGCTCAACCTGAAAACTCATTGTTGGGAGGGGTAAAAGGGGAAGTGTGAGGGGGAGGGAGTACCAAGAAGAGTCTGAATGTATGCCATCTTCAATATGATTCACATGAAAAAAATTAAAAATCTACAGATCTATATAATTTTTTTTGGTGGTACTGGGGTTCCTGGAAGCCCCTCTACCTTGGGGGTACACATCATACCTATTTTATACTTTTTTATTTGAAAACAGGGTCTCTTAAGCCAGGTTGGCTGGCTTTGAACCTGCTTGATCCTCCTGTCTCTGCCTCCCAAGCGTAGGGATTACAAGTGTGCAGCACAAGGCCTGGCTGAGATTTATATAATTTTAAGCCTTGTCAGGCTTCAGCACCACTGACCTTTTCCATTGTCTGCATTCCATTATCAGCTAACTCTTCCATTCTCTTTCCAACAATATCAGAACCACCTCTTTCCCTCAAGTGTTCTCTGGGTTCAATTCCCACCCCACTCTCTCTCCTCAGATAGAATGAAACTATGACTCCTGGCTTGATATCCCTCAATTTCTCACCTCTTTTTCTCCTCAACTTTCGATTATTGTAGCCATCCTTTCTCTGTTTACCCAGTCACACAGGATAAAATGGCCTTCTTGCCCGATGGACCCTTTGCTCTGTGCCTTTGAGGTTCTCCAATGAACTCCGCTCTAGGGCCTGACTGTATCAGCATTACCTCCTTCCCCAGTCTCCAGCCTCCCCTTTCCTGCTAGTCACCTCTTGAATTCCCATTGACCTTCCCTTTGCCCCACATTTTCTTAAGCTACTGACAAAACCATAATGTACTCCAGACTAAATGGTTGTGTCAGAAACCTTGAAGGGCATGAGATCTTATGCTTTATGAAGGCTAACAAGCTTGTCTGCCATAGTTTTGTACATAGAGGCAGAACATACATAGCCCATGGAGGAACTGACAGCAGACTTTATGTTCCGGTTTCCTATGACCCCCAGATCGCACAGGGTGATGCAAGTGGCCTGGGAGGATGCTGTGAATGGCAGATTTATGTTAGAGACAAGGAACCACCTGAGCTTAGGAAAATCCCAGTGTTAAAACAGGCTGCTGGCAAAATTGTGTAACTCTGTGCAAGACAAAGACATTATCTTCTTTATTCTCCTCGGGAACCAACTTGTTATTTGTCCTTGAGGGAGATTCTATCTGTATCTTCCAGGATATTTTGTTATACAAATACCCTTGAAAAAATAATCAGAGACAGCTGCCCAAGATATGCAAAAATGCCATGAGAATTGCTTCTTACTAGGTTGCTTGTCATTTATTTATATTTATTAAGTTTCTTTTAAGTCTTCTCTATGGTTCTCTTTACGTTAGGGATTTTGCCAGGTAGAGAGCACACTTCCAGACTCAAAAATTTCTACTAAATTCATAATAGACACAGTGAAACTCACAATACATTTCAAGAATTATGGTGATTTTTGGAAGCCCTTAATTACCAATCATAAATCATACATAGTCATTTCATTTTAAACTGATGAAAGGTAACTAGGCATTAAGGTCTGGTAGAAAAAAATTACCATACATATTAGTATTGATTCAATAAAGAACAATAAATTGCAAATAATATTCAGCATCAGCAGTGTTTTCTTCACTCTGTGAGCTATACAAATGGTTCATCATGGAAAATATACTGTTGCAGTTGCTGTAAGCTTCCATTTCATTTTAAACCAACAGCCAAAATCACATTATACTAAATAACTGTGTATGCTCGGTCTTTTGGGGTAAGGATAAGAAAACACATTTTGCCAAGTTTAGCTATTATGAGTTCAGAGTTCAGAAGCAAATCTAATTCTTCTGGAAATGAGTGCAATAGAACAGCTGGTCAAACACAATTTACTTGCTCACAGAAACAAACTTAATGATTTCTAGGAAAAAAAAAAAAAAAAACTCTTACTAAAAAGGGTCATAAAGAATAGCAACCAGACTTGGGACATGTTTGGTTTAAATGGATATCTGCTTATAGACCTCGATGCAACATTTTTAAGTTCCACAAATAACCAACAACAAAATAAACAAAAATATATGACTCTAAACTCATGTGTAGAGCAGCACAATTCACAATAAGCAAACAATGGAGCCAGCCTTGGTGTCATCAACAGATGAGTGGGTTATGAAAATATGGTGGGTACACACAATGAGTTTCTCAGCCATAGTGAACAAAATTATGGCATTTGCAGAAAACAATGAATGGAAGCAGAGCATGTTATGCTAAGTAAGATTAGCCGATCTCAAAATATGAAGGGTCATGTCTTTTATATATGGAAGTTTGGAAAAAACTGGGACGCCAAAGAAAGTTGAAGTAAATGAAAAGATACCAGTAGAATAGTGGACGGGGATTTGGGAAGGAGTATAGGGTGGATGCGTAGGGGTCATATGAAGGAATCAGTTCAAATAATCCTATGTAGATACATCTGTGAAGCTATCAATGCCAATTTCAATATTATGAACTAGGAGGAGGAGGGAGCTGGGCAAGATCTGGGGGAAATGCACTGGGTGCTATGTATATGTATGTTTGTATCACAATAAATCTCAATAAATGTATGGCTATAATGCACCAATAAAAGGATACTTAAAAATAAATAAATTAAAATAAAAATACCATATACACACACACACACTTTTAAATCCAAAACTTAAAAGCTAGAAATATCAATAAAAGAAGAAGAATCACATCATTTAAAATTTAGATTGATGGGTAATTTATAATTAGGATCTTTGAAGATGTTTTATTAACCGCAAGAGTAACAAAATAAAGAGGTTATGATAAAAGTAAACAAAGAATATATTTAGTTGTTGCATTATACAAACCAGAATTTGATCGCTGTATTAACACTTGGGAAAAATATTAGAAATAAATTTGTCTTAAATTGCTGTTTGCTTCCACACTTGAAATCTAAGGGTGACATAAAAAATAAAATGGGACAGTTATCCTTCTACAAAATTGATGCTTCATTCTGAGATATATTTAGGACGTCACCACTCAATATGCTCCAATACCCCCTCTTCTTTTTTTTTTTTGTGGGTCTGGGGATGGAACCCAAGGGCATTCAACCTCTGAGCTACATCCCATTCCCTATTTTGTATTCTTTCTTTCTATTTTGTTTTCTTTCTTTCTTCTTTCTTTCTTTCTTTCTTTCTTTCTTTCTTTCTTCCATTTTTCTGATACTGGGGGTGGAACTCAGGGGCTTTTCTACCTCCGGGCTATACTCCCAGACCTATTTTATACTTTATTTGAAAACAGGGTCTCACTAAGTTCCCGAGAGCCTCAATAAGTTGCTGAGGCTGGCTTCGAACCTGTGAGATCCTCCTTTCTCAGCCTCCGAAATGCTGGTATTACAAGCATGTACCACCACACCCAGCTGTTTTACTTTTTAAAACAGGGTCTCACTAAGTTGCAGAGGGCCTAACTAAGTAGCCGAGGTTGTCCACGAACTAGAATCCTCTGGTCTTAGCCTCCGAAATGCTGGGATTACAAGCATGTGCCACCACGCCCGGCTTCTTTTAATTTTTAATTTGAAAAAAATCAGATTCATAGAATATTGTATAAGTAGTAAAATAGTTCTCATGAACCTTATACTTAGTATCCTGGTATGAAAATATATAGATATAAAATATTAAAACAGAAATCTGACTTTGGTACTCATATAAGAAACTAAACTACAGATCGCACTTGGATTTCACAATTTTTTTCTGTCATCTTTATTTTTTTTAATTTACATTCAAATACAAATCTCATAGAAAATAATTATCTAGGAACTGAGGAGGGATTGGGAAGAGGAAAGAAATCAGCGTGCCTCTTGCAGGGGTATATTCCAGTTAACATAGAGCCACAAAAGCTGAGGCAGGAGTAGAAACAGCCAATATTACTAAAACATACAAAAGTCTACTGTGTGTGTGTGTGTGTGTGTGTGTGTGGTGTCCTTAAATGATCGCATCAAAACCATGGAGTGGCGAATGGAGTCGGACCTGCTCAATTACAGAATAAAACAAACAAACAAAAAAGATTACTAAAAATGACACACCAAAAAGGAAGATTTTGACATCCAGATGCTCATTTTGGCAGCATATATACTAAAATTGGAATGACATCCACTTTTCCACTGGCTATGATCTGGAGCTAGAGGGCAAGCTTATGTCCAAACCCTGTGCGTCCACAGTTTTTTACTGATGAGCAATATTACAAAATCTCATGAAGGCTGGCACCATCAAAAGAGCTCGGGAAGATGTGATGCAAGAGGACACAGCCACAGGAGGGAAAAGATTGAAATTAAAAATGAAGGAAGGATGGGGAGGGAATGGGGTGGGGATCGGGTGGGGGTTGACTGGCGATGTGTGCATGTATGTCTACAAAAGTTTTTTTTTTTGCATCCCACTATGATGTATGAATACAGTGCACCAATAAAAAAAAGAAAAAGAAAAAAAAGTGAAGGAGCTGTAATGAAATAGGAGATTGAGGAGGTAAGAAAGAATTTAAAAGCAAATGGGAATAATATATTGATGATAAAAAAAGGGAGCTGACTTGCAGAGAGTACAATCAAAGTAGGTGCTTTACTTCTCTTCATGATTTACCAAGAAGTAAGTCTTAATACCTATTATTTCCCTATGATTTCCATTTTAGAAGATATGTTTTTCACAAATACACTATTTGTCTTTCAAAAGAATTTGTTTATATGTGCGTGACATCAATATTTTTATACATATTCCACCCTTTTCTAACATGGAAGTGAAGTTCACTGGATGATAATTTTAAGATTTATGGTGAGAATTCTTTTGTGGATGAGCGTGATCCACTGGCTAGGATGGTCGCAGTACAGTGATCACTCACAATGGGTATTTAAATTTATTAATGTCAGCCTTAATTGCCTTCAAAACTTTTAGTGAGAGACCATCTGGCCCCAAAGATTTATCTACATCTACTTTACAGATATAATAGAAACATTTTGTGGTTGCACTAACATTTTGCCTTATTGTCAAAATTTTTTAATTTCAGAAGTCTTTTTGGAGTAAAAATACCCTAGCCTCTGTTTATGAAATGAAATAAAAGTATTGATTTTCTTTTTCTACCATGAACTTTCAGTTTCTAGAGGAACCTGCTGTAGAGACCACCAGGTGATCCTAATATTTTCTCACTCACTTTTATAAATCTCTTTTAATCTTCTAAACTTCTTTTTTTTCCCCAAACTACTGCTGAATCTGAGTCCAAAACTTTAAAACTTTTTTTTTTTTTTTGGTGGTACTGGGGGTGGAACCCAGAGGCTTTCTACTTCCGGGCTCTACTCCCAGACCTATTTTATATTTTTTATTTGGAAACAGGGTCTCACTAAGTTTTGAGAGCCTCACTAAGTAGCTGAGGCTGGCTTCGAACTCGTGCGATCCTCCTGTCTCAGCCTCCCAAGCACGGAGATTACAAGCGTGCACCACCATGCCCGGCTCCAAAACTTTAAAACATTTTAAGTCACGCTTCCATTTACTCTTTTCGTTCTTTATCCTGCTTTTTCCCCTCTGTATGGGTTTCATGACTCACTGAGAGATCAAGTAATACAAATTTTATTTCACTTTATTTTTTACCTCAAATTTTAGAATGCCATGTTTCCAAATTCAGAGGGAAAGCTTTCATTTAAATTTAGAAATGTGCTGTTACAATTCAGTAAGAACAAGTAACACGAGGTCCTTCCTCCTCTTTCTTTGTTTGTTAAGACAGTTTTGAGGATATACTATGTTTTAGAATGATCCTCAGTTGAACTCTATTATATACTTTTCTAGTAAATAGACTAAGGTTACGAGTTTTGTGGAAGAAAACCAGCAATAAAGTATTGTGATTTTTCTTGCTACCAACTCCTTTGATCACGGATGAGCACTCTCTTGACCACCTGTCTCTCCACTGTAAACCAATTTTTGCAAGTATGCAGATACTTTACTTATCACAAATACGTCATTAAGCACACTCATAAATCATGGCACATAGAAGTAAACGCCTTTGCATTGGAATGGAGAGACTATAAGAAATGTGCAATTCTTCTCTAGGGGATATTTGGTTTTTCTTCCACATATTTATAGTACTTATTCAGTTAATTTTATCTGTAGGGATTCATTTGTTTTACATATCATAAAAGGATGGTGATTCTTCACCACCCTAGGATATGATAACATGTTACTTTTGTCTTTTTGTATGTTTTTCTTAAAGAAAATTTATACTGCTAATCTTTTCAAATTAATCTCTTTAATATATGTACTTTGATTTTTTTTCTATTTTGCTGGGCATGGTGGTGCACACTTGTAATCCTAGCATTTGGGAGGCTGAGACAGGAGAATCCAGGTTCGCATCCAGCCTCAGCTACTTAGCAAGGCCCTTTGCAACTTGGTAAGACCCTGTTGCAAAATATAGAATTAAAAAAAAAATAGGCCTGAGGGTATATAGCTCAGAGGTAGAATGCCCCTGAATTCTGTCACTAGTACCACAGAAAAAAATTAATAAAGAAAAAAATTATTAAAAATCATATTTAAGAAAATTATAATTTAAGTTATTCTAGAAAAGTTCCTTTTGTCCAAATTTTATGTTGACTGGTTTATGATCACAATGTTCCTTTTTATTTTGTATAATTTTAAAAATTGTATCTGTGATTAATATTACCTATTTTCATTAAATATTATTTTGTGAAACTTTCAATAATTTCACTCTTCGTGGCTTTCTATGGGTTTGCCTATTCTATTTCACTTTTCAAATGGTATATTTGGAATATCAATTATTCTTTCTATTTCAATTTATTTTCTATTTTATTAACCTGTTTTTGTAATTTTCATTCTAGTTTTGGAGATATCCTCACTATTTTATTGTAATGATTCAAATCAATTGATTTTCTACTTACTAAGAATATAAATTTTATTTTAAATGTTACTTTAAATGCATTTCAGGTGTTTAGATATGTGGCTTTTTCATTAATTAAATTTACTGTTTCAATTATGACTCTTTTTTTTTTTTTTTTGGTGGTACTGGGGGTGGAACCCAGAGGCTTTCTACCTCCGGGCTATACTCCCAGACCTTTTTTATATTTTATTTGGAAACAGGGTCTCACTAGGTTGCTGAGAGCCTCACTCAGTAGCTGAGGCTGGCTTCGAACCCGTGTGATCCTCCTGTCTCAGCCTCCCAAGCATGGGGATTACAAGCGTGTGCCACCACGCCCGGCTCAATTATGATTCTTTTTAAAGCTATTTTTCCTAATGTGTGTATGTGTATGTATGTGTGTGGTGTGTACATTTAAATTATTTATCTCTATTTTAGGAAGACTATATCGTTTTATGTATAATTATCTGGGACTCTTGGAAGACGCTCTGTATATTTTCATCTACTGGCTGCATTGGATACTTTCTCTTTACCCTGGGATCTGATTAGGTATTGTTAAAAATTCCCCCAGGTGCTCGGATGTCATCTGCATTCTTTCCTGTCTGAGGTTAGAAGCCTCCTGCTATAATTGTGGCAGCTTCCCCTGTGCTCTGGACCTGCCCAGGCCTTGAAGCCAGCCCTACTGGGTGCACATGCAATTTATCTACAGCCTGATGTATCAGCTCAGGAAGGCAGGTGCTGGAGCTTTCACCCATCTAAGGATCTTCAGGAGTACAGAGGGCCCTCCTGCCTGGTGGAGAGCAGCACTGAGCAAATGAATCTGTGGGGAGCACCTAGAGGCAGACCTGTGTTGAGGGGATAGGAGACTTGCCTTTATGCATTAAGAGAGCTCATAAATATTCTATCTTCCTAGTGAACTTGTTCTTTTGCCATTATGCATATCAATGCTCTTTGTACTCATTTTGTCTAATATTGATCTCATTTGTAAGTCGTGGCTTAGTATGTTTTTAAAATTCTCACAAGTGTTGGTTTCAAAGAAATATCTATTTTTCTATTCTCTCTCTCCACCATCCATCCAAATATGTCATTCTTTTCAGAGGTTTTACTTGCCCTATTTCAACTACTGATATATTTTGGACTTATTTCCATTATATTTCGAGTTCTAATCGTCAGTGACTATTCTCTCCTTTCTAGGCATCTTGGCCATCTACTCACTATGGGATTTTCTTTACTAATTTTTTTTTTTCATTCTACCTTTTCCATGTATCAGACGTGATACATTGTATTTAGTGATTTTAATATATGTGCATATTTTAACATGAACTTTTATAATAACAATTCATAAAGAAAATGTACTACTATGTCTACTTTTCAATAAAATAAATAAAATAAAATAGAATAAAGGGCAGCAATCATATACTGCATGTGAAAAGGGCCATTGGAATTAAACTAATCTAGGTGCTGGACAGAATTGCTGCCCTTTATTTTACCTATATTTTGCACTTAATACCCTCCACTAGATACTGCTATTAATATTGATATTTATAGTTTAATTATATATCAGTTTCCTTTTGTGATTATCAATTTCTTTGCTCATAATTGTTATTTTTCTGTACTTTCTATTGGGACTTTTTTCATCTTGAATCATACCTTTGTGATAGTTCTTTTTAAAAAGGGCTTATGAGTAATTTATCTTATCTTTTATTTTCCCATCTTTTTTTCATGGTCGTTCATTTTAGTATCAAACAGAATTCTGAAAGTTGTTTTTTTCAACAAGTTAAAAATATGATTTTATTATCTTCTGATCTTTCTTATTGAAGTAGAAAAGTCTGTTCTCAGTCTCATTATTGTTAATTTGTGGTTGATCTATCTTTTATATGTGGTTGCTTCTAAATTTTTCATTTAGTGTTTGGTAATCTATAGTTTTATGATACATTTATTTCCAGTAAGTAGGCAAAAAGGAAAAACTGTGGCTCCCATTTCATTAAGTAATACTTTTTAACCAGTAGGTTATGAAGCTATAATTCTTTTTAATAATCTAAAATAGTAGAGATCATTTACCTTAAGACTGATTAGATAATACACTTGCTTTACAACAAGAGAAAATATGGCAAGGAAATCTATAATTACATTCTAAACACATCTTTACATATTAAATATTCAATAATTTTTCTTGTATTTTTTAACCTTAAAACACACACACACACACACACACACACACACACACACACACACTCAAATGTTAGCAAAGTTTTATTTAAATGAAAATCCTGAGGCATAGTTCATGAAATAACATTCAGTCAAAACCTCTCTTAAGGGAAATATGGCAACATATAAGGAAAAAATCTAAAAAAAATTTCAAGACAATAATTTTATTCACAGGAATGTTTAAAAAGGTATTTTTGGCCAGGCATGTGGCACAAGCTTGTAATTGCGGCATTCAGGAGGCAGAGATCGGCTGTTTACAGTTCTTAGACAGCCTCAGCTACTTAGCAAGGCCCTTCACAACTCAGTGAGACCCTGTTACAAAAATAAAAAAGACAAAACAAAAAAGTCTAGGGGTATAGCTTGGAGGTACAATCGTTTCCATCCCCAGTACCACAAAAGATATATATATATATAATATATATAAATAAATAAATATATAAATATATATAATATATATATTATATAATATAATATATATTATATATATAATTTTTAGTAATATACAAAATATATTAATTTCATGTAGCATGCTTAAAACTTACAGTCAAACTTTATGATCAAGCCCCTATGTAGCTATTACTGTAATGTTTCTAAGGAAAATCAGATGAAATTAGATAAGTCATTTTAAAATATTGTTTACAAAACAATATGCTAAAAGATGAATATGATCAAAATTAATTAATTAAGCTCTTTGATAAATGATAAATCATAATCTAAGAAGTGAATAATATATATATATATATACTTTTAGTTGTAGTATCTTGATATCAACATTCTGATTAATTTTAGTTATTCTTTAATTTTCTGGAGCTTCTAAACTTAGAAATTATCTTTATGAAGAAATGCAAGAAACATAATAATAAATATAAGCTAGTTTATCATAATATTTGGCATAAATTATTATTATTATTATTTTTCAAAGGCAATTTTTTTATTCTTTATTTTGAAACAGGGTCTTACTAAGTTGCAGAAAACCTCACTAAATAACTGAGGCTGTCCACAAACCACTATTTTTCTGTCTCAGCCTCCCAAAAGCTAGGATTACAAGCATGTACCACCATGCCTGGCTATAAATTATTAGTAATGTATCAAAGCAGCAATAAAATATAGAAAAATAAGTAAGATACTTATATTTTAGAGAAGTATAAAAGACTGAAATTCTGAGCATTAACATATACCAAACACAGATATGAACATTTTAATGAATTTGCTTACACAAAACTTTAAATACCTTGTATAGATATCTTAAACTAAGTCAAAATATAAATGGCAGGTCAAAACAAAACAAAACAAAACAGAACAAACATGGTGACCATATGACAGCAAGAAGGAAAAATCAACATAAATGTGTCTTACAAGCCACGCATGGTGTTTCATGCTTGTAATCGCAACATTTGAGAGACTGAGAGGAGGATCAGGGTTCATGACCAGCCTCAGCTACTTAGACCTTTTGTAACTGAGTACTTGGAAGGCTGACACAGAAGGATCACATGTTCACAGCCAGCCTCAGCTACTTAGTGAGACACTCTGCAACTTAGTGAGTCTCTGTTTACAAATAAAGAATAAAAATAGGGCTGAGGGGTGTATCTTAGTGGTAGAAAGCCCCTGAGTTCAATCCCCAGTAACCGCAAAAAGAGAAAAAAAATTAAAAATTTCTTCTTTTAATATGGTAAAGATTCAAATGTTCATTATACACTATTCAAGATTTTTCTGCACTGAATCTTTGGCATACATAAAATATGGCATCGCTTCCTAAGCTAAATATAAAACACCTGACTTTATTAAGTGCCTTGTTCTTTCATAAAACATATTATCACTGATTGGTGTGCTTGCACACTTCTGTAGTATAATGGAATGCTGTAATGGTTTGGATTTGTAATGTTCCCTAAGACCTAACAGAGAGTAAGCAGCCAGATTGGAGGTAGGGCTTAGTTGCTGAGAAGGGTGCCCTGCAGATGTGTACTTGGGGATTGTACTTGGGGATTGCTTCTGGCCTTCGTGATGTGAGATCATGGCCTTGATTTTTTTTTCTCTCTCTCTGCTTTCTACTGCCCTGGCCTGAACTCCACAGACCTAGCCTAACACGAATGGAAACTCTGAGATCTCCAAAAATTGCATGTAAATAAATCTTTCTTCCTCTCAATTGCTTGTGGTCAGACTTATTGCGTCATAGCAGTGAGAATGTTGACTGAAACAACTTATTAGTCCATTCTGTGTTTCTATAATTAAACATCTAAAGCTGAGTATCTGATAAAGAAAAAAGGATTATTGAGCTCCCACTCCTGGAGGTTTCAGAGCATTGGCATCAACATCCTCTATGTTCTAATGAGCGCCTCATGGTGGGTGGCATCACAATGGAAGGAGAAGCCCATGGGGAAAGATGACATGGTTATATAGGAAGCCAGAGCATGAATAGGATCAAGCTTTCTTTTTATTTTTTTTATAACAACCTACTTTCTCATTACTTCCCATGGGAATGCAGTCAATCAAGAAAATCATTAATTCCTTTTTAAGACCTAATCACCTCCTACTAAGCCCTCTCTCTTCAAGAAAGATTCCACCATAATAATGCTACTACCCTGGAGATGAAGCCTGTAACACATGAACCTCTGGGTAACAAACTATATTCAAACCTAAGCAAGAAAAATATGTAATTTCCTTTTAATCATATAATTTCTCCCAGAAAACTTGCATTTGGTAGCACCAGATAGCCAAGAGCACAGTAAAAAAGAATTACCCATGTTATCTATAAAATTATTATTTCATCTGTTTACCCCTGTGATTGCAAATCAGAAGTCAGCTAACAAGAAATTTAAGTTTTTCATAAACATCATGCATTATTCTGGAGCAGGTAACCACACACTACACTAGGATAAAAACTGGATGTATCTTTTAGATATAACTCTTGTTGACTTTGATCTTTTATTTTCCTGTTGTCTGCTTCATGAGGTATACGAAAATTAATTATTAACCTATTTTCTCAAGAGTGACCATAGAATGACTTTTTCCCTAAAACTGTTAGTTTGGAAATCATGCAGCTGTTTTGTTTTATTTTCTAATTTATTTATTTATTGTACATTTATTTGTGCATTATAGTGTCAAAAAGTGTTGTACATGTATGCCACTATCAACATGATTTGTATTATGATGTGAGAGGCTGTTTTACATTCTGAGAATAAATAGAAACAAAATAAATTTTTTAAATTTTTAATTATATTGAAATCTAAGGATAAAAGAAGTTTATTCTAAAAGTGATCTAATTGCTAAGACTAATAATATTAGCCATACCAAAACCCATGTTCTTTATATTTTTGAGTATTTTGCTATTTTGTGGTTGCCTTTGCTGTTTAAAAACTTTATTTGAATAGAACCCTGGTAAATTTGTCCTCTTGCTAAGAAAAAATGCAGATTCAACGAGTTGCTCTAGTACAACAAGTACCTTGTAGATTCTAATTTTTTTTCTTCTAGCATAATAACAGATAATGGAGAGAAGTGTTGATATATTTCTGTACCAAATTAGATTCTAGAAATTAAACTCATTTCATGTTTGATAAGTAAGATAATTGGGATAATTATGTATCGTATGACTATCCATAAAGTAGTAAAATTGTTGTGGGTAGGAAAAGTCCTCTTGCATTTGAATTGGGTTCACTAGTTACTACAGATTTCTCGACTTGTATTCCATCTCTTTGAAAATTATTCTTCATTCTCACTCTTCTGATTGATTATTTTCAGTCCTATGGGCCTCTCTGATTCCTTTGTGTGATTGCTTTGGATGCAAATACTTCAATGATCTTTTTTTTACAAAGGACTTCTCATACTTTTCTAATACTTGAGGCTTTCCTCTTCTGCTCTTCTGAGAATTACAGTTCAGTGTTCCTTTCTCAACGCTTTGTTTTTAGCCTTTCAACACAAAGGGTAGTCTGATAAGAAGCTAGTGATAGAGATTTTCCTAACTTAATTATTAATATTAATTAAAAAGTAAATTTAGTTAATTACTGAGCAATTATTTATGTACCAGAAATGATTTTAAGCAATTTACATGCGCTCTCTCATTTAATATCCACACACAAATTCTACTGTTTGCTTTGTTTGGAGGAAGAAACTAAGACCCAGACTTACCAATCACTTGCTTAAGTCAATACAATTTAGAAGTCTTGGAGCTGGGATTATAATTATTATTATTTTTTTTTATAATTATGGACCACTAACTGGTGGTTCTCAAAGACCCCAGATGTATTGAATCAGAAATTTTGGAGGTATGGCCCAGAAAGTTGTGTCCCCAGAATTCTGATGCAAGTTCAGATGTTGAGACCTACTACACTGATTTAATGTTTTTAACCCAGAGCTGGATGGATATAAATGAATACCAGAGATGTACTTGAATATACAAGACTAGTGAGTTATGTTATGATTGCTCGTAATATTTACATTTTGTTAAACAGATTTACAATTCACATCAGTGATTAATAAGTGAGTTTCCATTCATTAAGAACTTTCACTGTTTAAGAAATAGGGCAGAAATATGGGACATTGCCCCATTCCTCAAAGAACTTGCAATATAATTATGGAGATAAGAAAAATTCTAAAGAGGAGATCACTGACATCATCACCTCTAGCCTAATGATTTAGAATGTGCGATCTTAAATTGGAAAAACTGAATTTCAGTATCAATTGCCATACTGCTTAGCTGTGGGATGTAAAACTTTTTTGACTATTCAAATATATAGTATCTCAACCTTCCTCAGATAACTTCCTAGGTTATTAGAAGAATTAATTGAGAAAAAAGTGTAATTTGTATAATGTCTAACATATATAAAGCTCCTAATAGATGTTAACTGCTTATCACTACTTCTATTACTATTATTATTATATTACTATTACTATTGTGACTATTATTATTATTAACAATAGTAATATTACTATTAACAATAGACATTTTATATGAAAATATTAATGAACAGAAAAATAAAAGTATTTAGCAGTTGAATAAACTGAAAATCATTGAGTACTGTGGGCTATTTAAGGAAAAAATTTAAAGAAAAGATAGGACTCAAGTTGGATAATCTCCATCTTTATTTCCTTCAAATGAAAAGAAAGGAGTTGGCAAAAATAAAGGGATTTTTTAGTAAATGAATTAGCTAAATAAATTTGTTAGGCCAACAAATTTTTGAGGGAAAATGGGTAATGACGGAGAAAGTCTCAGATTTAAGGTTAATATGTATAGATGTTATCTTGCTATCAACTGAAATTCAGCTCTACTAAAGATAAATTTCACATGTTACCTAAACATGCTTTAGCAAAATGAGAATATGAAAATATTCAAGTAGTAGCCATTCACAAGGAACCAGTCATCTCCCAGTTATACTGAATTTCTTTTAATCTTCCAAGTGCCATGCCCAAAGTGCACAGAACAGAAAGACTGGGGGGTGGGGAGGATGAAAAGACTGTTAGGCAGGTAAAGCTTCAACAATGCTGGCTAATGCATTTTTAAGAGGTTAATATCACAGCAGGATCTCGGTGGGCTGAACCTTGAGCGTGAGAAACAGATCAAGCGATAATGGGAAATGGAATTTTTCAGGAGGGATCTGCACCAGATTGCACTCTCGTGACCCATTTGATTTTATAAATTCCATTAATAATTCTAGCTGTACATTTTTCAACCTTTTATCCTTAGGGCTTAGCCAAAATTAAGTCAACTAACAACTACATTAACAATAAGCAAGAGAATAGAATTGTGTTTACAGTGGTTCCAAAGAGCCTTTCCAAGCAGATTCACCGGTAAGAACAAATCCTCTTAGCTATTGTTGGCTTTGATAATATTTATGCAGTGCATAATTCTCTGCTTCTCAATTAACCCGCTCACTGACTACATAGGCACTTGCGCTATGGCACCAATGAGATTTAAACTAGAAGTTTTCTAATTAAAACAAAAAACACCTTCTAATTGAAAAAGTATAACTTTTTATATTCTTAAAATGATAAAAATATTACTTTAAAATACACATTGTAATCTACAAACTTCAAACTCTGACTCCATCATTAATATCTGTGGTGTTTAGTAAGTAGGCTACTTTTCTTCATCTGCTTTTCTCCTCTTTTTTTAAAAAAGTAAGATCTCGAATATATTTATATTATATGGTATAATTTTAGAAGTTATGATTTGGAGGATAAATAGATTATTAGTGTGTGTGTTGCTGGATACTGAACCCAGGGTCATTCTACTTCTGAGCTATATCCCTAGCCCTTTTATTTTATTTTATTTTATTATTTTATTTGAAACAGGGTCTCACTAGGTTGTTGAGAGTCCTGTTAAATTGCTAAGGCTGGTCTTGAACCTGCAATCTGCCTGTCTCAGCCTCCCTAGTACTGGCATTACAAGTGTAAAACACCATGCCTAGCTTTAAATAGGTTATTTCTAAGATAAAGTATTTTAGGCTGTATGACCATCATTCATTAAAAAAAAAAAAAACCTGCATTTGAGATGACAAGAGAGGAAGGAGAAGGAAAAGGAGGAGAGGGGGGGGGGGCATAACATGGTGGAAATCAGTGAACGAGCTTTCTACAACAAAAGAGTGACTTCATACATTTATAAACCTATTTATTTGCTCTTATAGTACCAGATTTACAGATTGTGCATTATCACCTTTTAACAAGTTGATTACATGAACCTAGTGTATCTACTAAATGAATAAAACAAAGAGAGACATTTTCATCTAAAGCTGGTGATTACTTTCCCTCATTTTAAGACTTCATAATGACTATTTCTCAATGCATTATATTGAATTTAAATCCCAGTGCTACCATACAATGGTTCCATAACTAAGAAGTAGGTAATGGTTTCCGCATAAACACTAGTTTCCTTACATGTTTAATGAAGGAGAGTATAGTATTCCTTATGGAGTTGCCTTAGAATTAGAGTGAAAATATTTGTGAAAACAGCTAGGAGAGGCAGTCATTAATGCCAGGTACCACTAGCTGGTTGGTCGGATATATTTAGTTACATGCATAGGGATTTACATGTCAGGACACATTTTTCTCAGTTTTTGTTTTTAATTTTAGTTTGTTTGTTGAGATCTATCAAGAGATAATAATACTCCAAGCATCTCTTATGTCTCTGCATGCCCTCTGAGCAAGGGGCAGGTTCCTTTTCTGTCTACGATGTCTCCCTTTGGGGTATAGTTTGGACAGGCTTGCACGTTACCCTCTTGAAATACTGAGGCCCTGGAGTTGTAGGTTGATTCTCAGCTACATCACAAACCCACCGCATGTGTAAAATAAAGTTGGACTGCTCTGTACTGCTTTGGGGGTTTAGGTGTGGGAAAGGGAAATTCATAGGAACATGAAGTTCATAAGACCTGCTGTATCTGGAGTCACCCTAGCCTTCTGCCAGCCTCTATGAACTGATAGGAAGCTACCTGGTAAGCTGCTGGCAGGCTAACACCTTAGGACCTTCCAGTTCTTGGCAAGGACTAGCTAATCTACAAAGAAGGCATTCTAACCTGTTGAGAAAAATTATGTAAAAACAGGTATGGTGGTGCTTACCTGTAATACCAATACTTGTACTTGGGAGGCTGAAACAGGCGAATCTCAGGTTCAAAGTTAACCTTAGGAGCTTAGTAAAGTCCTCAAGAGCTTAGTGAGAACTTGTTTAGAAATAAATAATAAAATAAGGCTGGAGGTATAGCTCAGAGGTAGAGCATCCGCTGGGCTCAATCTCTATTACCATTCATGTCCTCCCCAAAAGTAAAGCCTGTTTAAATTTCTTTTCACAGGAACAAGAATAAAATCAGGGGCTCAGTTTATTTCTGTTAAGCTCATTCTTTGGATGTAAATGTTTTGTTAGTGATTGGATGAAAGAGCTTTGTTCTCATAGCTTGGGGAATTGGTTTGCCCGAGAGTATAATGGAAGATTGAGGGACTTAACCATCAGATTAGTAACTAGTAATGTCAATCTTTAAAACAAACAAACAAACAAACAAACAAACAAACACTGGAAAACAATATGGAATCTTGAAAGTGGACAGTTATTTACACTTGGTGTGTAGAGAATTGAACAGAATGAATCTTTACCAGAAAGGTTAGGCAAGATCTAGAATGTGAGAGCAGGATTGGATGATAATAAATATCATCCAGCCCAAAGTCAGAGTGACTGGGTATTTCCTCAAGGTCACATTGTGCAGCTGAGACACACGGATCTCATAACTTCAAGGCCAGCATATTATTTCTCTCCATCCGACATTCAAAAGTGTAACAGCAATGTCCACTGAGTGATTCTACAGTCACAGTTGCCGTGATTTGGGGGAAAATAAATCTGAGATTGTTTCTCTTTTTCATTCATTGTTTCTTTCCTTCATTTTAGTATTACACTTAAATTGTTCTTCTCCCATGCAATTGTGTTACAGTGCATGCAATATAAGAAATTTTGATATATATATATAATTATAAAATTATATATCAATTGATAAATTATAAATTTGATATATATAAAATTATAAAATATATATATATAATTATAAAAATATATATATAATTACTGTTTTCCACTTCAGCTAATTTATAAGGCTTCTATTCTGTTATAATAGTTATATGTGAAATCATTCATATCCAACAGCATGAAAGAGTTCTGCTTATAAAAAAAAAGCAGCAAGACAGTTTAGTGTCAATTATATTTGAAATTTGGAGCTTAGTTAGATGTTTTGTGTAAGTCTTTTCTCGGTACTCCCCATACTCTATAATGGCGGATATGTCTGTCATTTCCATTCACTGATAGGTACCTATTTCCATATCTAACAATATCTGCATATGGATGCTTCACCCTTCCTTCCTTCTTTCCTTTCTTCCTTTCATTTCTTGAGACAGTTATTGTGCCAGGTTTTGTGAATCCAGGGGAAATAATCATGACAAATAAGTAGGTAATGCAGAAAACATCATGATCCCATCAGAGTAACCATTATCCTTGGGCATAAGGGGCCTGTGTGTTGAGTCCTGGCCTTCGAGGAAGTTGGGTATATCACAGGCTTCCACCTGTCATTCATTAAAGAGCACAGCACCACCTGGTCACTCACAATCTACCATTCAGGTTCAGCATAGGGCAATATATAATCGTAAAACATATGCCTTCATATCAACACTGTTTATACTCAAGGGAAATATTTTTAACATTTTTGCCCTATCTTATTTTAATTAAAGGCTGCTGTATCTGAGCTCAGTGCTACGGAAAGACCTGAGCAGTTTGAATGGGCTCAGAAAAGAGAATAATATAGATTTGCTTGTAAAACGACCATGAAGATTCCCACATAGTGGAATCTATTTTTCTAGAGTTGAATAAATATCTATTTTTTCTTATTCCCTTTTGTAATTCTAGAAGTGCACAGGCATTGTTGCAATTTGCCTGTAATTTTTACGTAGCAGCCAAGTAACATTTTTCAGTATAGAATAATTCATATCACTAGTAAGTGTATATATTCACGTCTGGAAAAAACATATGTGAAGTATGACCCCTGTTCTTAACATTACCAACCAGAATGCTCCTGATAGTCCAGAAAGTTAAAATGCAAGTAGTTTCATTAACATATCCATATGTTTGATTTAACTTTTAAAAATGCCACATGGAGCCACTTGTGGTGGCTCACACTTGTAATCCCTGCGCTTCGGAGGCAGAGACAGGAGGATTGGACAGGTTTGAAGCCAGCTGTGCTGGCTTAAGAGACCCTCTTTCTAAATAAAAAAAAAAAAAAAAGTATAAAATAGGTCTGGAAGTGTAGCCCGGAGGAAAAAGGGTTTCCAGGAAACCCAGTACCACCCCAAAAAAAAAAAAAGCCACATGGAATTATCTTTCTAGAAATATGATGTAAATAATATTTGCATAATTAAATTGACAGGCTAATATAAATTTGAATATATAATATGAAATGTCTTAGAGAAAAACAATGATGCTTTCAGAATAAATACCTTTATTTACTTTCATGTACATTTTTATAAAATTATGCCTAATGTATACTTTGTAAACAATTATGATTTTTAATTATTTTGAACATTGAAAATGAGTACAAAAGTTGTCAGAGAAATGTGAAGTCCAAAAATTCAACAGAAGAAGGAGGCATAGTGGCACACACCTGTAATTCCAGCACTTGAGAGACTGAGACAGAAGGATCTCAGGTTCAAAGACAACCTCAGCAATTAGTGAGACTCTCATCAACCTAGCAAGACCTCGTTCCAAAATAAAAATAAAATATGGAAAGGGCATATCTAGGAGGTAGAATGACCCTGCATTCAACCCCCAGCACCACACACATAAAATCAATAAATTAATTAAATAAATAAAAAATGCAGCAGAGGAAAAATTGAAGAAGAAAATAATTGAGGTTCAGAGAGGCCGTCTCTTTAAATTTTTAAAACTTGAGACAACAAAAAGGAGCATATTTTTGTGAAGTGTGACCCACTTAAAGTTTGCAACCAGGACATGATAAATTATTTATTAATGAATATTTAATTACTTAATTACTGATTAAAAAACACTGGAAATCAAGCAAAACACATAATTTTATGAAATCTACTGCTTGAATAGGTCACATGAAAGCTTTCTAACTTTACATTCTTTACCAGTTAAAGATTTAATTACCCATAAAAACAATGAATATGTGTGTGTACTTCTAT
Organism: Muscardinus avellanarius; assembly: GCF_963383645.1. Taxonomy (NCBI): domain Eukaryota; kingdom Metazoa; phylum Chordata; class Mammalia; order Rodentia; family Gliridae; genus Muscardinus; species Muscardinus avellanarius. The sequence goes on from NC_137801.1 coordinate 71,769,592, forward strand.
TTGAATGTTATTTGCTCATATTTGCATTAACAGTCTCTGGGAGGGCCCCATGATGAACTGTGAAGACAGCTGTCTCTGAGACAGGAGTTAGGAAGGTAGGTGAGTAAGCAGGGTGCTCTTTGTACTTCTTGAACACTGTGTATGTGTTATCTGCTTAAAAAATTTGATTTACATTAACTTTTAAGTGATCTCAATTAGAAGCGAGAAATTTTTTCTCAGATCATATTAATCAGTTTATATGTATTGTTAGTACTTTTATAATTTGATACGATAGTTATTCATTTCATACAACATCTAAATAATGGGAAGGCATTTACCAAGCATGCCAGGAGCAAGAGCAGTGTAATAGGCACTCCTAGAGGTCGAGTTATAGAAAGGGCCCTACAGTGCAGCAATTAAGGTGACCAATCAGAGGGGATGAGATGGGGGAGGATGGAACCTCTTTAAAACTCAGGAGGTACATAAACAAATGTATCGAAGAAAATCACCAATCAAGCATGGGATCGAGGGAGGGGGAGGGAATGGGATGGGGATTGGATGAGGGCTAATTGGATGATGTGTGCTTGTATATCCTCTCAAGTCTTGTATTCCAATGTGATGTATGATTACAATGCACTAATAAAAAAAGAAAGAATAAAAAGGAAAAAAAAAAGGCACTCCTAGATTACCTACAGCATCCTTCACTGCATCTAAGATAGAGATAAGCCTAAGTGGCCATTCATAAAAAAGTGGATAAAGCCAAAGTGTTGTATGTAGACCCAATGGGGTATTATTCAGCCTTAAAAAAGAAAGAAATCCTGTAATGTATGACAATTGTAGATGAACCTGGAGGACATTACATTAAGTGAAATAAGTCAGACAGAGAACGTCATCTACTACATGTTCTCACTTTCATGTGATCTATCAAAAAAGTAAAATGGTGCTTACTAGAGGCTGGAATGTGGGGAAATTGGGAAGGTGTTGGTGGAAGAGCTCAAGACTTCAGTTAACAGGGATACATTCAAGAGAACTATCATTTGCCATAGTGACTACAGATAATAAAAATGTGTCATATTTGAAAACTGGCAATAGTATATATTTTATTAAGCATTCTCACTACAAGTATACAAATCCTCGAAGTATATGAAAAAGCGTTATGTACTAAATAGAGTGATTGGGTGAATTCACAATATATGCATTTTATCAGAACATCATATTGTCTACCATAAATCTATTACTATATATCAATTAAAAAGTGTGTTATTCACAAATGAATAATCAAAGGCAGACAAAACATAAACGCCACTTAAAAGTTTGCTTTAGTTTTACTGCTTTGGCTTTTCACAAATGTTCTCATTGCATCTTAATTGCTGTTCTGATAGATTATTAAACTAAAAGTATCTTCCCTCACTCAATGCACTTTTCTAATAAAATGTGTCGTTTAGTGCCTATTAAAATTAAACAAGACAATCCCCTGACACCGAGGGCAGAGGGTCTACTGAGGCAATCAGAGTGCAAAGACCATTGCAGTATTATTTGATACTTGTAATAAAATGCTAAAACCGGAACACTAGGAGATAACCTAAGAGAAAAGGCGGGCACAGAGAGCTCAGCTAGGTGAATAAGAGTTCTCCAGGGCAAAAAATGAGGACAGGTAGAAAAATCAGGACAGGATGAGGCTCATGGTAGCCAGGGTTCAATTTACAATTGAAAATCTGGAGAGCAAGGCAGACACAGACCACCTAAGGCTTTACGTTATTTACTAAAGAGTTTTCATTTCACCCAGGGGGCTCAGGGGGACCATTAAGAAGTTTTTAGTAGGCAAGTCACAGTAATCAGGTTTGCATTTTAGAACAACCATTTTACTATGTATGGTGTGTTAAATAGATTGGAATAGGGAGGAAATGGAGGCAGAAAGACTGGGAGACTGTTGGAATTACTTGGGTCAGAATAATTATGGTCTGAAGGGAGGAGGTGGCAGAAGAGGGGGATAGAGATAAATGGATGGAACTAGATAGAATCAATTGTTGATTGTTTAATGTTTGGTTTGGTATATGCAGATTGGTAGACTTCCTACAGGCCAAGGTTGCCATACTTAGCAAAATACAGAATGCCCTGTTCAATTTGAATTTCAGATTAATAGTGAATAATTTGTTTTACATAAATTAAATTTATCCCTCCCAAACCTTTCTTGTTTATTTGAAATTCAAATTGAATAATATGTCCTATATTTAATCTGTCAATCACATTACAGTGAAGTATTGGACACAGTCACCGTATTTTTGCAACCTTCAGGAATTCCTCTATCTTATAATATAGATGTAAGTTTATGTTTCACTTAATACAACTCATAATTTTAAATCAAGAATATCAGATCTAATTATTTGCTTTTATTAGTGTTAAATCTTTTTAAGTTCTTTATATATTCTAAATATTAATCCTCTATCAGAGGAGTATCTGGCAAACATTGGGACAGGCACAGAAATTCACTAGGTGCTATGTATAGGTATGATTGTATCACTATGAATCTCACAGTGATGGAAAATTACAAAGCAACAAGGTATATTAAAAGGAAAAAAATATCCGTTCTCATAGAAGTTGGGTGTAGAATGGTATTTACCAGAGGCTAGAGACCAAGGGTGGGAGGTGAGGAGGGATGAGAAAACTTAGATGATGGGTAACAAGTTATAGCTAGTTGAGGAACAGGAAATCCTGGTGTTGCAAAGTAAGATGACCATAAATTTAAATAAAGTACTCTACATTTTGAAAACACAGAAGAAAGGATTTCAAAAGTTATCACCAGATGAAAGATAAACACACAATGAAATAGGGACATGATATATACATATATCAAAATGTTATATGGCACCATACTAATCTGAAGACTTTTTATGTACCAGTAAGAATAAAATATATACCAAAAAAAAAAAGAAAGCAATTTTAGGATTAATAAAAAGACCAGAGGAAAGGAAAACTAATTGTGTAAAACTAAAATAAATTTGAATAAAAAATTCAATGTACTTGTTTTTGTTCCTCTATAAAACGCATCACTTCTTCCATTTTAGATTTTCATGCAGGAAAGTAAAGAACTATCATAGAATCCAAGTGAAGTGGCACATTGGACTTCCAGTATTTGGAAGGTTGAGATAGTGGGATCCCAGGTTCAGCACCAGGGCATGGTAACTTATCGAGATTCTGTTCGGGGGAAAAAAGAAAAAAATAATAAAACCTAAAAGCCTGGCTGTGTAGCTCAGTGGTATGAAGCCCCTGGAAAGAGGAAGGAGGATGGGGGCGGAGGTAAAGAAAGGAATAGAAGGAAAAGGAATAAGAGAAGGAAGAAGTGGAGGAAGAGGAGGAGGAGGAGGAGGAGGAGGAAGAGGAGGAGGAGGAAGAAGAGGAGGAGGAGGAGGAGGAGGAGGAGGAGGGGGGAGGAGGAGGAGGAGGAGAATGATGAGAAGAATCATCACAGATTTCGGAACAACTAATTTCCGATTCCCCAATGTCAGCATTTTCTTTCTCCATCCCTTGCTTTCAGATTTTTGTTTCCATTTTGTGTGTAGAAATTAGATGCTGAGAGCTAATTTCTGTGATGATCCTATTCTTAATTTTCCTATATATAAACTCATTTAATTTTTAAAACAATTAATGTGGTATGTATTAATTTTATCTCCGCTTTAAGATATCTACTTTCCCAATGTGACTCAGAAAGATGACCAGATTTGCCTAAATTCACAAAGTTTCCACTGCTTCAACTTCAATAGCGTTGGCCATGCACCCTACCAAACGCTCTGTGGAGATGACCTCAGGACCGGAACCTCTCTCTCTCCAGCCTCTTTGGTCAATCTGTAGAACTCTGGAAGTTCACAGTTCTTAGGAAGTTTCTCTGATGTCTCCTTTAAACTAAATGTATTCTTTCTGAAAATTTATAAAGCCAAACTAGAGCTTGTCTTGGTATATAATTACACTACATTGTCTCTGTCTTTTAATTTCTACGTTTTAAGTCCATTGGACGAAACCGTAATTTCAAATTATCCCCAATACAAAACATTTTGATGCTTGAACATCCGTTAATATTTATTTCCACATTACATCAGCTATTCTCTTTAAGCTTTTTAAAAATGGTCCGGTTTTCTTTGTCATTTTTTTTTTACCAGCTTTGAAATAATTAGATATAGATGGTTTTGATTCTACAACATTTGCCAAGGATTTAGTTTGCACATTAGTAGTCATTTCATATGCCTCACGTCCTGTAATTGATATTTGTACTGAAACATTTCTTTGAACATTAAAAGCAGAATTGTGTTTTGAAATCACTTAGATGCTATTGTTAGGACATGCTTAATTTTGTTAAAGCCAAAAAAAAAAATGACTTTTACATTTTAAAGTCCGATCAACATTTTAAAGACTAATTAACACGTAAATGTCCCCCACATGCATGTGTATGTGTGTGTTCACACGCACACACACACACACACACACACACACACACACACACACACACATATATATATATATATATATATATATATATATATATATATATATATATATATATATTCTACATTCTTTTTCAGCAAGAAAGCATTTTCTTCAGGCTGCTGAACTCAATAGACTTTATGTTTCCCTTAAGGCATTTATCATTTTTCCAGCTTGTATTCTTGCTATTTATGCATATTTTTGCCTCCCCTAAGGTTTTTACAGGTAGGAACTGTGTTTAATTCATCTTTATATCTCCCACAGAGCCTGCATACAGCTTTGCATACTGTGAGTACTTGTTAAATGCTGTTTAACCAATAGCAGAGAAAGTAAATTTTGCTTATTTGACCCTTCAGTATAATTTTTTTAATCAAAATGGATACATCTAGCCTTTATAAAAAGCTTTCCCATGGAACCTATATTTATTTCCTACTGATATATTTTATTTCCCAAACCTTAAATTGTTTTTTTTATCAATAGACAACCAACTTCTACTACCTAGGTGAAGTTAAAAAAAAAAAGTTGTACAATTAAAATAGAAAATACTTGGGATTTATCATCCTTATTTCTGACTATACAATCCTATATTGTCCAGTAAAGCATAACTTTATCAGTTCCTGATATCATAACTGAATAGTCTAAGAATTCCAAATATCAAAACTTGCCACACAGAGGGTTTTCAGAGAATGGAAATGGACTCGGAACAGGCATCACAAACTTCCCCTGTCTCTATTCTAAAATTTGACCTAAACAGAACAGAGAGGACTATCGAATTAGAGAAAATTTTCATCAGCACTGTGAAGAGGGAAGCAAGAATATGTACACATTTTTAAAATTTTATTTATATGTGGAACATATCAAAAATGGTATACATTTAGACTGTGCTTTGTGCCTTCTCCCCCACACCCCACCATTCTCCTTCCCCGCCTCCCAACAATGAGTGTCCAGGTTAGCCATGCTATATTCATACTTTTACATATATTTGGATGTAGCTCCTCCATTAATCAGCCTCAGGCTTCTTCCTCTCCTATCCTTTCATTCTAGCTTGGTTGTGATTTCCTCTCCATTATCTAGAGCGCCTCTGTATCCCCAACGCTCCCTAGTTTGGGCATATTAGAGAAAACATTTTGAAATCTTTAAGAGCTCTCTGCTTAATCTAGGTGAAATGGAACCCAACTAAAGGCCAGGCATATACTTTCTGAAAAATCAAAGTGCTGCTAATTGAGTAGATCATAATTCAATAGAACTCCAAAGACACTCCTGAATTTTAAAAATGTAACTTGTCCAGGCATCATGATACATGCCTGTAATCCCAGTACTTGGGAGGCTAAACAGGAGGATATCAGTTTGAAAGACAGCCTCAAGAAGGTATCAATACTCTCAGCAACCTAGTGAGACCCGGTTTAATAAAAAGGGGGGCTGGGAAAGGGGGTGGGCTAGAAGTGTGGCTCAGATGTAGAATGCCATGGGTTAAATCCCCAGTTTGAAAATAAATAAAGAGGAAGACAATGAGAGGAAGGAAGGAAGGAAGGAAGGAAGGAAGGAAGGAAGGAAGGAAGGAAGGAAGGAAGGAAGGGAGGAAGGAAGAACAGATTGGTGGGCAGAAAGAGGATTGTTTTAATAGAAACCCCTTTTACCATTCTGAATTTTAAAAGTCTCTTGAGTTCCTTGGTTCAGAGTACAAGCAAGACCACATTAAACTGAGATCAGCGTAGTTTCTCTTTGGACAGGATGTCCTCCAATGTGACAGACTGTCTTGATGCTGCTCTCAGTGACACTGAGAAGGAGGCCGAGCATGGCCACTCCTTGTGGCAGGACTCCAGAGAGCAGATTTAAAAACACGGAGAAGAAGCAGTTGAGCTTCAAAGTCCCCCTACTGGGATTGCCCATGGCAATCCTTACTCGGGTTTCTAGGTCACTGACCTAACTAAAGAAACTTACACCAGTCACCTCCTACATCAATGATCTCGAAAGAAATCTTCTAGCCATGGATTTGCTGACAGTGAAGAGATGGAAAGTGCTTTCTAACAATATGTTGGGATGAAAATAAAGCCTGAAAGGCCATTTTCTTTCTTCAGCAATAAAGAAAATCAAATAAGTCCTGTGCAGTACCTTCAACGAAAAGGAATTAAAGATAACATGTAGTAACCATCATAAAAATATGCCACAGCCAGATAATTATTTGTAATAGTTTTGGCTTTCATGAAGACTGTTGAAAACTGTGGTGCACATGCATAGAAGGAAAGAGCAATTTTGCAAAACATTGCGTAGCACACAAAAGTGAAAAGATTATTTTACATTGAAAGACTTCAGATTTCCTTAATTGATACTCTTCTCTTTTTATTTATAGTCTAGGTTAAATTATTCTTGTCAGAATTGTCATCAAACATAGAAATCACATACTAGTACTTTCTTTTTACTAGATAAAACATAGCACAATTACTATTCAAAGTCTTGTAAATTATGATCGAAGAACTAGAAGGTCAGGACTGACCTTGACTAAAATGAGTTTTTATAACCTGAGTGTTCACAATTGTTAAAGCATCCTGTGTCCTTACTGAAAGAGAGCTAGGTTGATATCCTGGGCAGAAATTGCCTCTATAGAGACTCAAAACATCATTCCTTAAAATCAAAACATGAAAAAGAGGAAGCCCCTTTCATGGCCAGTGAGAATGTTAGTCATATTTTCAGATGTCCTTTGAATATTACTAAATCGTTAAGAGATAGAAACATTTCTTCTATTGGATTATTTGTGTAATAAACTCAGTTTTGGAAAGGATACTTAGAGAAGCAATTCAACTAGTTATTTGTTTGCATTAAACATTTATTATTTTTGTTAATTTACTAAAAAGATATGATGAATAGAAGATGAATGCCAAAATGGATTTTACCCCACAAATTATAGGCATATCAAGGAAGCAAAGCATATGAAGCCCAATTTCAGTATGTAGATACATGGGGAAAAAATGAAAGCACAGTCCAAATTCTCCACCAAGAGACACTTGCCACTGTCAAACCTGCCCTGGGAATGTAATTTCTTGAAGTAGCTCAATTCCATCCTTTTTTGTCATTTAATAAAAAAGTATAACGACCTAAATTTAATTCTAGGTAAATAAAATCATTTTATTGATTTCTATGAAACAAGAATGGAACTTGAAGATAAAATTAATTATTACTGATTAAAAATGTATTCAAAATTTTGCACCTAGTAAATGATAGATTTCTTATAGAACATATATTGAAGAGCAAAAAATTACTTTGGATTTGAACATGTGCAAGTGTCTGGGACAGTTAACAGCTTTGTGTGTCTTCTGAACTTCTGTCAAACTGACCAGAGTTTGGATTTTGTTTCTGACTGGCTTGTTTACTTCAGTTACTTAAGCTTTCTCTTTGATAAAGCAGGCCTATTTATACTTGATAGGTTTTATTTAAAATATTAATTAAAGTAATGAAAATCTGAATTATTATTGCTTTTGTTACTGTTTTCATCTTCTAATGAAAAACATCTATTTCTTGTGTCATGTGGACACAAAAAGTAAAATAAATCCGTTATGCTTTTCTAAGTACGAGTGTGTGTACATATGTGTACATATGGAAATAAAGTTTATCCATAGAATTTATATGATAAAATACTTTGTAAGTCAATATAAAAAAGGAAGAAAATAAAACTAAGATCTTCACGTGTATCACTGCATCTTTAAATGGTAATTTTATATTAAACATTTTAAATATCTACTTCCCCTCTCCAGGAACACTTTATTCCCTCAGTATAATTTTAACTTATTGTATTACAGCTCATTCAACAATAAATTGCACAGAGGACAGGGCTCTCCTAGGACCCTCCCTTCTGATGATGTGATAATGGTCCTCGCTTGTATACATAGACTCTATGATGTTTGTACTAGGGCTGAAATCACCTAAGGAAGTATTTCTCCGAATGTATCACCCTTGTTAAAAATGTGATTGTACTTGAGAGAGCAGCCCTTAACTCAGTATTCACTCAATTGATAGACAGGTTTTTATAGTCTATACAGTGATTTCACTAAGTATTCTAGCTATGTGGACACACCAAGGCTACATCCATCCCCTGGTTCTTACTTTGGTCCACAGTCTCTAGGGTTAGTCACAGGATGAAGATCACCCTTGTTGCCATCCATCCTCATTTTAAGGTGATGGTAGACTGAATAATCAATAGAGCAGGTAAAGCAAGACTATTTGCCTTCAGCATCATGTCTAAATTTCTGCATCTGTGTGTTCATGCCCTACAAAATAAAGTGTATTAAGAACAAATTATTATAAGCTGGGCATGGTGGTGCAGTCCTGTAATTCCAGTACTTGGGAGGCTGAGACAGGAGGTTTGTGTGTTTAAGACCAGCCTCAGTAACTTAAAAACCCTGTTTTGAAACAAACAAAAATTTTTTAAATAGGTGGGGCTGGGGGGGATATATTTCAGAGGTAGAATACCCCTGGGGATTTAGTCTCCAGTAAAACACACACACACACACACACACACACACACACACACACACACACACACTCTAATAATTTAAAGAAAAATGAATGAAAGAAGAAAGATAGTAGAAGGGAGGCAGACTGGGAAAAATAGGAGGAGATAAGAGAGTTGAGAGAGAGGATGGGAATGGAGATGGGAAGAAGGACACCTAAGCTGATGGGTATTTCTCAGATCTACATTTTGTGAGAGTTTTTCTGAATAAATTGCACAGGGCACACACACATGGTTTGGCCTTTCCCAGGTGATAAGGAACAAACTTAAAATTCCCTAAAGGCAGGATAAATCCAAGGCTTCCACCCCCACAGAACAAATAAAAACAATTCATAGTAGATTATGATAATTTAAGGTAAAACAGTGTTGGAGGTTTATGTTTCACTGACAGGGCTGACAGAGAGGAGGCTATTCATTAGTGAGACCAGGAACCCTGCACGAGGGTTGTTTTTTTAAACAACCCATAGAACTGCAAGGTGATTAACTGGCATTGTTCCTGCTAGAGTGTCAAGCAGCAAGGTCAATTGAAATCAATGTCTGAATATATGTTTCTTAAAAGAAGGCTATTTATACACCGAAGACAGTATATTGCTATTGTCTTCTCTTATTGTGATTCTTCTCTTTACCCACGGGTAGGTTGTGCACAACAAGAACCTTTGAACTGTGGCTTAAACATAGCAATACACAATGATTAGTAAACGATTTGGCTGATTTGTTCATTCATTCAACAAATGCATTGCTGAGTGTTGAGAGTCTGAAGTTTATGCTGGGAGCTACTAATAATTGTATATGCCCTTTAAGTAGGATTTTGAATTTCCCATGTTTCTCTTTATACCCATTGTGTACTTGATTATCTAAGCGAGTATGTAAGGTGATAACTAAAATATTTCCCATTTGTATACTTAATGTGTGTAACAGGTACAACAATGACTCCTATGAAATCAAGACTGGAACTTGAATCCTCTAATTCTATACTGCACAGTGGTCAGTGACTTATCTTCCTTTTCACAGTACAGGAAACCTCAGCACGATGGAAAGAGAAGGTGGAGGGAAGACGTCTAAGTTTTATTTCTGCTAATTAAATGCAGATACTAGCAGACAATGAATCAGGAAAAAAGATAAAAGATACATTTTTAAGGAGACTTGATAGCTCACAGGCCAGCATGAAATGATTACAACCAGATCAAATTATTTATTGTCTCTAAAAATAAATGCATCAAATCTCAACCCTTAGACTAGAGGGTTGTAGGAGTTTTCCGGGCAAAGAATAACAAGGAGATGCACTCTAGACTACCTCTGCTATTATTATTTCATGACTATGCAGAGCTGGGAGGTACCCTGGCTCAAAAATGTGATCTATCTCCTCTATCTCTAGTATGGTTCTTTGTTGGAAACCATCCCCAACTTATCTCAGACCTATGACATTAATTCGAACTCATACCTATTAAGTTAATTCTTTTATCTTTATTCTTATTCTTATTAACATAATGCATATTATTATCTTCCCATATATGGTACTGGATGTGATATCCCCTAATCAGTAGACATTTAAACTGATATTTTTAGTGTCATTTGGCTTCCTAGTCTTTTGTCTGCAACCAGACTTTGCATCAAGCATATCTAGCCCACTGACAGTGATGATTCCCCTTAGAAACTACCAGATGTCCTTAAGAGCCCAATCTCATGAGCTCTATGAGTTAACACACACTTTGGAGTGAGGTGACACATCCATTATGAAAGAGATGTCAAAGGCTGCATGGCTTCAGACCAGCCCGGGATGCTGCAAATGTTAGCATGTCAAGTTACCCATCCAGCCTCCAAGTGAGCCAACCAGCTGGCCTGACCCCAAAGCACCTTTCTTCTCACTAAGGACTACTTTAAACTTCATGTTGTTCTAGCTCTGCATAAGTACTCCAATGCAAGTATTTCCTCCTTGCAAGTCCTGTTCTTATGATTGCATTATGGTGTATTGTGTTAAGATGACTAAATGAGATAGCACCATAGGTATCAGTATAGGGTCTATTCATAAGTGGCTCTCAGATACGTAGACACTGTCTTTTGTAGGGCTAACAAAAAAGCCCATGAGGTTCAATTTGCCTTTTAGTCCTTATCCAGGAATTATTATTGATTTTAAAAGACTGGATTTAGTGACACAGAAGTCTTTTTTTTTTTTTTTTTTTTTCTTGATCAGGTCCAACATGTCACCACCTAATCTCAAGATAATGCAAGTTTGCTCTGGAACACATATATCTTTATATACTGTATGCAGCCTAATGTGAGACTCTATTCCAAACCCTCTGAAGCTCAAAACATGTCCTTATCAACAGACTCTTTCAAGATGCTATTCTCTGAACATCTTCCTAAAATCAGGCTGCGTTTCATGGATTTCTCAGAAGTCCTTTCAAGAAGCAGCTCTCCTTCATGCTTTCTCACCCAGATTCAGAGGTGATCTGTCACTCCTGATACAAAATAACAGAAGAAATTTAAAAGAATGAGCATGCTTGACTCTTTTTGAGCAGGTGCATTTTTCTTCTGCTGCTACTTATGTATAGTACTGTGGTACTACTGCCATTAGTTTGACTCCAGATTCTTCAGCCCTTGAATGCAGACTCACATCAAAGACTCTCTGGGGCCTTCTAGGCCTTTAGCCTAGACCGAGACTACTTTCTCACTACTTCTTATTCTGAAGCTTCCAGATGTGGGGACTGTGTAGCTACTGATTTCTCCAGCTTTCCGGCCTATAGATGGCCATTGTGGGACAATCAGACTCTGATCATATAAGCCAGTCTACTAAAACCCCTCTTAATATATTTTATTTTAATTCTGTTCCTCTGGAGAACCCTGACTCATGCATACTACATCCATTATATCCACATCTTCATGAATTACTTCCATTTCTCTTCTGTCCTATAGGAAGTCTCTTTCTCTGTGACAATAATCCTCCAACCACCAGCAAAGAGCCATCTCTTTTAACCAGTTCAAGAATCCAAGTTAGCCATTTTTCTCTATTACCCTTCATCAAGTTTTTATCTCTCAGTTGGATAATTCACCTGAGCATATAAATATGCTGTAATATTTCTAATATTTAGCAAAAGATGCATGAGAAGAAGATGGTCTTCATAACTTCCTAGTTCCTTCCCAGGTTTTATCATCTGTGGTAGCAAAACTCTTAGAGAATAATCTGTGGACACTATCTCCAATGCCTTCTTCTCCATTTTTGAACCTCATTCACAATTTCACAATTTGGCATCACAGTTCTGCAAAAACCTACGAAGTTTGGTTGTGTTATCTGTTTTTTTATCTTTACCTCAGGTCCCAGTATCTGCCCATTTGGGTCCTGTTCGCCTTGAAATATTCTCTGGACTTGGTGACATGATATTATATTTTTTATTTTTCCTTTATTTTTCCTCCAGCCTAAATGACTATTCCTCCTTTTAACCAAGTCTTGCTTATTGTACGATTCTCTACAGCTGAATAATTGGCACTACAATTTCCTCTAATGACTACTGCTGAGTAATTGGCTCTATAATTCTGTTTTTAAGACTGAAAGACTTAGAAGTGTCTCTGACTTAATTTCTTTTTCATCCTACAGTACATCTATCAGCATGTGTAGGTGGTGTACGCAGAACAAATGTGCCTTCCTCCTATCACCTCTATGCTATTGTTTGAGTTTTACATGGCAATTACATTTATTACCTGCCAATAAAAAAAAAAGCATTTACCTGAATAACTAAGAGAGGTTCTTGCATTGGGGATTGAACCTTGGGCTTTGTGTATACTAGGTAAGTTCTCTACCACTCAACTATATTTCCTTCCCCATTAAAAGAAAGCTCTTGATAAGTCTCCCTTCTTTTGTTCTATTTTTCATAGTAGGGTCTCATGATAATAGAGAGTAGCCAGCAAGGAACTTTGCAATGTAACAGATGGTTCCATCTCTCTGCTAAGAATTCAGTAACATTATGATTATTAGAATATAGTCCATGCATGGTCTGTAAGACCTCGTGCTCTAGATAGATGCTCTAAGTTCAACAGTCTCATCTCTTTTCTTCCTCCTCTTGGCACTCAGTCTTACTTTCTGCTCCCAGAAAACATCAAATATGTGCCTGCCTCAGGAATTTACATCTTCCTATTTACTTCTTGAATAAGGAAGTTCTTCAAACTTTCTAGACCATAGCTGTTTCTATATGGCTCATTAGATAAGAATAGCTTAAAAATATATAAATGGCTGAAATAAAACATCAAAAGAAGGATAGTATCTCATGACGTATGGAAATTATGCACAATCCAAAATTCAGTGCCCATAAATACAGTTGTATTTACTCATGTGTTTATATATTTTATGGCTACTTTTACACTACAACCATAGAGATGACTAGTTTCAACAGAGAAGTATGGTTCGTGAAGCCCAAATATCTCCTATTTGAACCTTTATAGAAAAAGTTTGCTTATTCTCTGTTTTAGAATGATTCTCAAAGAATGGTTCTCAGCATCACCATCGCCTGGGAATTTATTAAGATATAAATCTCCAAGCCCCACCAGACACTTGCTAAATCAGGAAATCTAGTGGAAGGCTCAGTAATCTGCATTCAAGTCCTCTGGGAGATCTGATAGATGCTAATATTTGAGAAGCAACATTCTAGAATATGCGAACACCCAGCTTTCTTATCATTTGGATAATTGAGCTGAACTTTTTAAACCATGCTATTTAAAATTTCTTCTCTGGTATCTGTTTTTACTCTGTTTTATTTTCCTTCATATCATATATCCCTATGCAACATTACACTAAATTTAATTTTCTTATTTTATTTTTCTTATGCCTCCACTGTAATATGTCATGAACTTTACCTATTACATTTGGTATTCAATTCTTGATACATAGAACAGTGCCTGACATATAGGAAGTACTAAATATTTGTTAATAAAGAAGAAAAAATATTAAATGTATTTTTTAATGATGGTATTTAAATAGCTACCCCTGTCTCTGGAAGTGTGATAGTTATATGCCCCTATTCTGCCACAGGGATAAAATAAAAATCATCTTACTTTCTGACTTTTTAAATAAGTTATATATTTTAGGAGACAGAAGTGATTGAGGTCTATCTTTAAATACTTATAAAACTCTGTAACTTATATCTTCTATGGTTACACTGGAAAGTCAGGAGTTTGAGCTATGTACTGGGTAACAGACAAATGCTCCCGGCCTGAGAATCTCTGATGAATGCCATTATATTTTATATGTCCAAAATGGTTATTAATTTTAGAATACTTATTGTTTACAAAGAGATTATTCAAAATTTTGGACATAGAAATACATTGTGTATGTAAGTGTATAAAATTATATATTCTTTTAATATTAGGATAATTTAAAAGGGAAACATTATTATTTTATCAAAGCCCTCTGTTGGTCAGTGATTGATTTTAAATTCATATCTTTCCAACTATAGAGTCCCTGACTTGATTGTTTGACTATGATTTCTTTTTGACTTTACAAAAGTGTGGAATTAATACGAAACCAGTAGAAACTGTACTTAAAATTTTGTCCTATTTCTGGGCTAGTCTTAGGTGGCCTTTTGTGTGTGATGCAGGGCTCTGGCAGTGAGCTCAGATCTGGTCACTGACAGGGTCCTGAGAGTAAACAGCTCCACAGTGTCCTAATGCCAAGCTGTAAGGTTCAATAGGTTAGATGTATTAAATGTATTTTTGACTTGTGATATTTTCAATTTCTGATGGACTTAGCAAGACATGATGCTATCTGAACTGAGGGACATCTGTACGTACTGCTGAATTTCTTTAATCTGCTCTGGGTGCTCTGAGGAATGAACAGCAGGATGCGGTGAAATAGACTTGCATGAGATTAGTTCTGTTTTCAATGTGCCTGCATTTTTTTTTCCCTCTTTTTTCCTTCTGAACAATAATCTGGTCATTGTTATTTTGGCAATCAGTGTACTTTTTCCCATTTTCATTTTCCTCTCTTTCCCTGTTAGCACATATCACATCTGGGCAATGGCCTTAGCTCATCTCATAATTCATCTTTTTTTTTTTTTTCTTTTTTTGTGTGGTACTAGGGTTCCTGGAAGCCCTTCTACCTCCGGGCTACACTCCCAGACATATTTTTTATATTTTTATTTGGAAACAGGATCTCTTAAGCCAGCGTGTCTGGCTTCAAACCTGCATGATCCTCCTGTCTCCGACTCCCAAGCGTGCGCCACCACGCCCGGCTCGTGATTCTTCTTAATTCGGATCTCCATCCTCAGCCTCTCGATTACTATGTAATCTTCATCACCGAGGCTGAAACTTTACCTTGTAACTTAGATCCCTGACCTAGCATTTCCAAAACATTCTTGCTTTGCTTTTTTCATGGTTGTCTACACATGTTTATCAAATATCTACCATGTGCAGTGCTTTGTAGTACAATGATAGACAAGAAAAAACTGGACCTTTTTCTAATATAATCTGCACACTTTTTTTTTTTTTTTTACTTCCCACTGGCCACTAACTTAATTGTACTCAAACAATTATTTCTAAGGTTCTCATAAGCATTTTCATGATTTACTTCCTTTAAATTATCATTTATGCTGTGACACAAAAATACTGTTGAAGTACAAGTCTGGTCATGCCACTGTCCTGTGTGTGCAGAAAACATTTAAAAAATGTCACCCTGCTAATCTCAGGTAAAATGTGAAGTCACGAACCTGGCTGGGAATCATGTTCAGTCATTGGTTGTCCTCACTATCTCAACTTCTTAACACCCACCTTCCCTTTCTACCCACCAATGACAACACAAAACAGACCACACAGAATGAAGCAAAACAAAATATTCTTCACTGCCATTTTAGCTTCAGGAATCCAAACTACGGCCATCTCCTGTCTTTCCCATATGATTTGCATATTATTAAGGCAAGGAGCTGAGTGCTATTCTAGTTATATTTCTAGGATTTAGTATAGTACCGTATTTAAATAAAGTAGGTCCTTAATATGTATTTCAATAATGAATGAATGAATGAATGAATGAGTGAAAAATAATGGAAAGAAACAATTCTGTGATACTAGGGACTCAACCCAAGGGTGTTCTATCTTTGAGCTCAACTCCCAGCCCTTTTCTATTTTTAATTTTGAAACAGGGTCTCATAAGTTCCTAAGTCTTACTCAGTTGCTGAGGCTGACCTCCAAACTAAAACAATCCTTCTGTTCCACCTCCCATGTTCTAGGATTACAGGTGTGTGCCTGTAATGACTCTTAAAAATAATGGAAATTGTGAAGATTTTATATATGTTTTTAAAACTAATTTACTATTGGATACATTGATATTTCTTTCTTTCATTTTTTTTTTTAGCTTCTGCTCAACTGAGTACATATTTGATGAATGAGTTCTAACTTTAATAGTAGAGCTGTGACTTCATAGGGCTTAGATAATTGGAGTGGGCTTAGATAATTCCTGCCTTCATGCCTTGTTCTCTTTCTCAGTACTCTCAGACTCATGTGTCACATTTTGTTACTATGATCTTGAAAACTAATCTGAACTTAACCCTGACTCCATCCGACAATAACCAACACTAAATCTGATTCACTGTTGGCTTGAGTTTTGTTCTATTTTTTTGTTTGTAAATAGTCCAGTATTTATTTTTTCCTCATTTAAATAAGAAGAAGATATCTATTTTAGGGAAAAAATTTTGTTGAGAGATTTTTTTTTTACTCACTCAGAGAAGAAAAATGTTTTTAAAATGTTTTATCATTTTAAAAATGTCTTATAGTTAAGTATAATGCAGTATGCTTTCTTTTTATCATTTTAAAGGATGTGTCTTTGCATTCAGCATGGGCCATTGAAATCATATGCTGTTGTGCCTGGATAAATAAGACAATGCCATTTCTATTCTAGTTTATTGTCTTATATACAAGAATAGCCCTTAGATCAGCTCTTAGTATGGTAATACTCCATGATGATATTCTGGTTTCTGATTTAGCAGGTCACTCTACTTTACAATATGGTCACATAACTAATTTATAGCAATGAAAAGCAAATTCGAGATTGATGTAATTGTGTGCTATGGGAGCAAAAAACACTTCTTAGTTGTCACTACCTCTAATTTTTCCATCATCTTTTTCAGTTGGCTACTAAACTTAATGTAGGCAAAGGGTTTTATTCAATTTGATATCTCAGCATTTTCTAGGGTAATATAATAACATTTTAATTTTTAAAAAAATGATTTGACCCTTCTTGGTTGGACATTGTATTTATGAAAACTGCACAGTGCACAATGTGAAAATGACACATTTCAGTCTCTTAAGAACAAGAAAAACATTTGCCTTTAAGCAAAGTTAGAGTGGTTAAAGGAATCTCTGCATGGAGAAGAAATATTGATAACCCAGTGGCTGGATGTCCTGCTTAAAATAGACATCACAATTGTACTTTAAGCTCTGATTATGTCTGCTTTGAAATATCAAATAGACTAAAGAGATTTGAGGTTTGCTTTCAACCTTCTCACAACCCCCAAATTTCTATGAAAAAAAAAAAGTTAAGCCACAGCCAGACATATTATGCTATCTGCCTATCCCTCAAGAGTGGTGGGAAAGCTAATTAAAATGGCCACAGGGAACTTCTGAATAGGTAGCAGCATGGGATAAAAGCTAAAAAATAACATTTAGTTAAGCAACAGGAATTATTGGGCATCTGGCATTTAATGTTTCTAATGTTCTACATGAACCCCTCCCTTTCTTCCTTATAAATCATTGGTTTTTCACATCATTAGTAAATGTGATAATGTCACTTTTTAAGGTAAATTTATAAACTTATTAAACACTCAGCAATCAGTGTCACCAAATAGCAGGTGTAAGCCATGATTTAAATTACTCCTATAATGTAATTTTAAAACTGTAATATAAAAAATTTCAGCTTCCACAGATGTTTGAGTTGAAAGCTTCCACTTATCAGTCTCACTCTAATTGCAGCCAAATTAATACTATTTACTTTGATTTATGGACAAAATGCTAATTTTGACTGGAGGCCCTTCTGGGAATTATACAAAGCCCAGCAGTCCTATTAAGCTCTTCACCCATCCAAAGTGTGGCGGGGGTGGAGGAAGCTCTCAAACATGGTTAAGAATGGAGATATCCATGAACTGGCCCATCTCTTGCCACCCTCACCTATTAAAGCCTGGTTTCTATTCTAAGGAATAAAATTGGCATCCCTGAAAGCAACAAACCCCTCAGATTTTGCAGATAGCTTCATTTGAGCATAGGATGGGGAGATGCCCCATGCTTCTTTTACATAATTTTTCTTTTCCAATGCCATTCACTCCCTTCCACCTTTCACATGTCACCTATTACCTTAGTATGTTTCATATTTAAATCAAAGACATAGTCTTCCAAGAATGCTTAGCAATGTATTAGAAAATCAACTTCAATAAAAAGAGTGATTGCCAGCTGCCAATTGGTAACTAGCCTTGGAGTGAAAATTGAGAGTCAAACATTAGCATTGCATATCCAGCCAGCTCACATCTACTTGAAGTCTAGTTGCATTCTATCCCCTGGATTGTCCCTGTGTTGCTTTACTAAAGCAGTAGGCTGTTTCCTTGGACTCTCCTCAGTCTTGCAAGGTGTTCCTCCATTGGTTCCCATACTTCTATTGCTCTTTCCCACCTTTTTCTGGTCACATGTCTAACTCTGACGCCAGGTAAGGAGCTCATTAAGACCAGAGCAGTATCTTCCTCTAGATTTTTGTCCTTATATTGAAGCCTAATATTCTGTACATCCCTCAGTGTACAGTAGATAAAGAAATGAAAAAATAATGAACAAGTTGTTTCAAGCCAATAGCATCACATGTGTTTTAATAGATTAGATATGTGCCATGATATCCTTTCTTCCTTGAATCATGAAGAGGAGTAGGCAGAGAAATAAAGCAGGGGTTAAAAAAATAAGATATATTTGAAAATTGCTGGCTAGAATTTGAATTAAGGAATCACATTGAGACAATCTATCAATCAACTATTAATCTAGGCAACTGATTATATGAAATAAATTTTCATGCATTATTTACTTGGCTAATATTAATTTAAATTAGTGAAAAGGAATACTTTATATTAAAACAATAATAGAATTGCTATGATCACTGATGGTTCTTAGACTACTTTGCAGAGTATATAGCATGAGCTCAAATATGTTCCATTAGTGTGATGAAAGACTGCTTTTATTTCACATAAAGAAATGTAGCAAGCCGGGCGTGGTGGCACACACTTGTAATCCCCATGCTTGGGAGGCGGAGACAGGAAAATCGATCGCACAGGTTCGAAGCCAGCCTCTCTGGCTTAAAAGACTCTGTTTCCAAATAAAAATATAAAAATAAGTCTGGGAGTGTAGCCCGGAGGTAGAAGGGTTTCCAGGAACCCCAGTACCACCAAAAATAAAATAAAATAAAGTAAAATAAAATAAAATAAAAATTAAAGAAATGTAGCACAAAAAAAATTCTTGTTCTAAGACCACAAATAACCAGAAAGAATAAAGAAGATACGACTACTCAAAAAATACACTTTCTATTCTAAGGAAAAATAACTGGGCAAATCTACTGCCCAATGGTGAGGGGAAAATAATTCTCCTTCAGCAGGCTGCTGATGCATATCCTACAAAGTTAACCAAATTTGGTCAATAAAACTAATCTTTTAAGTGGATAATTGTAATTGTAGAGAAGGAATTTATTCCTTGGGATTAGATTATTGAGCTCACTTTTAATTAAAAGTAACTCTTACCAAGAAAATCTCTCCCACACACACACAATTGATAATCTGCCTGCTTGCTTTGTGGTATTCATTAGATGGATGGGTTTATACATGCGTGTTGCCCTTCCTTGTCCTCACTGGAGAACAATTTCAGACCAGGACAAGAAAAATAATATTTTGGTAGAAGGAAACAAAACATATATGAGACAAAATCAATTTACCCTTATGTTAGGTATCAAATATGCTCTGAAAAAAAATTTTTTTTTGTGGTACTGGGGTTCCTGGAAGCCCTTCTACCTCCGGGCTACACTCCCAGACCTATTTTTACATTTTTATTTGGAAACAGGGTCTCCTAAGCCAGAGTGCGCGTGGCTGGCTTCGAACCTGCGCGATCCTCCTGTCTCTGCCTCCCAAACGCGCGGATTACAAGCGTGGGCCACCACACCCAGCTTGAAATATTTTTAAACTATATGAGATGTCATTATTGTAAGAAAGTCTCTACAACTGACGTTTTCGTATTAATTCTCTACTAAATGACACTCTAGAGGGTAAGCTTTTCAGTGTGGTAAAAATGTATTTCTACTTTGTCTATACAGTTTGGTTTAGTTTTAAGTTTATTGTTACGCTATGTTGTGTTGGTTTTATTAGTTAAAGGTCATTGATACATCTTGGCAGCAAGAGTCATGGTAAATAGATAAATAAATGCACATTTAAAGGACATCAAGTAGCTCTACCTACTCTTTTCAGGGCTATTTCTGTGCCTTGAAAACTGTCCTCGAATGCAGGGGCCCTTTGCCAGGTTGTGTGTGAATGATTTCTCCTTCATGTATGTGTAGCTTTTGAAGAGTGATCTGCAAATAACCTGGGAACAGAGGGGAAAAAGTCACAAATTCCTAACTTCTGGTTCCTTTGGTCCAAACCTATAACCTGTTTTTAAACCATTGGAAAGATTCAGATTGAAATTTCCCAGTCAGTATGGAGGAACTCATGATATGAGAATAATGCTATTGAGGGACAAAGGGATGAAGAAAAAATGTGATGCATGCACAAGTGTGTGGAAACACACACACACACACACACACACACACACACACACACTGGTATATCATTTAACTATAAACAGGAAGTAGATCCTGCCATTCATCATTCATCACAACAGAGATCGATCTGGATGACATTATGCTAAGTCAGACACATATGCATGACCCCATTGATAGTTGAATCTAAAACAACAACATCAAACTAGTTAATCCCACAGCTATAGAAAATAAAACAGCAGTAACCATGGCTGGAAGGGAATAAACTAGAGAGAGGTAGGTCAGGGCACAGAAAGTAGCAGATTAGATATTTATGATGAAAAGTTTTTAGGAATTTATGTATAACCAGAGGACTACAGTTAATAAAATTGTATTGAAGATTTGTGTTACATAAGTAGATTTTATTTCTTTTTGTCAGAGGAGTAACTGTCTGAGATAGTAGATGTGCTGGTTTGCTTCGCTATAGTAATTCTTTTATTTTTATATGCATCTTACAACCTCAAACATATACAATAAAGTTAATTAAAAATAAAATAAATCCATAATCACACACATATGAGAGTATGTATTGAAACAAATATTCAGAAAAAGTATCAATTCTTATAAGGAAAGAGGTTTTCTGATGAATACTTTTTATTTTTAAAATCAGTTTTCAGCACCAATGTCATTTTTTTTTTCTTTTTAGAACTAGAGATTGAATCGAGGGCTTTGTACAAGTTGAGCAAGCACTCCATCACTGAGCTACATCCTTATCTTTTTTTCTTTTTATTTTGAGACAGGGTTTTCATAAGTTGTTCAGGCTGGCTTTGAACTTGAGATGCTTCTGCTTTATCCTTGAGTAGCTAGGAATACAGACATGTACTACCACAATGGGATCGAGTCCTAGGCTTAACCTGCTCTCTTGGTGGGAATGATTTTTTTCTTGTCCACAATTTCTAAAAGGATGACTTCTGCCATATTTAGGACATCAGTTCTTGTTTCTCTCTAATGCCATAACATTGAAATCTGTGCTTTCATATCTATAACTAAATTTGCCTTTTAGTTTAGTAATTTTTTTTGTTAATAGCTCAAGACTTCTTTTATGTAAATCTATTTTTGATCATACATGAAAACATAAAAGTTGTGCGAATTGATGGGGTTCCATGTCACGTTGTACTACATGTACACATTGTGTAATGTTTAAAACAGGGTGAACCTCTCACCTATAACATTTAAGATTTCCTCATAGTGAAAACATGCAAAAGTCTTAATAGCTCAGTATTCATCATGGTTTGAAATATTTATCTGGATACAACTTTTTATAGACAAAAGCAGATTTTGAATTAGCTTGTAAATCCCCATTTGAAATAAGTCATTAAAAGATGCTGCCCTTAATTAGGACTTTCATCTATCTGCTGAGTTTAGAATTTAAATCCCTAAGAAATGTAATATAAAATCAATTCTTAATTTGCTGAAATTCTGCTCACAAATAATTCTCATTGTGTGTTCTCTCATAAAAATAAGTAATTGCAGCAACTGGACCACTGACTGCTGTATTCATCCAAATTACCAGAGGGCCCTGTAGTCTTTCGATGAGCCTGTGAACCCTCCTGCTAGGGATAGGTGCTCCTCCTCTGTCAAATTCTGGTTCCCCATTGAGGCCTTCGGCATCCTATTATGATTTCTTTGTTAGTGCTCTGTCTCCTCCATTAGTCTAAAGTTCTTCATCAGGAGAAATTGTGCCCCTAGTGAATCCCCAAGGTCTAGTAGAGGTGTTACAGTATCTGTTTAATAAATATGTTTCAATAAAAATGAATATCAATTAAACAGTCAATTAGGAAAATGTGGAATGAGTCACATGTGTATGTTCTACTGTCTATTGGTACTGACAGCTTGCACTGATTGAGGATATTTTATAAATGATTCAAGAACAGTTAGGGGAAAACATAGCTATATTCATCTAAGCATGCCAGTAGCTAGCATTCTTCCACTGAAAGTATGTGTATGTGCATGCGTGTGTGTGTGTGTGTGTGTGTGTGTGTGTGTGTGTGTGTAATGAACATTAAATCCTGATCTTATCCTCTAGTAACAATTCTACAACTCACAATGAATGCAGAAAATGTCCCCCAATAAGAAAGCCTTTATTGGCCCATAAAAGGACACAGCTTGAAATAATCAAACTGTCTCTACTGAAATATTTCTAGAAGGCATTTTTTTTTCCACTGGAGATTCTGGGAGAATAACTTAAAAAATCTGTCTGTATTCATATCGCTATCTATTTATTTAATCATACCTATTTCCAAAGAAAAAATACACAAGTCTCATTGATTTGAAAATAAGATATGCAAGAGTACAATCTACAAATAAATGTTTTCTAACATCAGGACTTCAGAATTTGAGAAGTCAATCAGCAGAAATGTGTCCATGTCAGGTATAACCAGGGTCTGATATTTGGGGAAATGTGAGGAGCCACATAAATAGGGAACCCATTCTAAAGTGATTTTTAAGGACTACTTTAAAGACTTCCCCTCCCTTATATAGCTCCCACACCGGTGCTTGAAACCCCTATTAGATATCTTAAGCCCTAAAGATTTTGGTCCTTGCATTTCCCTATTAAACTGAAATTGCTTTACAGGATGTAACACCATAGGAAGCATTCACTAACACCTGATCGGGGATTGCTCTCCAATCTGGCAGACAGCTAATTAAGTGAGATAGGTCCTAGGGGAAAGTCCATTGAATATGGGGTGCATATAAGAAGAAAAGGAACCCTGACTGAGAAAGCAGGATGCTAAGGGAAATTTGGCCAAATTGAAATTTATCCTATGGGTGCAAGTTGAGTAAGTCCACACATATTTAAACCTCTCTCTAGGTGATTCTGCTATATATACCACTGCCATAAACTGCAATCCGTTTAACCATCTTGGGCTCTATTCCATCCAACAAGCCCTCCAGGAATATGTACTATGTAGATGGCACCATGCTCAGGTAATACAAATGTAACTGATAGACCTTATTTTCAAGAAAAACATAACAACCAGGAATAATAAATCATGGACATTAAAGATACAAGCCACAACCTGTGAAGTATTATGAAATTATTTGAATAAAATCTAGAAGAACATATTACCTGTGAAAGGGATATCCAGGAAAAGCTTCTTGGAACACGTGCTAAGGCCCCTTCCTCATTTTCTTGCTATTCCCTAGCTCACAAAGGAGTCTATTGGCAATTTATTCCACAGCCTTAGTCTTCCTATGTTCCCAAGCTATGCTAGGCATAAAATAATAAGTAGTTATCATGAAAACATGAAGAGGTAGGATTAGATACAATTCACATATACTTTGCCACCAAATAGGCTATTCGAGTTTTTAACTCTGTGGTCTGAGTTCCTATTATCACTCTTATCCTAACACCATACTAATATGTTTACTTAGCCATTTAGATGTTCATTACCACCATAGTGGTTTTCTTGGATCTGAAAGACAGGAATCGATGAACCCCGGTCCTTAGTTTTGAGGCACACATGAACTACTGAGAATGGGATCTTGTTTTTAGTTTCAGAGGCCATGCTGTCCTCTGTTTTCTCTCACTTTATCTTAGGAATGAGATTCTGGGGTATCCATCCTGCCTCATCCTCATCCTTCCTTAAGCATGATTGACATTTGTGAAAATGGGTCCAGCCACATGAGCTGGAAGCCAGTTCTACTGGGATTTTTACATGAGTTTTACATGAGTTTCCTAAAGACATGTCCCCGGACTCCACTGGCTAAGCTCTACCTCTGCTGGGCACTAATCCTAATGACCCTCAAGTAGTTCCACCATACATGTCTCCTTGGGGTCAGGAGTAAGTGGTAGATGGCTAAAATACATCAGGACACCAGGCACAGGTAGCGAGTCCAGGGACAGCATTTAGTTGGAAATACAGCCAAGTTTCTAGCAATATGTCACTTGAGAGAGAAAAAAAAAAAACTTACCTCTGAACAAAGACTAGAATCCAGTACAAATATAGAATACAGTATAAGGAAAGTATTTTCTCTTAATATGCTCCACTCCTAAGGGTCCCTAAATCTCCACAGCACACTACAAATGCATCTGTTCAACCACCTAGTAAATATTCTGTATTCACAAGCATTTTGCAAGCAGCCACCAGTGTTTAATCTTGAGATAATGCCTTCTTGATGTGCAAAGCCCTAGAGTATTTTGAATACGCTAAATGTGAATTATCTGTTGAGAAGAGGAAAATTGGCTGCTTCAAATCATGTCTGTCTGCAACTGATGATATGACAACGTTGAAACCTAATGTCAAGTTTTGTCCTATAAAACCTATAAGCATTAACACTGGCCATGAGAATAGCAAGAGGGGGAGTGTGTGGAAATTATTAAAAAATTGCCATTAATGATGGAATATAATCTTGAACATTTTTTCTCATTAATAATTAATAGTGAGAGCTAATTTTTAAACTATGTAAAGATGAAATAAGCAGCATAGGGGGTTAATATAAATTTGGATTACAAAGTTTAAATATCTTAATTTAAACTTTTAGTATCTAGTTTTCCTCAATCTAGTTTTGGTAAAAGAAACAAACAAACAAACAAACAAACAAACAAAAAACCGATGTTCATGTTGCCTAATGCCCTGAGTACTTAACAATATTCACTTATGGTTTCTTATCAATTTACTACTTAATAAATAGTTTCAGTTGGGTGTGGTGGAGCATGTCTGTAATCACAGCATTTATCAACTTACTACTTAAAAAATGTCTTCAGCTAGGTGTGGTGGTGTATGCCTTTAATCCTAATACTTGGGAGGCTAGGACAGGAGGATCAGGAGTTCAAGACTAGCCTAAATAAGTTAGCAAGACCCTGTTTGAAAAA
Source organism: Muscardinus avellanarius (assembly GCF_963383645.1). Classification (NCBI taxonomy): domain Eukaryota; kingdom Metazoa; phylum Chordata; class Mammalia; order Rodentia; family Gliridae; genus Muscardinus; species Muscardinus avellanarius. The sequence continues at coordinate 71,795,152 of NC_137801.1, forward strand.
AAAAATTATATATGTACCCCCTCCTGTCCCATGTATACTATTTTTGTGGAATAAAATTATGTGAATACATTTAGATACAGTATTTTAAGTAGAAAATATCAACAACTTTTTGTCTACTCTTAGGCAGGGTTATGCTAATCCCCCTCAGATATATATATATATATATATATATATATATATATATATATACACACACACACACACACACACACACATATGGAGGGGGGGATAGGGGTATAGCTCAGGTAGAAAGCTCCATGGCTCATTCCTTAGTAGCCCCCCAAAAAAGAAAAAAGAAGTGTGTTTTCCCATACATCATCTCTATTGAGACTCTGAATACAGATTTGAAATAGGCAGCAAAGATTTTCTCTTTTGGGTTTAATCTTTTCAATCATAGAGATGACTTGCTCTTAAGTACAGTCAAGGCAATAACATGACTCGGATATTAGTATTATAATTCTCCATTTAACCCTTGTGCTTGTCTTTGACAGACATACCTATACAAACTGCCTTAAACCAGATCAAAATACATTGGTTTGTAGAGCTGATGAAACCGTAGTTTGTCTTGCTTTCGTTGCACCTAAGGGTCCAGGTCAGGCCTCTGTCATTCCTGGGGGCGTGTTGGTCTCACCATCAAGCTACCTCTCATATAGCGAATTGGCTGAGTTAAATTCGCTCTCTAAACTAGAAGTAAGCATTTCAAGGGCAGTTAAAGGTTTCCTTTTAATAACCCCTAGTACTTCTTTGATCTCCTTTAATCTAAATGTGCTACTTTGCCTATTCAAAACCAATCACTGTTACTTGTCAGATGGATGTCCCAAGGGACTTAAGACAGCACAGTCGATGTTATAGAGTATTCCACCCATAACAGAATTAAGGGAGAGAGATTTCACACAAGAGATATGGAAAAGTGTTTCCAGTAGGAGAAAGAATTCCTACAGAGAACCAAAACACAATTGGCCATCCTCGGGCTCCTCTTCCCCTCTCCCCTCCCATGTATACAATTTTTTGTGGAATAAAATTATTTGAATACATTTAGACATAGTATTTTAAGTAGAAAATATCAACAACTTTTTGTCTACTTTTAGGCAGGGTTATGCTAATCCCCCTCAGAGATTCCTGGACTGTGTGCGTTATGGATAGATACAGAATGTCCCTGGAAGAACTCATGTATTCATGTTCAGCGTTGAGGTAACAAAAGTGTGAGGGTTGTCAACTTATCAGTGTGTAAATCCATTGTTGTGGGTTTAATGGGTGGTAATATAGGCAGGTGGGGTATAGATGGAGAAAGTAGATCCCTGGGAATGTGGCCTTCGGGCGTGAGCTTCTGTCTTTGAATCCCCTGGCTTGCTGGTCTGCCTTCTCTCTGTTTTCGGCCTCCATGATATGAGAGCAGAGCCCTTGCCCCTCCCTCTTCTGCTTCCCACCACCAAGTGCTGAGTTCTGCCAATGTAACCTGGTCTAACCTGGACTGCAACTCAGAGATCTCCAAAGAACCATGAGCACATAAATCTTCCTTTCTCTAAATGGTGTGACCAATTGCTTTGGATTATAACAGTGAGAATGCTAGCTGGAGACAGTCTGGAGAGCTAGGGTTCTAGACTCTAACTTGTAAGCAATTTGTTAACTAGAAATCAATAAGATTCTTCTCTAAGCAGAGTTTAATATAAATATGTTTCATTATGCCAGGAAATTGAGGAGATCTTTGCAATGCTCCTTAGTACAAAGCACTGAAGATTTGGGAGAAATTAAAAGCTTCTTAATCCCACATGATTATGTCAGTTTTTTTTCTTCTTCTTCTTTCAATTCAACAAAGATACTGAAGGCTTTCTTAGTGGTAGGCACTATGCTAAGAGCTGAGAGGATAAGCATAGGACCGATCCTTTTTATTTTTATTTATTTATTTTTTACTGGGGATGGAACCCAGGGTAATTCTACATCTGAACTAAACCCACAGACCTATTTTTAATTATTTGTTTTGAAACAGGGTCTCTCTGAGTTGCAAAGGGCCTCACTAAGTAGCTGAGTGTGTCTGCAAACCATGATCTTCCTGTCTCAGCCTCCCAAATGCTGGGATTACAAGCATGCTTCACCACACCCAGCTCCTTTTTTTTTTTTTTTTTTTTTGGTGTGTGTGTGGTGTGTTGCTAAGAATTCAATCCAGGAGCCTCCTATCTCTGAACTATAACCTCATCCCATTTTTTTAAAGGTCTCACTAAATTGTTGAGGGCTTTGCTATGTTGCCAAGGCTGGCTGCAAAACTACAATCCTCCTGTCAGCCTTCTAAGAGTACTGGGATTATAAGCGTGTGCTACCATGCCCAGCTCTGATCTTTGCCTTTAATGAAAAAGACTGATACACAGATAGTTTTACTTTAGATTGCTAAATGTTATATAAAAAAAGAAAACCAAATATTTTATGACAGCACAGCATATCTACTGCCTTCAATAGCTCAAAATACTAGTTTCAATTCAATACTAGCTTCAATTGCCCTTTTCCCAAACTATGACTGAGTAAGTGATCTTTTGGGCTCCCAAACAGCCCTTTTTATAATTCTCTTTCTCTCAGCCTGTTATTATTGTCAAATTATTTGCCTGCCACAGCCACTACCAATAGCAGAGCCAATTAAAAACTATGAACTCCATAAAGATAAGTTTTTAAAATACAATTTGCCATCAGGAAAGACTGTTCACTTTCTTACAGCTGCTTTTGGTAATGAGGAATTGTTCTGACCCAAACATACTTTCACAGCAAAACCAAACCGAGACGCTCCAAGTATGTTTGCAGTAGCCTCATGTCCATGAGAGAAAATGATGTTTACTAGTCTAGTGATCTATGGAGATAATAAATAGATCTATACTCTTTGTCTTTTATTCAAGTCAAGTAGAAATAATTCCTTGAGCAACTTGGCTGAAAAGCCAAGCATCAAAATAAAATCGAATATAGACTTTGAGCCTGATGCTGTGGTACAAACCTGCAATCCCAGCTACTCAGGAGGATGAGGCAGGGGGATTGCCAAGTTGGCGGTCAGACTGGACAACCTAGTGAAATTTGTCTCAAAATAAAATATTTTTTAAAAATGTGTGTATTGGGGGATGCACTGGAGATGAAGTTCAGTGGTATAGCACCTGCCTAGCATATGTAAGGCCATGGGTTCCATCCCTAGAAACACACACACACACACACACACACACACACACACACACACACACACCTCATAGGCATTAACATTTCCCAAAGGCATATTTTTCTTTTTGCAGTTTCACATATAGTATGAAGAACTTAAGACATGACAGTCTCCAATGTCCTATTGAAATCCAATTATTCTGAAGCAGACTTTGAAAGGTTTGATGGCAGCAATTTAGGAAGAAGTGAATATTGATTATGGTTTTAGATTGCGATGCTATATTTGCACTCCAGCGCACTGTAAATCAAATTCACTGAAAAATCACTAAAAAAGACATAAATTTGTCCACTTTACCCAAATACTTGAGAGACATTTCCTTCCTGAGTGAATGTCTTTTTAGGAAAATCATACCGATATACACAATTCTAGTAAGAGAAGAATGACTATGTCTCAACTCTGTCTAATGGACTGCATTTATTCACGTTAATAGTTACTCATTTTTCTCATTATATTAAAGACTGCACTCTAATACGTCTGTGAACTGAAAGTTTTCCATTCTTCAAGGTACAAGAGCATATGAATTCTTCAAATTTATTCCTTTTCGGTTTGTGGCCACCAAGATTTTGGTGACTTTGGAGTTTGACCTTTTCAGGTTCTACATATCAGCATTTAATTCTTTCAAAATAGATGTCTTCTTGATTCCCTATGGGAACTTTTACACATATGGTTCTGTGCGGCCAGATCACTGCATCTCCTCACTATTTGCCAGTTTAGTTCCTTTTCAACATATATTCCCATCAAAATTATCTCTTTTATCGGGTGTTTTCCCTCACATCCCTTTTATAGATTACCTCTTCATCTTTTCTTCATAGCACCTTGTTCTTCTCACAATATTTTACACTGTAATTTTCTGTTTACTGCTCTGTACGGCACTGGCCTTAATTCAATGACATAAAAAGCAGATTCTGTATCACAGACCTTAGCACAGTGCCTTGTATTATTAAATATACTCAAAATATTTGTAGCATGCATAAAGAAAAATGAGTGAAGAAAAATAAGTAAAGAAAAATAAATAAATGTCATTGATTACATTTTTATTAACTATTATGGTTAAAACTCACTATAGAAAAGCTATATAACAGGTTAATATTTACCTTAATTTTTAGTTTAGAATCAAGATGTCCTATGACAATGTACAATTCTCTCCTACTCTGTGTCACATCTACATTTCTTTAGAATAAAATAAGATTTATGGTTTTCCTTTTGCTTCCTGGCTCCATTTTTCCAACCTGCCTTCTTGTGATGTAGAATAATATTTCCTTCATTATGCCCTTTAAATCTTGTGAACTTTCAAATCCTGACTGCAAAATTAATGGCAAATAGTGAGCCACTAAAAAATTACTCACCTCTGTGAAATGATTGTATAAGTCCATGAGGGGCCTACAAATGAGAAAACCTGATTCTATTATACTTTTTTTTTTTTAGAAATAAATGCTATTCTCTGGTCACATGGGTTATTTAGTCTATATAATTTTTTGTGAAATTATGTATATCTCATGGCATGCACTGGAAACATCTATTTGTAAGGGGTTTTATTTAGTGTTTGGATTTGCTCATATATATATTTTACCACTTATAAAAAGTTATGGTTGTTTGACATCAAACTGGGTGCAAATTTATTCTCAGAAAAAGAGGACCATCTTAAAAAATAAAGGAAATTACTATTGTCAAAAAGTATCTTTTGCTATGAACATTCATTTATGAAAACTTACTAAAAACATATTACTTCAGACAAAGTATAGCTTAGAACTGCACATATCATGCTGTGGGAAAAGGCTCCTTGATAGCAGAAAAAAATGAAGAAATTGAATAAAAAAGAAGATTAAAATAATTTAGTACAGTAACTGAAAAATAATGCATTGACATATATTGACATATACCTATAATCTCAGTGACTCAGGAGGCTGAGGCAGGAAGATCCTAAGTTCAGCAACTTAGGAAGGCCCTGTCTCAAAATAAAAATAAAACAAGGGTGGGATTTATCTCAGTGGTGAGTGCCTCTGGATTCTATCTCTACCAATAGAAATAAAACAAAACAACCCACTAAAAAATAAAAACTTAACAAGGGTCTCTAAAATGAAGAGTTATCATTAAAATACTGTTTTATTTTTATTGAGGCCCTATTACAAAAAGTTCTTGAAAATACTTGTAAAATATGAATTCACCAGCCACCGTACATCTTTTTAGATTAAAAAAAAAAACCGCATGCTGATACTTGCAAATAATGCAATCATTTATAAAACCATTCATTGATCTAGAAAATTGGGGAAGGGCTAAGTGAGTGATGTGTGCATGTATGCCTCTACCATCTTGTACTCCATTAAGATGTATGACTACAATGCACCAATTAAGAAAGAAAGAAAGAAAGAAAGAAAGAAAGAAAGAAAGAAAGAAAGAAAGAAAGGAAGAAAGCAGGCAGGCAAACAAGCTGGGTATGGTGGCACACACTTGTAAGTCCAGCATTTGGGAGGCTGAGACAGGAAGATTGTAGTTCATATATAGCCTCAGCTATATAACCAGCCCTTTGCAACTCAGTGAGACCCTGTTTCAAAAAAATAAAGAATTAAAAAAAAATAGGGTTCGGGATATAGCTCAGAGGTAGAATGTCCCTGGCTTCTGTCCCCAGTACTGAAAAAAAAATTCTTTTTGAGAATCTCTGTAGATGCTAGAGGTATATCAGAAAGTACAAATGACAAAAACATAATTATCCCCATAGTTACTTAATTCTTCAAAAACCTTTTATTTGTGAATGTATTGTTTTTAAAGTTTTATCACCTTTACCACAGGAGACAGAGTTTTCAAGAAAGCAGGATAGTAACTAACATCAGATATATTTTTTCATGCCCTTTTAAATTATATTGAATATATAAAAGTCTTTTCTAAAAGAAAAAAAGCCACCTAAGCAGCTTACATTATTTAAAAGGTAGACTTAAAATTATTTTCTAAAATAAATATAAAATATTTTTTAAAGCTTTTATTAGGTAACAAAGTAACACATTTTGTTTATGCTTAGAAATATATTTATATCAATTTCATTTGTAAATAGCCTGCCGATATGCTTTAATTCACTAAAGGCTTTCTAAAGCAGTAGGCCTGGAATTTGAAACCATGATAAGACTGTAGCTATTAAAAATACCATTTTATCTGAGGCTGCATCAGAAAAAGAGGGGTGGATTTCTTATTCAAAGTCTGGTACCATTTTCATATTGACATTGTGGTTAAATCAGAAAATAAGACACATTGGCATATTCTGTCTTCCCATAGCACAAGTAATCACATTGAAAAACCTGATAATTGTCATCAAAACTAGATCGCTTAGCACTTATTAAGTAAACTTGAAATGTGTTGAGTCAAATGCAAATTATGTTTACTAAGTGATATACACGCACAGGCACACACACATACACACACACACACACACACACACACACACACACACACACATTAAGGAAAGCTAATGTTTTTTAAAGCATGCCAACTTATGAACCTGGCTTGCTTTAGAGTCCTCATCATTCTTGCTTGCATTTTTTCTACTTTTAAATTAGCTTTTCTTTTTTTTTTTTTAATTTGACATAGGCTCGGTTTCCACCCACGCACGTCCATGATATCCTTTAAACCGCGTCTCTAATAAATCTCCTGGTGATCTCTAAATCCATTTTGACCACTACTATTTTGTATTTTCACAACACTTCATATCAAAGTCAGCAAGGACATTATCCCAGACTCCCATTAATTATTTCTGTTTATTCAATCATGCCTGAACTTCTAACTATATAATAAACTCATGAAGGTCAGGAAGTGTCTTTCAATTCTATTATTTATTCAATTATACCTAGTACAGAATTGCATAAACACCAACACAGAGAGTTATTGCTAAACAAACATTTATTAAATTCTAAAGCTGTTCTTTACAAAAATAAAAGAAGAACAAAAGACAGATCAAAATAAGTTTGAAAGACTGCAGCAACTTTGGCCCCTGAAAAAAAATGAGGAAAGATAAAATATGAGGATTTTATGAGAAAGATAAAAAGATGAGGGTCTTAGCTCTTGCAGGGCTAAATAGTCCTAGGAAGATTGTGCCTTTACTATGTCTTATCAGATAATATAATTAATATAATATACTTAATATAGACATATAGTTCTCAAACAGTGTTAGAAAAAAAATTAAAGAAAGAGCATGTTCTTCTTTTCAAATTTTTTTAGTTATTTAATTTTTGCGGTATTGGGAATTGAACTGAGGGACGTTCTACCTCCAAACTATACTCCCAGCCTAATTTTTTATTCTTTATTTTGAAACAGGGTCTTACTAAGTTGTGGAGGGCCTCACTAAGTAGCTGAGGCTGGTTGTGAATCAGTGATCATCCTGTCTCAGCCTCACAAGTACTAGGGTTACAAGCATGCACCACCACGCCTAGCTATGAGCATGTCTTCTCTCTGAAGCGATGCCACACATGTTGCTTTTTGGTTCTCGGGTGTCTTTGCATGTATTAGCCAGTGAACTCTACCCTCTGAACACCTACTGGTCCAGGTTTTCTCTCTGACATTCAGGGATGGGTTGCTTCTGCCTACATCTTCAACTCACATCTGAGAAAATATTGCTCATCTTGCTGCCCTGTTTGCTCCCTAGAGAATTTATTAAAAATGTGGAGTTATTTCTTTATCTTGTAACTGGAAAATAATTTTTCTTCTCATGTCAAAGACAGAACTAGTAAGCTTCCTAGTGGAAGGAACTCTACTCTGAAGTTCATTGACCTTCAGCCAATAGGAAAACACTGTTTTTCTTGCTGCTTTGTGAGTAAAAGTCTCACAGTCCTTGTACTCTAGACAGAGACTCACTCCAAGTCAAGGTTGGACTGGTATGCATGGGATAGGATGGAAAGACAGGGAATTTACCATTTGTTTGGGAGACTCAGTGGCAAATAGTAATGTGGCAAATTTCAGTAAGTGATATATTTCTAAAGGAAGTTTAGAAGAAAATAATTGTAAGGGAATGAAATAAGCATCAAAGAAATACTTGGGGCTTGGCGTGGTGTTCTATAGTTCAGTGGAGTGGCTAAGGTCTATACTTACCTGTCATCTATTTTATAAAAAACTAGTGTGACAAGGAGGTGAAAATATAAATTATCTGGATTTAATCATTTAAAAAATAATTTTATTGGTTTAACTATCTATCATAATGAGATCCAAACATTCTTATTTGTACACATAGTCTGATGCATCACTTCTCTGCCTTTTGGCTAAGATTAAATATACTATCTGGTTTCATCATTAAGTTATCAAAATATATCCCATTAGCTTAGATAATTATTGTTTCAAATTAAATAAAATAATAAACTGATAAAACAAAGAAAAAATCTAAATTTAAAATTTTGAGAGAAATAAAAACTCTTACAAAGAAATGATCTGGAATATATATTTGGACCTAAGATATAAAAGACAATAAGAAGAACTGAACAGAGCAAATATGGAAATACATTTTATCATCTGGAATACAACTGGTAATGAACACCAACAGTGGGATGAGTTATGTCCTCCCCAAACTCATTTTGAATAATTACACGTCCATGTGACTGCATTTGAAGACAGGCCATTTAGGAGGTAAAGAAAGTTAAATGAGTAAAGTCCTAATTTTAAAATATTGGTGGACGTAGAAGAGGAAGAATCTGTGCCATCTGAAGGCACATTGAGTAGGTGGCCATTAGCAAGTCAGGACAGAACTCTCACCAGATACCAAACCCTGCCAGAAGACAACCATGTCAGCACCCTAATCTCAGATGTTCGGCCTCCAGAACTTTAAAAAAAAAAAAAAAAGAAAAGAACCTGCTGTTTAAGTCTCCCAGTCTAAGATATTTTTTCATGATATCCCAAGCTAATGAAAACACCTAGTACAATGTGTAGATAATAAAAAGCAAAAATAATAACTTAATAAACAAGGAAAATATACTACTTTATCTTCTATTTGAGTTATAAGGTTTCCAAAAAGAGAGAAAAGACAAAATGGAACACACCTAGGTAGACAACTAGTCCCTAAATAGCAGTCCATTGGTCCAGGATGATAACTGAAGGAATCCTGTCTGAACAATCTACAGTGAAGTCCTTTGTCATTAAGAAGACAAACACACCACTCAATTTCAGCTTTTCCTATGTGAAGGCATTCTTAGTATAGAGCTAAGATTTTGATATACTTATCATAACTATTTAATCATCTAGAATTTTTAGAATATAAATTACTTTGAGAATCTAGATAAGAAGCATATTTTCTAGAAATAAATTTGTACCAACGAACAACTTAACAAAAAATTTTCCAATAAAGATAAAAGTCAAACAGGTAGGTACTATGTGAGAAATAAGATTTTAAAAATGGTACCAAGCCTGGGCATGTTGGTACACACCTGTAATCCCAGGACTTGGGAGAGTGAGACAGAAGGATTGCGAGTTCAAGTACAGCCTCATCAAGTAGTGAGACTTTCATCAACCCTTCGAGATCCTGTTTCAAAATAAAAATAAAACAAGGCTGGGTGTGTAGCTTGGAAGTAGAATGCCTCTGGCTTCAATCTCATGACCAATAGAAAGAAAGAAAGAAAGAAAGAAAGAAAGAAAGAAAGAAAAGGAAAAAGAATACCAAGCTGAATAAGAACCCAGATCACGTGTTTCCATAACATACAATTGATGAATATGTCAGCCCCTAAACTATATATTCTTTAATGGAGAATTATAGAACCTCTCATAATAATCTTGAAAGTAAAATAGAGGACCTTAAAAGTAAAACAAGGATACAACTTCCATTATGGCTTAGATTTTATTGGAGGTATTATCCAATCCAATTAGAAAAGAAAATGCAATAAGAAACTTAAGAATTGGAAAGAAAGATATAAAACTCTTTTTTACTTTCAAATTTTACGATTACACATCTGAGAAACCTAAGAGTCAATGGGAAATGTACTATAAACTATGAGATAATTGAGTAAAGTAGAAAATTATAAAATCAACACAAAAATCAATATCCTTCATAATAACAACACAAAACCTCTTACAAGATGTAATGGGAAAGAAAACTACTTTTAAAGCAGTTTAAAAAACAAAAGGAAACCTATAAAAGGACTTTACAAGAAAAGCCTAAAACAGATGTGCTTCAGACAAGTTCAGACAATGCAAAGTTGTATCTTATGCTTGAAAAAAAAACTTACTATCATAAAATGTCTTTTCACTTTACCCATATATTAATATATTCCAGTTTTTCAAACTAAAATTTCAAGAAAGGCATAATTATGTCCAGTGATTATCTTATAATGGAGGGAGTCTAGCCTTTGAGACATAAGGGATATATTTTTTATACTTATGTTAATATGATTTGGGCACACACACAAACCAAAATTAGAGAACAGAAAATCCAGGAAAACAGTTTGGAATTCTTTTAAAATGTTAAACATAAAGCTGTGCATGATGGTGCATGCTTATAATGCCAGCATTCTGGAGGCTGAGACAGGAGGATCACAGTTTGCAGGCAGCCTCAGCTATTTAGTGAGGTCCTATGCAACTCACTGAGACCCTGTTTCAAAATAAACATTAAAAAAATAGGGCTGGGGGTGTAGCTTGGAGTTAGAATGCCCCTGAGTTCTATCCCCAGTACCACAAAAAAATTAAACATAAATTTATTATATGATTCAGTAAAGTCATTATTAGGTCTGTATCTTAAATATGCATGATGGGGCACACCTGTAATTCTAGTACTTGAGAGGCTGAGACCAGAGGATTGTAGATTTGAGGCTAACCTTAGCAATTCAACAACTCTGTTTCAAAATAAAAATAAAAAAGGCTAGGGGTGTAGCGCAGAGGCAGAATGCTTCTGGGTTCAATTCCCAGTGCAATAAAAAATAACAACAATAATATAAATAATATAAATGTATTGCCAGGAGTTGTATGTGAATGTTCAGAGCAGCATAATTAACAGTCACAAAAAAATTGAAGTAACCCAAATATCCACAAACAAATATACTAATAGAAATAGTGCTATATCTATATTGAAGATGATCTGGCAATAAAAAATGAAAACATACCCACTACAAAATCAATGGACCTAAAAAATTCAGTATACTTGGGGGGAAGAAATTGACATAAAATATCACATATTATATGGATTTATTTACATCAAATTTTGAGAAGTAGAAAATCTCTAAAGCCCTCTAGATTATTGGTTTCCTAATGCTGAAGAGGGAAATGGGCAGTCCTGCTAAATAGAAGCAAGAGATGTTTTTGAGTGATAAGAGTGATCTAAACTAGAAATTTTCTGGTGGCTACACACTACTGCAAATTTAAGAACCATTATTACTATGCTATATCCTTAAAACAAGTAATTCCATGGCATGTGAATTATACCTCAATCAAGCTGTTAGAAATGGAAATAAAACTTTAGCTAGACCAAATATGTTTGGAATTGTATCTGATAAAAGTACTAAGTTCTATCTGTTTGAAAAGATTAACAATTTAAAGTAGCAGTGTTTTGCCAGCATCATTTAATGAAGAGGCTATCTTCTTTCGCATGTGTGTTTTTGGCCCCTTTGTCAAAAATCAACTGGCTCTAAGTGTGCAGATTTTTTTTTTCTTAGTCTTCTATTCTGCTCCATTGGTCTATGAGTCTAATTTTTGTGCCATTGTCATACTATTTTTATTACTATGGCTTTGTAATATAGTTTTAAGCCAGGTATTGTGATGCATCCTGCATTACTTTTGTTGCTGAGAACTACTTTGGCTATTTTGAGTTTTGCTGTATCAAATGAATTTAAGGACTGTTTTTTCTATGTCTGTGAGGAATGATCTTGGTAATTGTGTTACCAAATCTATTATTGTTAATAATTGTGTTACCAGGTTTGAATAGGCAGAATAAATATCATCAAAATGTCCCTTCTTCCAAAAGTGGTCTTAAAAATTCAACGCGATAATTACCAAGGTCATTGTTGTGTTGAATCAATTACCTTGACTTTGTTAATTATTGTGTTGAATCTATAAGACCACTTTTGGAAGAATGGCAATTTGATGATATTTATTCTGCCTCTTCAATAACATGAAGATCTGTCCATCTCCTAAGGTGTTCTTCAATTTCTTTTTCAATGCTTTATTTATTTATTTATTTGTAGAGGTCTTTTACTTCCTTGGTTAGGTTTACTTCTAAGTATTTTTTTTATAGAATATCCTGAGTGGAAATGTTTTCTGTATTTCTTTTCCAGTGGATTTATGGTTAGCATACAGGAAAAGTTTTGATTTATTAAGACTGATTTTATATCCAGACACTTTGCTGAATTTGTTGATCAGTTCTATAAGCTTTGTAGTTGAGTTTGTTAAGTCTTCTTAGCATTATGTCATCTGTAAATAGTGATAGTTTTATTTATTTATTTTTCCTCTTTGTTCTCCTTAGATTTCAAGTACAATATTGAAAAGAAGTAGTAATAATGAACATTCTTGTCTCATTCCTATTTTTAGGAGGAATTCTTACTGTATTTCCCCATTTAGTATGATGTTGGCGGAGGGCCTATTGTATATTGCTTTTTATGATGTTGAGGTATGTTCCTTCTATTCTACTTATCTGCAATGCTTTTCACATAAATAGGTATTTGATTTTGTTCAATGCCTTTTGAGCATCTATTGAAATAATCATGGGAGTTTTGTCTTTGAAAAATAGAAATACATCTCACTTTCTCACTCTGCCCAAGAGTCAATTCAAGGTGGATCAAAGACTTGGAAATCAGACCAGAGTCCTTGCAGCTCCTTAAAGAGGGCATAGGTCTAATGTTTCAACACATAGGCACAGGTAAAAACTTTCTCAACAAGCCCTCAAAGGTACAAGAAATTAAAAGGAGGATCAATACAAGGGATTGCATGAAATTGAAGAGCTTCTATACAAAAAAGGATTTTTATTAAGAATCTCAACAGACAGCAAACAGAATGGGAGAAAATTTTTGCCAACTATTTCTCCAATAAGGGACTAATATCTAGAATATACAGAGAAGTCAAGAAGTTCATTGCTTAGAAAACAAATAACCCAATCAAGAAATGGGTAAGTGGACTAAATAAACATTTCACAAATTAAGAAATTAAAATGGCCAATGAATGTATAAAAATTTTTCAACATCATTAGCCATCAGAGAAATGCAAATCAGAACTACCCTGAGATTTCACCCAACTCTAATTAGAATGGCAATCATTCAAAACACCAATAACAAATGCTGGCAAGGATGTGGAGAAGTGGGAACTCTAATATATTGTTGTAGGGATTGCAAATTAGTGCAATCAAGCCGGGTGTGGTGGCGCAGGCTTGTAATCCCAGCATTCGGGAGGCTGAGACCTGAAGATCGCGGTTCATGGACAGCCTCAGCTACTTAGTGAGGCCCTCTGCAACTCAGTGAGACCCGGTTTCAAAATAAAGAATAAAAAACAGGGCTGTAGCTTGGAGGTTGAATGCCCCTGGGTTCCATCCCCAGATGCGCAAAAAAAAAAAAAAAAAAAAAAGAAGGAAAAAAATTAGTGCAATCACTTTAGAAAAGAGTATGGAGAATCCTCAGAAGAATAAGAATAAACCTACCATATGATCCAGCAGTACTATTTCTAGGTATATACCCCCACAAAAAAAAAGTGAAAACCAAACTAATGCATGCATATCTATGTTCATTGCTGCACAATTCACAATTACCAAACCATGGAACAAGCTGAGATGTCCATCAAAAGATAAGTCGGTTACAAAACTGTGGGATATGTACAGAATGGAATTTTACTCAGCCATAAAGAAGAACAAAATTACATGATTTGTGGGGAAATGGATGGAACTTGGGAACATTATGCAAGTGAGAAAATGTGAGGGGACGAACCATGTGTATTGTGTATACTATTTACTTTCTATTCCTAAGTTTTTAAGTACAGATATTTACTTAATTCCGTTTTCTTCTTTGTGCTATGTATATAAGATGAGTTATGCAAACAACATGGAGTTATGTAAACAAGGTGGAGGTCATGGGCATAAAAGTCCAGTCCATGCTCTGTATCTTTGGGGTGGTGAATTGGCTCGGACCCCACCCCATGCCATTCTGGCATGGGGCTATAACTATCTTCTGTATTTCTATCTTTATAATATATTTTAATAAACTTATTTAAATCTTAAATACATACATAAATAAATAAATAAATAAATAAATAAATAGAAAAGTCAGCCGGAATGGTGGTGCATGCTTGTAATCTCAGCATTTGGGAGGCTGAGACTGGAGGACCGCGGTTAACAGCGAGCCTCAGCTACTTAGTGAGGCTCTTTGCAACTCAGTGAGACCCTGTTTCAAAATGAAGAATAAAAAAATAGGACTAGGGGTGTAGCTCGGAGGTAGAATGCCCCTGGGTTTCATCTCCAGTACTGCAAAAATAAAAAATAAAATAAAAAAATAGAAAAGTCTGCACATGGGAACATTAGGTCTACTCCAAAATCAAAGGAACAATAAAATTATTTGAATATCTTTTGTTTGTGCATTTAATGTTAGAACTATGTAAGTATTAGTATGAATGTATAATAAAGCTAAATTTATAAAAAAGAAAAACAAAACATTCAACACAATTTGGAATTGAGCAGCAGCATAATCACAAAGCTAGGAATTAAGTTGGATTTAAAACAACAGTCCATCCTAAGTAATTTATATGCAAAAGTAATGACCCCCTAAATCTGAATTAATTTAAAAAATTTGAATATTTATGTTGTTGACAGCACAATTACATATAATTTCTTATGCGACTCGGTCAAATGTGTTAGAAAATAGCATTAATTATCTGTAGCTATACCCAAAATTTAGCAATTTAAAACAATAGGCATTTATTTTCTTACAGTTTCTGGAGGAATCTGGGGGCCTGCCAGCTGGTGTCAGATGATGTTTCAGTCTTTGGGATCAACTCAAGGATCAACTCAAGGATATACTTCTCATTAAATTGCTTATTGACAGAATTCAAGTTAATTCTCTCTGTCTCTGTCTCTGTCTCTGTCTCTGTCTCTGTCTCTGTCTCTCTCTCTCTCTCTCTGAACTAAGGACTGAATGAACCCAAAGGCATTCTATCTCTGTGCTATACCCTCAGCCTTTTTCCAATTTTTATTTATCTTTGTTTTGTTTTGAAACAGGGTCATGATAAATCTCTGAAGGTCTTGCTAAGTTCCTGAGGCTGTTTTTGTGCCCATGATTCTCCTGGCTTAGCTTCCCAAGTACTGTGATTACAGGAAGGCAATGCCATGCCTGTCAGGTTTTGAATTTTAAGGGCTACTGTTTTGAGGGCCTCAGTTTTTCTCTTGCAGTTGGTAGGAGGTCTTTCTCAGCTTCATGCCACGTGGGCCTTACCAGATGGCAAACTCATAGCAGGGCGAGGAGATTACTTCAGAACAAACCAGTGAAAGAACTAGATAAATAAATATAGAAAGTCAGAAGCCACCCTCTTTTTGTAACCTAACCTAGGATGTGCCATCCCTCATTCTTGCCAAATTCTATCTACTGTAATTGAGTCACTAGGTCCAGTTCACACTCAAGAAAATGAGATTAAACTAGGGCTTGACTACAAATATGTGGGGTTTTAAAAGCTGCATTAAAGTCTGGCTAACACAAGCATAAAGCAAATGAATGGCAATGCCTATATCGTTACATATCAAAATGTTGTCCAGGAAAAAAGAAAATACAGATATATAGTTAAAGATTAAATAAAAGTCATGTAGTTCTGAAACTGAACTAGAAGTAGTTAATCCAAGCGTGTGTGTGTGTGTCTGTATGTATATGTTCATGTACATATAATTTTCTATTTTTGTCCACTGGGAAGCTTAAAACTTACTGAGCATCTTAAGTATCCATATTGTACTCTCTAAATTCTACTTTCTACAAAAAGGAACAAAGCTACTTGAAGAAAACAGTGGATTCTAAGCCCAGGCAGGAAATGTACAAAATTAGCCTGAAGAAACCTGCGATAGCAGATGAATTTCCTAAATTCATTTGACTGTAGATGTGTCAAATGAATTTAGGAAACCACTTGAAGAGGCTCCCACACACCAAAAATAAGAAAACATGAGCATAAATGAAAATAGTAGCTACAATGAATTCAAAGACATAAGTTATACTCAAAATCATGAGTGCATAATGATGTCTTATAAAACATCTCATATACCTCCTTAAGAAAAAGCTAGAGGACTAGCTCATCATTTTGAAAACTGATCAAGTATGCAGCACAGATAGAGATTTTCATGTATGAAACTGAGTATAACCCAGTGGCTTTTCTGGACATTTTTGTGCCTAGAAAGCATACAGTAATGTTTGCAGGCAATGTTCATCTTCACAACTGGCGATAATGCTCCTAGTTACATAGTAGAGAGAGAGCAGGCATTGCTATTAAACCTTTCAACACAAAACAATTCCTCCTATCAAAGAGTTGTCCAGTCTAAATTGTCAATAGTACCAGGCTGGCCAAATAGTAGGAGAGATGAAACATTTCTTTATAAAAGTATTCCAGATAATAAGTAAGAGAGAAGTATTTAAAATAAAATATGACACATTTGTAATTTCAAATATTATTTAGATTTTACTGTTCAGCTTCAATGCCAATACCATATTAACCTGAAAGAGTATGAACCCATGCACATCACATTCTTATCAATAAATTGCACCCATATTTGATGGAGGAATATAACAAGTGGCATCAGCAAGATGCAATTTGGTAAATCCATTCTTTGAGAAATTTACTGTGTGGATGTCAAAGGCTCTTCGACATGTAAATTGCAAAACAGCAACAGAGGATGAAGAGCTGCCAATTGATTTGCATAAAGAGCAAACAACTTATAAAGACCAGAGAAATTTGAAAAGCAATAAAAGATTTGACTGTGACTTAAAAACTTATTTAAACTCTTCTAGGTGTCAATGATATGAGAGTCATCTTTTTATAGAGCGTTTTTAAGAAATTAAAGTAAAATTATTACAGAAAAATAGTACAATGTTGGTAGTTGCTTCAAAACCACTTAAAATGGCAAAAGAAAAACATGTTAAAACAGAGCTAAAACAAGTTTATGCTAGAAAACTATCAGAGTCTTCTTTATATTTCTTTTGAAATTTTGTGCAAAATAAGTTTTTAAAACCATACAAGTTCCTCTTTAATCATCATTATCGTTATACTAAGATAAAGAAAACTTTGAAATAGAAACAAAATATTCTATAATGTATATCAACACAAACCTTAGCATTAGAGTTGTTTAATATAGGAATTTAATGATACTATATATAATTTTAAATATGTACTTTTTGCTCTTTTTATATTAAGTTTTCTATTTGGCATTACTCATTTTTAAGAATCATTTTATTGCTAGATAATGGCTCATTAAGTAAAAAAGACTTATTTAATTTACTTTTCATTCCCTGCTTACCATTTAATTTTTCCACTTTTCAGTATTATAAATAGTGCCAAAATAAACACTTTTTGCATATACTGTAATTTCTTATCCAAACTCGTTCATTTAAGGGCATATAGGCCTTATACAAATCCATCTCTTTGGAATAATTCCCAGAATTTAAATTACCGAATATAAAGTCTCATCATTCTAAAGATTATTGAGACATGAAGACAAATCACCCTTCAGAGATTAAGAAAGCATTTGACTACAAAACATTGAACATCTTACAACAATTATCTAAACAATAAGTATCTTGTTTGCCTCAGGAAAAAAAAAAATTGTCTGGAGCTAGTTCAGTGGAATTATGATGCTGTCAGGAACAAGTGCCTTCTGAGACTTGCCCATCTTTATGGCTTTCTTAGGGTGACATTTAAAGAGATCTGATGGTTGGGAATGGATACTGTTGCGCCAATGCATAGGACATAAATCATGATTCAAGAATCACAAAGTGTAAAAAAGAGGACCAGTGATATCTGGAACAAATATTCACATTCTACTTAATAGTGACACATAAAATTCTATGTTGCTATCTGGGAATGGTGGTGCAAAACTATGATCCCAGTACTTGAGACAAGATGATCCTAGAATTGAGCCCTGCTTCAACAACATAGAGGGGCCCTCGGCAACTTAGCAAAACCCTGTTTTAATATAAAAATTAGAAAGGGCAGAAGTAGAATGCCTCTGGGTTCAATCCCATATACACACACACACACACACACACACACACACACACACACACACACACAGAGCAATATTATTTTTAAGTTGAATCTGTGGAGCTGTCAATTAAGTCAATTAATTTCACTACATCTTTTCTAAATTATTCATGTGTTTTACCATTACATCATTAGATATCAATTTTTTAAGCCATTTATATCGACCATTTGGAGGTGGCAGATGTCACAGTGAATGAAAGGATTGCAAGCTCACAGTATAAAGTTAAGTTGCCTGGTACTGTGTCATGCTTGAGTTCTTGCAGTCATGCAAACTTGGCCTACACTTGGCCACATGGCAAGCATCTGTACATTTTTATTATTGCTGTTGTTCATAAAATTATTAATTACTAGAAAATTTGATTTGAGAAAAAGATTCTTTGAAAAATAACATTTTTTATCAATCCTCTATGGAAAGTGTTTTTGCTCTTGACATTGTATTCTACTTCTTGGCCTTCAAAAGTTTTTTTATTATGTGTCTCATTATATGGTGAGCTGATATCAGTTCATTGTGACTTTGAAAAAATGTATTTTAGTACTGAAGTACTAATGATAAACACAATAATTGATCATTCTCCTCTGGGATATTTTAATCTTAGCAAACACAATTTCTTATTCTAATGGGATATATGTTTCACAATGTGATGTTTCTGTTAGCAACTTTCTGATAGGTGAAATAATTTAGCAAAGAAAGATTTCCAGAACTCAAAAGGAAACAACTTGATGGGTTTGTGTATATACATTGATGGTATCAATTGTAATCCTTGTTGAGATAAATTTATTGAGATTATTAAACAAAATATTCATTAGAACTAACAAATATTTTTCAGGCTTGCTTTAAATGTGATGGTGTTGCAGCCTTAATTACATATAACCTCCCAGTAGAAGTCACACTATATATGTCTACAGACCTAGGGATGCCTATGGACAGTAGAAGCAAGTGTTAATAGTCATTATTAGCCTTAATCATTCTATTAAAATATCTCAAGGCTGCAGGAGGTAGAATAACATATTCTCTTTTAATTTAGATGCTTGGTATTTTAAATGGAATATGAAACATCTTTGAATCACAGTGGCAGATTCTTGAGGATGATTAAGCATGGTATCTATTAAAAACCTAGTCCAATTAAAAATATGTGCTAAATAAAAATGCACTTATTCAGTGGTAAATTCAGTATTTAATAATCTTCAACATTTTTCATTTGTATTTCTTTAGTTTTTCTTCTTGTTTTTATTTATCAAAATAACACAGCATCTAAAAAGTAGATGCTAAGTTAGAGGTCTCCCAGTCTCATTGGCAAATCTCCAGGAAGAGTTCTTTATAATTTTCTCTCTCTCTCTTTTCTAACACTTTATGTAATTCTCTAAGTTTTGTTTAGTCCATCAAATTCAAATCTTCATGATTACTACCTATCAACTTCCTTTTTCTAAAGCTGTAGGATATGTTCCCACCCTATTACTTGATCTCTAATACAGGTTAACTTTTGTGACTCTAGATCTATATTTCTCTTGACCTCATTGTTTTTGTGTGTGTGCCTGTTTCTCTGCTTACATCAGCTCTCCATTCCGTCTCCTTTTCAGCTTCACATTCTCTAATGAATGGAATTCTCCCAGGCTAGATCTAAACATCTGAAGAACTATCACTACCAATCTCACTAACACCTGTGGGCATGAGGCGGGGGGAACTGGTCAGGAGATGTGGAGGAAAATACAATAAAAAATTAAAAACCAACTAAAAATAAAAATTAAGTTTGTTTTCATTATATATATTATTTATCTAAAACTCACATATATTCAACATTTCTTAAAATTGTGGTGAGACATCTCATTCTTAAATAAAAAAAAATATTTGTCCATTGTATCTCTCATAATTTCTTTTGGATGTCTCAAATCACTGTGTCTAATTTTTGAAGTTAGCAGATAAGAGTGAACTTTAACATCCATCATCCTTATTTTTCGATCCAACTAAAGTCCTCTTGATCATACGAGTTAAACACTATTCATGCTCATTTATTTCTGAAATCTATTATTCATCCCTATCCTAATCCAAGTTGCAACTACCTCTGTCTTAATGTCTACAGTAAATACCTAAATCATTTGCCCAGGCTCTCCCCCCTTGACTTACCTACATCCAGCTAGTACTATACTCTTTAGCACATTGACTTTATAATGATATCAAGGAAAACACTCACAGGTTTCCCTTGTCTTCTAAACACATTGATTCTCCTCATACCTTCCAATGTTGCTTCAACTAGCCCCTCACGTTAGCCTTGCCCTGAAGCCACAGGACTTTCTTCTTCTCGCCTACTTTGAAATCTTTTTTTTTAATTAGGTCAGGGACTCAGTATGGTTTAATTTATCCCTAGTATTCAGCAAGGTGGTTGGGACTTTGTTAACATTTGAAAACAATAATAAATACATATTTTAAAGTCAAGCATTCCTCCATTAATTAAAGAATTTTCTCTTATCTTTCTATATAAACTAATGAATTTTCAGGTTAAATCTATTATTTTCCCCCTGAGAACATGCTTGCTAAAGAGAAAATAGGTACAGATTTGAATTTATACACAAATACATGTAATAATGATCTAAATATACA
The DNA here is from genome assembly GCF_963383645.1 of Muscardinus avellanarius. Lineage (NCBI taxonomy): Eukaryota > Metazoa > Chordata > Mammalia > Rodentia > Gliridae > Muscardinus > Muscardinus avellanarius. The sequence continues at coordinate 71,816,091 of NC_137801.1, forward strand.
CAATGCAAAGAAATACTCCTTTATTGGTTTCTTGAAGCTAAAATGCTTAAGCAATAATCTTGGTTTTTTGTTGTTGTTTTTTGTTTCTGTTTTTGTGGTACTGGGGTTCCTGGAAGCCCTTCTACCTCTGGGCTACATTCCCAGACCTATTTTTTTTTTTATATTTTTATTTAGAAACAGGGTCTCTTAAGCCAGCCTGGCTGGCTTCGAACCTGCGGGATCCTCCTGTCTCCACCTCCCAAGCGCGGATATTACAAGTGTGCGTCATCACTCCTGGCAATAATCTGTTTTAAAGATGTGTCTTTCATGTGAAGCAGTTATATAGTTGACTTATTGATATAATATTTTCTCACCTGAGGTTACATGATGTGGCCATCAGACTGCCATGAGAAGAGGATATTGTTGATAATTTATTTTTGGCTGTAAAATACTTACTTACATCCTAAAACCAAGGTTTAGCTGAATAGATAATTCTTTTATTTATTTTACATGAGTTAATGTTGCTAATATTTTATTTATTTATTTATTTATTTATTTATTTATTTATTTTGCACTACTGGGGATGAAACCCAGGGGTATTCTACCTCTGACCTCCACCTCCAGCCCTATTTTTTATTCTTTATTTTGAAACAAGGTCTTGCTGAGTTTCAAAGGGCCTCACTAAGTAGTAACTGAGGCTGTCCACGAACTGCGTTCCTCCCATCTCAGCCTCCCAAATGCTGGGATCACAAGTGTGCGCCACCATGCCCAACTAGTGTTGCTAATATTTAAAACACTTAAAGAAGCGGTAAAGACAGTCATAAATTTATCAACTTTATCATTTACAAACTATACACATTAAAAAATCCACTTTGCTCATTTAGTAAAAATGTTATCAACAAAAAAGAACGCATTCATACAAAAGTATCAGAAATAAGGGTAGAATTTTTTGGAAGGATCTTCTCAGGATGGAACTCAAGGACTTTTTACCTTCAAGCTATGTCCCCAGCCCTTTTTACTATTTATTTTGAAACTGTTTTTTTATGTTGCTGAGGCTGGCCTTGAACCTATGGTCTTCTGTCTCAGCTCCCCAATTACTGGGATTAGAGGCATGCACTGCCATGCCAGCAATTATAGGACTTTGATTATATAAATGTAACTTTTTATTAAACTATCATGAATATGTATGTGTGTTTATCTTTTGTGTGTGTGTGTGTGTGTGTGTGTGTGTGTGTGTGTGTGTGTATTACTAGAGACTGAACTCAGGAACATTCTGTCTTCGAGCTATACTCCCAAACTGAATTTTATTTTTCATTTTGAAACAGGGGCTTGCTAAGTTTCTGAGTCTCACTACACTACAAAGGCTGTCTTCGAACCTACAGTCCCCCGTCTCAGCTTTCCAAGTGCTGATATTACAGGTGTATATTTTACCTTGGACTAACAAAATCCCCATCAGAAAACTGGTCTTGGTCTGGCAAAACTGCTACCAGAAAACTGGTCTCGGTTTGTAATTTGACATCTAGGTATCGCGTATAGAATGTAAAAAACTTTTGTCCATAGTAAAATATTGTCTTTTGCTATTCTTTGTCATAGTTCTAAGAAATAGTCAATAGTTTCCAAATCTATTTTCCACATCCCTTGAGCACTCATGAAGACGTGTTTGAAACCGAGAAGGAAAGCTAAATCACCCATGTTTTGTCAATAAGGTACACAGGTAAAGCCATTCGTTAATGGAAGAATCAGAACAGTAAACAGTGGGCATAAGTAATGTGTGCTCTTAAGCAAAGTTTCATTACTGAGACTGTTAGAAAGAGCAAATAAAGATTAATTGCCCTGTGATTAAGTAGAATCCCTGTGATGCCTTTGAATTCATCAGTATGCCCTGGGAGTCGGGTGTGCTACTGCGCACATAGTGTGCTGCTTAACAAATGCGTATTGATCGCTGTGGGTAAGAAGTAGACGCGATTAGGAGAAAGGCAAAGAGGTGAATTAATTCTGAACGAGGTGGGAAAGTTTAACAATGTCATTCCCGGGGTTTGACAGTAATTTTATTTAAAGATTTTTATAAATAACCTAAAAGTGGGAGTACACAGTGAACTATCTGAGCTCTTTTAAGCAAAGGAATGCTGAGTCAGTAGGAGTAAAGTGCAGGAAGAACTCATGAAGCTGTGTGGGGTAAGACAAATGGCAAGTGAGCTCCAATGTGGGGAAGTGTGAAACATGTAAAGAACAATTCAAGGTGTGGAATACTAGCTGATTTGGTATCACTGATGATGCAGGGAAATGATTTAATTAAAATGTGATTTTTTCATTCAAAAAGCAATACTACTACTGTAGATTAGCATAGATTAGATTAGTAAATTACGTACATGCACAAACATATATTTATATGTATACACAAATATATATTCTACTTGTGTGTATATACACATATATATGTTATATATATATACATTTGTGTATATTCGATTTAGTGAAACCCTGTTTCAAAATTTAAAAATAGAGAGACCTATTATACAGCATAGTGACTATAATAACAATACAGAGTCGTGTTATATGTAAAGTATTTCAGTTAATTGTAGATTGCCTATATATAGCAGTGGTCCCATGAGATTACATAACCTAGTGAGATTGCAAAAATCTTGGTTTGTGTGAATACAGTCTATGATGTGGACACAATGACCAAGTTGTCGAATGCAATGAAGCATTCCTCAGAATTTATATTGTATTGCATTCTTTAAAAATGTGAGAGAGTGCATAGTAAGTGTTACTGCTCAGAAATGGTAACTATATCAGGCTATACATGTGCTAATAGTGTAGAGTTAGTTACTCAACATTGTATATACTTGAATACATCATGTTGTTCATAATAAATACAACTTTGTAGGTATTTGCCTAGGTCAGTTGGGCAGCTATAATAAAATACTTTAAACTAGGTGGGCAGCTAACTTTAGATATCAAATTGGGAGTGATGGCATACAACTCTAATCCCAGAACCGGGAGGCTGACACGGGAGGATCGCAGGTTTGAGGCCAGTGCATGGTAACTTAGTGAGGGTCTGGGATATATCTGAATTGTAGAACATTCCTGGGTTCAATACCCATTAGTACAAAAAGAAATAACAATAAAAAACTTTAGGTTCCAACTTGACTGCATTAAGAGATAATTAGATGACTAATAAAACATTATTTCTGAGTGTGTCTGTGAGGATGTCTCCAGAGGAGAATGACATATGAGTCCATAGAATGAGTGAGGAAGACTCACCCTCAGTGTGAGAGGGTGTAATCCAACTAGCTCAGAAAGGCCAAGAAAAGATGAATCTTCGCTCTTCTTGGAGCTAGGACACGTTTCTTTGGTTCTCCAGCTTTTGGAGATGAGGCTTTCATCAGAGACCTGGACCTTGGACTGAGAGTTATACCATGATTTTCCATGGTTCTCTAGCTTGCAAATAGCCTATTGTGGGATTTATCACCCTCCATAATTGTTTGAAAGAATTCCTCTAATAAGTCCCATTCATGTATCTATCCATCCATCCATCCATCCATCCATCCATCCATCCATTCATCCATCCATCCGTACATACATACATGCATACATCCTATTGTTTCTGTATTTCTGGAGAACTCAGAAATAATAAGCTGAGCAATTTATATACCATAAAAATGTATTGGTCACAATTCTGGAGTCTGAGAAATCAAAATCTAGAATATATAATGTCAATTGAGGTCAACATCAACGATGATACCTTATAAGCATCCTCACAAGGCAGAGAGGACGAATATGCTCCCTAAGACCCCTTTTTATAGGCACAGATTCTGTTCATAAGGAATTAACCCTCAGGATCTAATTACTGCTCCAAAGGCCCAACCTCAATACTTTTACATGAGGTATTAATTTCAAATATAAAGAATGGTGCTCGCTTCGGCAGCACATATACTAAAATTGGAACGATAAAGAGATTAGCATGGCCCCTTCTCAAGGATGACACGCAAATTTGTGAAGCATTCCCTACTTTTATAAATTCAAGGAATGGGTTAAAGCCTTCCAAAAATATAAAGAATGAATAAACACAAGTATACAGACTATAGAATTCCACACCTGTCCCCCCAAATTCATGTACTTATCACATGAGAAACTCTGATTCCATTCCAATAATCTCCAAATTCTTAACTCACTGCAGTAATGACTCAAGAGTCTAAGAGTTCAAAGTCTTTCCAAACGTCACCCCAATCACATGTGGATGGGACTTAACATATGATTCTTTCTGAGGAAAACTACAGATGAACACAAACTATATGTGCTTCCCAAATACAATGATGGGACACACATAGGATAGATATCCCCACTGCTAAAAGAAAAAATAAAAAGAGGACAATTGATACCCAACAGGGCAAACAACATTTAATCTTAAGTCTTGCGAACAATGTTCTGCTTTCAGGACACACTGAGGCGAGGATTGGAGCCTGCCCATAGCTTTGCTGAACACAGCCAATGCAACTGCTCTCACGGGTTTCAATCAGATGACTGAGGCTTCCCCAGGCTCCCTCACTTCCTATCATTATCACATCATAATTAGGTCTTAACATAAGACTTGAGAGACACAAGTTTTCAGACCATATTATTTTTTAAGATTATTTCACCGTGTATTTTCCTTGGCAAAGTGCATGTGGTATATTCTTTAAAATGTATCATTTATTAAACTTTGGAATGACAGATTTATCCTTTTCAATTTAGAGAAAATCACCTGCATTGGTATAAGGCAATTCTCATTGGCAAATCATTCATCCAAATTAGATTATTCATAAAACAACCTTGATTATATTTTTTAATGAATACCAACATAGGGCATATGTCCTTGTTTATACTCTATTGGATTCTAATTCTTGACACGAGTAGACATAGATTGAGATACATATACCTAAATACATATGTATACATGTATATATAAAAATAGAGACAAGTGGTATATAAACATACACATACGACTGTGTGTGTGTGTTAACACACAAAATACATGTGCATACATACACCAAGAAAGTCTTGATGATAAGTATGGAGAAACAGTCCAAAATTTCACTCTAGCTATAATCAAGAAGTATGTAAGAAGTCTCAAATAAGACTGCCCCCTTTCAATGCTTCTTCTTAACACTTTTTTTTTTTTGCTTTGTTCATGAGACTATCCTTCAAAACCAAACTATTCTCCAACTGACTCTCTGCTTCCCTGGAGAATTTTACATTTCTTGCCAGTGGAAAAATAGTTTCTGAGTAAGAGTTGTGACTTTCTTTTGCAAAACGGTAGAAGGGCAATTGCAAAAGGGGAAGTGAGAGAAAATATTCAGACAGTTCTTGGGTAGGTCAGTTTTAGAAAATAGTGCATGTGGATCTGGAAATTAAATCCCTTACATCTGTGCATCCACTTGCAACCCCAGAGACTTCTTCCTCTACCACCAAAGCCTAATTGTTCAGACTGTGGCCCTGCGGAAGGACTCAGGCAGAACTGATCATTTATTTCCTTAAAAATGGGAATGGAAGAGAATAGATGAAGAGAGAGTTAAAAGTACAGTGTAAATAAGATAAGATTTCCAAGAGGCTAAAACATTATATTTTAAAGGAAAAAAAGAACTGGAAAACATCAAACAGAATCAGCAAAGCTACTCTAAATTCAAAAGAGTTGCTGAGTTAAAAGAAAGCTTTACTTCCATCTCAACATTGTACCAATGTTAAATCGAAGGATGCCTAGATGTCTAAAAATCGAACACAGTAACAATAAAGTATGCTTATTTTGAAGCAGAGTATATAATAAAGGTAAATGGTATGCTTATGCAATACTTTCATGTATTTACTTAATGCAATAACCCTTTATTTCCATAAGACACTTAGCCATATTGTCATAAATTAAGGAAAGCTATGGTGGATTTAAATAAAACTAAAGAATTTCTTGGATTTATGGTTTCAAAAATCTGAAGTCCTAACATGAACAATAGAAATGAAAGACAATTCCAAGTCTCTAAAATACTATATAAGAGTAGATAAACCTTTCCACTTGCTGTTGAGTTGAGACATGAGAAGCATCAGAGAGAAAAAGAAATGAATTGAGTTTATTCCAGACCAAGTCTCTGAGAAAAAACTTTCTATATTACATTTCCATCTCTGTCTTAGCTTCACGAAAGAGGAGCAAAGAAATCTCTAGGTAGCTGTGCGTGGTGGCGCACGCTTGTAATCCCAGCATTTGGAAGGCTGAGACCGGAGGATTGGAGTTCGCAGACAGCCTCAGCTACTTAGTGAGGCCCTCTGCAACTCAGTGAGACCTGGTTTCAAAATAAAGAATAAAAAATAGGGCAGGGGCTGTAGCTCGGAGGTAAAATGCCCCTGGATTCCATCCCCAGACCCACAAAAAAAAAAAAAAAAAGAAATATTTAGGTAAGTTTTGGGATCCAAGAACAGAAGATCTTGAGCAAGGTTTCATGGGCCTAGAGCAGCATCAAGTTTCTGAGTTTCCCTGTGTGTATGTTGCTATAGCAATAATGTGAACATAATTGTCCACTGTGTCTATCTATGGGAATGTCTTAGTGTGCTTCCCACAGAGACAATGTGGTATAGGCTAATATCAGACAGCTCTCTAAGGAGAATAGAGGGCCGCAAAGAGTGTTATCATGGCCAGGATATTGAACAGGCAGAGTGAAGTGTGACACTTTGTGAGATCCCAGGTTGATAAACGATGTCTTCAAAATGCCTGAGTGTTATTTCTTTGCTAAATGGGAATTATGGAAATAAAGATGACAAAAATATATTTTTCCAATGGTTACCAACAACCTAGAACCTTTCATGGGCTTTGATATAAGTCAGAAACTGATATGCTATCTTGGGAATAAAGAGAGAAAATACTATCCTTAATTTGTTAAGAAACTATGAAAAGTTATCTACAAATGGCTAATTTTGTTTGAACAACAGGCCAAAACAGATCATTTGAGATTATACAAAACAAATTTGCCTATTTCGGATACTACACTTGAAATATCTTTGTGAACATGGACACATAAAAGAGAACAGCTATAATTTGTTGAGTTACTCTCCAGATTCAGTGTTTAATACTTTGTACACAGTTACCTCCAAACAAACCCATAATTTGTAAATTGTTACTACAACATTTCCATTTTGGAAATAAAGTATAGTGACTTGTCCAAAGTTGCCATGACAACAGGTGATAGAATAAAAAAAAAAAATAACCCCAAAGAAGATACATCATTTTTTCCTGCTCCTAAAAATGATACCAAACCTTCATGAGTAGAAGTAGGGATGGGGAGATCAGTGACGGCGTATATCAACAGAGATTCCTTTGAAGGCTTTATGTTGGCTTCCTATTTTATATTATCCTGTTCTACAGCTCAAGAGATTTTTGCCCTTATCAGTACTGACATTTTGACTGATTAACTTTTTTTCCTGATATGCTACTCTATTTATTGTGGAATGTTTAGCAGTACTAGATTCGGGTAAGACTCTTACACTCACCTGTGACAATGTCTGTAGACATCTACAAATATACTCAGAAGAAAAAGAGCCTTTGGTTGAGAATGGTTGGATTACATTTGAAGTGGTTGAGTGCTCACCAGAATGGCCTTTTTCTTTACCAACCATTCAGATTCCGGATTTCAGATTTCTTTTGATCTTATAGATAATATTGAAGATTTGACTCCATGTAATTAGAAGAGTCAGAGACAAATCTACATTCATTGAGGAAAAGTGCATCATAAGGTCAACTTTCAAGTTTATTACTCAGCTATTCCTTGATTGTATCGCTTTATCCTATCACTGAAAATTCCTAGCAGGTCACCTACCTTATCTGTTTATAGTATCTTATTTCTTACGTAAAGATCATTATATCTGCCCATACCATATAATTTTAATAATAAAATTAAACAATAAGCCAGGCATGGTGGCACACACTTGTAATGCTAGTACTTGGGAGGCTAAACAAGGAGGATCACAGGTTCTAGGAAAGCCTCAGCAAGTAGTGAGACTCTCATCAATCTAGTGAAATCCTGTTTGAAAATAAAAAAATAAAATAAAATAAGGCTGGGAGTATAGCTTGGAGGTAGAATGCCCTTGGGTTAAAAAACACAAAATTTATTTAAGTATAAAGCAAGGAGACACGTACCTAGACCATAACCAGAGAGAAAAAATAAAACAACAATGTCATTACCATAGAGGTATTTGATTAATAACTTCACTCAGTTTCATTTTCTCAATATGAGCATCCATCTCTAGATAGTTTTGACTATCCATTTATGTAGACATATATAAGATTAGGAGACTTTAATAACTTTCAACAAATTACTCTAACAAAATATGTCAGAAGCAATGCTAACATTTTAAATTGTTCTTCTAGGAACACATAGTATATATTTTCATGAACTATCAAAAGAAAAAAAATGACTTCCGGGAAGATGGCGACCGAGAAAAGCGGGGCTTAAGAGCCCCGCTAACAACCAATCTCCAGTACCACAAAATCAACGCCTTTCATAGCCAGAAAACACCATCACCAGAGAAACAAAAAAATCACCAGGCTCCAGAGAGAAAGCGGTCTGAGAACAGAGCTCAGAGCCACAGAGGAGATACACCGGCCTCACGCCCGAGGACGCGGCAGCAGCGCCATACTGCCGGAAGCAGCGGCGAATTCACCGGATGGCTACAGCAAGCCGAGGTGAGCCACTGCGGAACAGCCAGGCGGGATTTTTCAGCGCAGGGAACATCTAAAGCTCCCAGTGGCTGAGCTCAGCACACACTGCAAGAACTCAGAGTGGAATTCAAAACCAAGAAGAAATAAGCCAGCCTCACGGCCGAGGGCGTGGCAGCAGCACCATATTGCCACCGGCGGCAGCAGCAGTGAATTCAACGAGTCCAGTACAGCTACATCTGCGAACTCAAGAACAGTGAGTCAAATTGCGGGCCACAGAGGAGAAATCCCAGTACTGTACTTCCTGGGACTTGACCCAGTGGGGTAGTAGTGGTGGCAGAGATATCACACCATAGGAGAACGTGCAACCTGGCACCCCCCCATAGTCTAAAGCAGCCTCTATCGACTCCCTGGGTCGGAGACTCTGTGATACAACACAGTAAAGGAGTAGTGGGGTCTGAGATACTACAGACTCGAGATCCAGAGCACCTTAAGTGAAGTCATAGTGACCCAAGGGAAGAACCCAGAGAAGGCACAAACTTCCAAAATCATGGGAAAGAGGAATAACACTGGAGCAATGAATGCCCACAACCCCACAACATCATAACCCGATAAAACAGAAAATCAGAGATTTCTAGAAGATCAAATCAGGAAAATAACTGTAGAAATAATAGAGGTGCTTCGAAAAGAACTCAGAGAGAGCCAAAAAGAGATAAAGGATGCAATTAATGAAGTAAAGGCCTCAATTCAAAGCACAAACAACCGATTAGACCACATGGAGAACAGAATCTCGCTCTTAGAAAATGATCATTCCAAAAATGAACGCATAGTTTCTAATCTAGAAAAAAATATCCAACAGCAGGAATCTGACATTGAATAAATATGGGCCCATTTTAAGAGAGCTAACCTAAGAATAATTGGAATAGAGGAGGGAAAAGAAAGTGAAACCAAAGGGATCAACAATCTCTTCAAGGAAGTAATAGCAGAAAATTTTCCAAACATAGAGCAAGAGGTTGATACACAGATCCAGGAAACTTATAGAACTCCCTTTAGACAGGATCGGAGAAGAGGATCCCCACGCCAATTGACCAATGTGGAAGCCAAGCAGAGAATCTTAAAGGCAACAAAAACAAAGGGCCAAGTGACATTCAGAGGCAAACCAATTAGAATCACTCCAGACTTCCCAAACCAAGTCATGAAAGTCAGAAGGGCTTGGAGTAACATATTCCAAACTCTGAAAGAAAATAACTTCCAGCCAAAAATTTCCTACCCAGCAAAACTTTCGATAATATAGGGAAGAATTTAGTTCTAGGCTTGTATTTAACTCCAATGGTTTATATATCTGCCTTTAGAACAGTACTGCACTGTTTCAATTATTGTAGCTTTATATGGTTTGAAATCAGAAAATATATATCATCTAGCTTTGTTCTTTTTCAAGATCATTTTGGGTATTTAGAATCCATATTCCATATTAGGATAGATTTTTTTCTGAAAAATAAATATATAAATATATGATAGTTTCACCTAAAAAAATAGAAAAAAAATATTCTCTGGTAAGAAAGAAAGCAAAAATAAATATTGAAATGTTATCTTTAAGTCATCAAAAGCTTGGTATCAGACAAATGAAACTGTTATGTGAGATTATCATTTTTAATTTTGGATAAATTGCTATAATACTAGATGTCAACCACTAAGCCAAGCATGGGAAGGAGGGATGGGGAGGGAATGGGGTGGGGATCGGGTGGGGGCTGACTGGGCAATGTGTGCATGTATGTCTACAAAAGTTTGTATCCCACTATGATGTATGAATACAGTGCATCAATAAAATAAAATTAAAAAAAACAATAAAACTTAATCTGGCCTAAAAAAAAATCTTCACTAAATATAAAAATAAAAATAACTGTAACATTAAGAAAAAAAAGAAAAAAAATGTCCAGAGCAAGAACTAAAATTATGAATACACTATAAACACTTGGATAAATCTGAGTATGCTGCAAAGTGGCAGGGATAAAATCTAACCATGACATGTCCCTCGTCTTCTGGTGATGCCCAGCAAGGATTCTACAATTGGAAAAATCATTTGTTGTTGAAGAGCACAGCTAAGGTTGTTAAGTAATTACACAAGTTTAATTGCATTAATTATATACGTATATAATTTTACTCATGATATTTTACACTTAATATAATTAATTGATTCTACGACATAAAATGCAACTAAATTTTGATCAAAACTTAATGTTAAAAGGAAGTAAATCTAGGACCAATGGAAGGATTAATTTATCACTGACTCCATTACTTCCAGATATGGCATGCACTTACACAAAACATTCTAGAGAGTAGAGGAGGTTTAAATGGATGCTGAATCACAATATATAATCTTTAGAAGGTAAAATGTAAAAATAGAAAAGGAAGTATGGTATTTACCTTCACTATACCAACACTTTATTCTCTGCCATTAGTCCTACAATGATAAATAATATTCAGCTGTTTTCTGTATATAACACAGGTAATGTTTTATGTGCATAGATAAGTCTTTCTGTCAACTCTTTCTCTAAACTCATAAAATAAACAAGGTTTAAGAAGATAGTCTTAATGCAACTTACAGTCCTTGCTAGGAACATCTACAGCAAAGAATAGTTTTCATCAGCTATAAAAATATGGCAACTAATTGATTTATAATATCTCAAATATTTGGTTTGTAGAATGAGAAATAAAATCTTGATTATCTGATTTGAAAGAGCTGGGTATAACAAATTGCTAAGAGTATCTTTTTAATTAAGATGACCTTTTAGTAAAACTAGGCTATTACATTTATAGTTGGCCAAATATATTATTTCTATGAACTATCAATCATAAAAAGTATTTAATATAATTTTAAAAAGCAGAAGTGTCAATGGTCATTTTAAACATGAAAAGTTGAGCTTATTAAATATGCCATTCTGAGCAGGTAACCGTGTGAAGTTTTAAATATGCTTTGCACTTCACAACAGCTTCATATTACACAGAGACTCGACTCTCTAATGAATTCTATTTGTTGACTCATGCAAAAAACCAAGGTAATTGCATTATCTCAACCCCACTGACTTTTAAGCCATGACGCTAGAGCTATACCACCTCATATTTTAAACAAAAATATATTAAAAATAACCAAGTCGCTTTGAGGAAATGGGGGCATAACCTTTTCACAGAAAAAAAAAATTGGAAACTCATTGAAATAGAAAAAAGTATACTTCTAGGAGGGATATTTAACTCACTCGATAAATGTAAAACATTAACATAGCTCTTGTAAAAGTTATCAAAATGATTAAAGAGAACATAAAAAGTATATTACAAAATTAATTGAATCATGTTTGATAGAAAATATAAGGCCAGAATATTTAATGAATAACCATTTCATACTTTTTGTTTCTCTGGGCCTTTTAATAATACATCAGTGCCCTTTAAAATATTTTGTCTCCCCTGAATAAATAATGAAACAAATAAGCACATATTTATCCAGTATTAGTAATATATCATTTTTGTGTTACTTTCATCTACACAGGATGGAAGAGAAAATATTTAGGGTTGACCAAATAATTATGAAAAGTGAACATTGTACACTTAAGTATATATAAATATAGCTTTTCTATATAGCCAATTATTATCAAGTTGTTAAAGAGATATAAAGGCTTATAACTTATGTAGCAATTATTTTACATGGAATCTTGTACTAAATTTCTTAAAATAAAAAAAAATGTAGGTCACAAAATTGTACTTCAGAGACTGAAATGTCATTTACACACAGATGCATATGGGTGTGCATATATACATATATACGTGGGTGTGGGTGTGTATATATGTATATATAATTTATAATGTATATAATATATAATTTATATTTTTAAGCTAGGAAATGAACAAAAGTTATGTCATTTAGTGAATAAAAATATAAAAAATAATCTTGACATAGATTATATAATATAGAAATCAACAGAGTAGTAACATGGATTTTTAAACTCATATTTTGTATTTAAACAATTATTACTTAGTGTTGAGGGTAGAAATATGTGTCAATAGGTTGTGATCAAAAAGCTACAGTTTTTACTTTGGATGATGATTATTAGAAAAACACTAATTATTTTCAAAAGAAAGATAAGATAGTTACTAGCATAGATATATGCAAATATATATCTAACTGTGAGCTTTTTAAGTAGAAAACTCTACTTCCTTCAAGGACATATGGGACATTGTGTCAAATGTTACTGATGCAATGGATGGAACCTCAAAACATTTTTGTTTTTACTTTTTTTTTTTCTTTTTGGTGATACTGGGGTTCCTGGAAGCCCTTCTACCTCCGGGCTACACTCCCAGACCTATTTTATATTATTTGGAAACAGGGTCTCTTAAGCCAGCAAGGCTGACTACAAACCTGCACGATCCTCCTGTCTCCTCCTCCCAAGCACAAGGATTACAAGCATGTGCCACCACGCCCAGGAAAACTTTTAAGAGTGTAAACCACAAGGGTCCCTGTTTTGTGGATAGGCAGCAATACAACCAGAACTAAATAACAAAGCAAACCATACAACCCTACCCATTAGAAGTTAAGAAACATTCATGCAAGTGTCTCAAGAAAGATTGACTCAAAACTGCCCTGATTGTTTCTTTAGAAAGTAAGGAGCTGAGACCAAGCAATGTTGTGTTCACAGTTTTTATATTCAAGCTAAGAAGATGTGAAGGTACAGAAGTTATTACTTTACCTGTGTGTGTGTGTGTGTGTGTGTGTGTGTGTGTGTGTGTGTGTTACTAGGGATTGAACCGACCGACATTGTACCTCTGAGCTACACCAACAACCCTATTTATCTTTTATTTGTAAGTGACTCTCCTATGTCAAGCTTCCCAACTATTGGAATTACAGGTGTGCAACATCACAGCTGGGTAGACATCCTTTTTAAGGCTAAGATTCTGCAACTCTCTGCAAATATAGAATAAAATCAAGAACAAATTATGAATTTAATTTTTAAATTTAATTTGAAAACTAAATGAGATGATTGCCCACTTTAAAATCCAGCATACATATATCAAATTATTTTAAGGCTAAAATATTATATTTTTCTTCTTCCTTCTTTCCTTTTACTTTTCTTTTTCTACTTTCTCTTCCTCCTTCCATCATAGGAAAAATAATAATCTTTGAGGAAGAAATTAGTACAAAAAATCTATTGAGTGAAAGGACATTATGCTAAGAAGTCCTATTTTCCTAATATTTAAATTTAGGGCGAAGGCAATCAGAATCAAAACAAGGTTATATTTAGAAATTAATAATGTTAATATGGTAAGAAAAACATAAACTTTCTTAAATTATCAAATAATAATTATAGCTGACACTAATTACTGGAAGTATCTGAAAGACATTGCTGTTTTGTTTTAAGTGTATTATTTCATTTAATCCTCAGAACAAAACTACATAGAAGGCAGTATCATTTTGGAGATCATGGACAGCCTCAGCTACTTAGTGAGGCCCTCAGCAACATACTGAGACCCTGTTTCAAAATAAAGAATAAATTTTAGGGCAGGTGGTGTAGCTCGGAGGTTAAATATCCCTGGGTTCCATCCCCAGACCCACAAAAAAAATAAAAAAATAAATGTGAAATGATTGCAGCGGGAATCCTTTGAGCACTGTTATCAATGTCGTGGCTATTACAAAGTGGACCAAGCTACCAGGCCCCAGGTATGGGTATTTTGAAGATGATACCTTATATTTGAATATAAAATGATCTTTGCACTATCAAACAATGAAAGCTATTCAGCATCAAGCAATTAAAACAATACTGCATTGGCAACCAAAAGATAGATGACATTGAATATTCTTCAAATAGGTAGAAGGATGTGATGAAAACCTTGTGCTGGATAACATCACCTGTGATTGTGGTCTACTAGGGGGCAAACACCAGAAATAAATTTATCTTGTAATATTTAGAAAGAAATTAAATATTTGCTATAAAAATAACTATATTTTCATCACTGATCTCTCAGAATGTTAATGCCAAATAAACAAAAACGCAGAAGCTTCTTTTATGTTTGCAAATCAGTACCAATTCAGTGGTTATGAATTAATTAATTGATATTGAAGTGATTTTTAGAAAGGCAATGCAAATACAATTTATTTTTAATGGCTGCTGTGTTACATTACATATTATTTTCCAAACACTAAACTATGTTCACAAAAGTTTCCCTTAGATAAGCATACACTAGAAAAAATGTAGATGCCTTAGGAAAATTTAGAATACATTTTATTTCTTCAGCCACAGAGATTAGATTTTGCAAAGAATGTGTATAACACTTTAATGTAACAATCTTGATTGGGCATTTCATATTTAAATTATGAAGTACTCTCCCAAGTTTAATGAGAAAATCTTATTATTTTTCTATTGTACATGTAAGAGATATTTACATTACTTACTCTCACAAAAATCAACCCCCTGATGAATGAAATTTGGTAAAACTGCCTGGGAAAATGCTATGTCATTAATATAATCCACTTTAATAAATATGTAGTAATCTTCTTGCCTCAATATTCCTATATTCCTATCACCTTAAACTGATACTGATATGGTATAATTAAACTAAATCCTTAGAATTAAAAATAAGGTACATAGTTTACTAACAGCCCACTCGAAGAGGGAAGACTGCTTTTGTTGTTGTTTCTATACTTGTAAAAATATTTTAATGCCATATACCTAATGCCTAATGTTATATACCTTAACTGGTTCCACATAGATGCTCAAAAATACTTGTTGCACAAATAAATTGTGTAAAACCCCTATATTCTTTGTGTTAAACATTTTTAAAAATCGCCTCATTTTTTTTTGTGTGCGGTACTGGGGTTCCTGGAAGCCCTTCTACCTCCGGGCTACACTCCCAGACCTATTTTATATTTTATTTGGAAACAGAGTCTCTTAAGCCAGCGCGGCTGGCTTCGAACCAGCGCAATCCTCCTGTCTCAGCCTCCCAAGCGCGGGGATTACAAGCATGCGCCACCATGCCCGGCAAAAATCGCCTCATTTAATACTTATAATCACCTAATTAGTTAGTATTTTTCTCTTTCACATTTACAAAAGAAGGTTTACAAGTCAACTTTTTTCACCATTTCTCATTGCGGTATTATAATCATCTATTATGATGATGTTTAGGGCGTTAGAGGCATACATGCATGCAACACTGATTGGTTCCTCCCCAGTTCCCACCCCATTCATTCCCTTTCACCTTCCCATGCAGAATGCTATGATTATGAATCTACTTTTTTTCTGAGCTTATGACTGCTTCTCTGTAAAATGAACATACTAAGCTTATGTGGTCTGAGTTGTGATTTGTAATGAGTAAAAAATAAGCATTTGAAATATTTATCACCATGCTAGACCCATTGTGGATATGTATAATCACTAAATGAGAATTATATCAATAAAACTTAACAGTATGCTTTTGTTTACATCATATAATTGTGGCCAACCCAAATGGAAGTGGGACACAGTCTTCCTTGCTTGAGTAATTTTAAATTTGTTATTTCTAGTGACCCAGTTGTACAACTGTGAATTTTCATTATTTTAGTCAACAAACCATTTAAGGGCTATTTCAGGTAGAATATGAGAGTTGATTACTGAATAGAAGTATCCCATCTAATTTTCCA
The DNA here is from genome assembly GCF_963383645.1 of Muscardinus avellanarius. Classification (NCBI taxonomy): domain Eukaryota; kingdom Metazoa; phylum Chordata; class Mammalia; order Rodentia; family Gliridae; genus Muscardinus; species Muscardinus avellanarius. The sequence goes on from NC_137801.1 coordinate 71,832,404, forward strand.
TTAAATACAAAAAAGTATCAGCAATTAATGTATAGAAAAGAAGTCATCATCTTGGAGACACACAAGAAGACAAAACAAGAAAACCAGCAAACAAAGCAGAGACACAGTAGTGTATTTTCTCCAGAAACTCTGCACCAACCAATATTCTCAATGTCTTGAAGAATAATATAACAGGGAAATACATGGTCAAGCTCTACCTTGAAATCTTATACAGAAATAAAGGCTGCTTAACAGAAAGGGATTTCAGAAATATCTTGGTTGATTTATTTCACTCATATTTTTCTTTTATCAGTGTTCATTTAATTAAACAAATGAGTCTAAAAATACATTATTTCATTAGTGAAATACACAAGACTCTTGACAAGAAAGCCTCCAGTTGTGGTTTGACTGGCAGCCATATTTTCTTTCTAGATTACATAAGACAATAAGAATAAGTCTTACAACTGATGACATTTCAGATTTCCTAAAATATAGTTGGATTTCCAGGATATTTGGACTGAAGTAAAAATAAACTTTGTATACCACAATTCCAAACTGCTCTTTCTTGCAGAACCAAGAGTCTTTGACTGATTCCATCTATCAAGTAGAATGATGATCACCTTGTCTCCTGCAGGGCTCTCTCAAATAGGCATGTAATCATGTTTTTCTCTTATCAATGCCAGATGCAGGCATGAGAAAGTTTGAACATGGTTTCTCTTAAATCTACATATCAAATGTATACTGCTGATGGAGCAAAAAATTTTGGTTGCCATCTATATTTCGGGCCCCATGAGAAACATAATTCAATGGTAAACAACCAAAGATACTTTTCTCTCTCGGTACCTGATGCTCAGTGCTATGTGGAGAAGTGCTCTGTGTCCCGAGATCTACAGGAGCAGAAAGATATTTCTAAAGAAGTGACACTTGAGTTGACACTCAATGAGATACAAGGTTTTAACTTCATGGAGAGCATGAAGTTACTGAACTTCAGTTACAGCTGTTGTGAGACATGATTAAATTGATGTGTTGTGATTTTTGTAGGTGCCTGAAACAAAGTCCAAACTCACTTAGACCATGATATTTGTATTAACATCAATATTGCTATTATAAAAATTAATAGCAGGCTCAAAAACTCTGTGTCAAGGAAGATAGTGGCTAATAATGAAAGCAATGCAGCAAAAGTAGAAAGTATAAAATTGTGTAAGATGGGCTAACAGAGTTAGATAGGAACCAATCCAGCCATGGCTTATAGTTTATGCTATTTGTCTTATTCAAGGAAAGGTTTCAATATGAGGGTGAAGATGAACTGGTCAAATTTGATCTTATAAAGAATGCTTCCTCCTGCAATAAGTCACAGAGTAGGAAAGGGGCCAGATGAGACGCAGAGGAGCAATTAAATGTCTTGATAGTAACTGTTCAGAGAAAGAGGAATGGCATTGTAGACAATATAACACCCATTTAGAGGTCAATAAACATTTTATTATTTAGCACCCTTTGAAAATATGTGCATGTATGCCTATACCATCTTGTACTCCACTAAGACATGTCTTATGGCTTCCTTCACACACAGATCTCTTAGCACTTACTGGTTTACTTCAAACAATAGTCATATATTGCATTTATAATTTGGCAAACATCAAGTCAACAAAGCAAAAATTTAAATGTAAGAATAATTTATCATCAATTTCAGCCAAACCGGGTAATTACTAGACATAAATTTATAAATTATTGAAAAATTTCCTTTACAAATTACATCAAATTTGAGATCTTCTTCTTTTGAAAAATATTAGAAATCTAATCATTCTAAACATCTTCATGACATTTCCAACTTAGAGTGCTTTTGGAAATGAGCTTTATATGTCTATTAACATGCAAAGCATGTATCTCTGTATGTCCCCTTTCTCTTACACACACACACACACACACACACACACACACACACACACACATTCAGAAAAGGAGATTGATTCTCAACTGATTTATGTTTATTTTTTTATTTTTATTTTTTGGTGGTACTGGGGTTCCTGGAAGCCCTTCTACCTCTGGGCTACACTCCCAGACCTATTTTATATATTTTTTTATTTGGAAACAGAGTCTCTTAAGCCAGCAAGGCTGGCTCTGAACCAGCACGATCCTCCTGTCTCCGCCTCCAAAGTGCGGGGATTACAAACGTGGTCCACCACGCCCGGCCTGATTTATGTTTAGAAACTACCCAGATCCAAAGTGTGCACATTTTTTCTTATTGGGGTCTTAAGCACTTACTTCTTTTAATTTTTTTTTAACGGTGCATTGTAGGCATACATCTTATTGGGGTACAAGATGGTAAAGACATACATGCACACATTACTCTCATTTAGCCCTTCCTCAATTCCAACCCCATACCCTCCTGGTTCCCTCCTTCTCATGTTTGCCTTAGTGATTGACGTTGATATGTGTGTGAATGTACATCATGTACATTAGGAAATTCCTTTTCCCCCTCCTATCCCCTCAGTTGGGTAACCTTATTTGCTCATCTATAGTTTCTCCTTTTTCGCATAGAGTTCCTCCTATGGTCCATTATCTCCTTTGTTTCCATATATTAAGAAGAGCATCGATTTCTTACTTTTGGGGCCTGACTAATCTCACTTAGCATAATGTTTTTCCATGCATTTTCCATAAAACAAAATTGAGACTGGTATGGACACAGATGCTTAGCACCTTAGTGCCCAGGTCCAAATGCTGTCAGGGTTGCTTGTTCTACATGACCTGAGTAAGCTATTTAATCTCTACGTGCCTCAGTTTTCTTATTTTCAAAATGTGAGCGATAGGGATACATATCTCAGAAGGTCATTGTCTGAGTTACAAGTATCACCATATGTAATGTACTGAGCAGAATGCTGGAAATCCAGAAAAAAATTAGGTCATTCTTACAATTAATTTATTGCCATAAGTGATCTTCAATAATTTGTCCTTTGTGGGGCTTAATTTTTCCTAATATAAACTTGCACCATTTTTGCTTCATTAGGATTTAATATTAGCCATACTAATTTTCCTCTCTCATTTTATTAATGTGTCGGGCTTTGAATATTAGACACAAGAAGGCACTTGAAATATACATCCTATAAAATCATTACACCCTGATTCTATGTATTTCCCCAACCACATGTTTTTCTTCCTAAAGAATACTCTAGAAATCTATTTAACCTTATTTGGTAAAGTGATCACTTTTCTCTACCAAGTTAGAAAGGTAATATAAACAATAATTCAGGCCTTAAAAATCAGGACAGTACTCATAATTATGGAATCATATTTACGAATGAACTTGAAACCTCTTGAACAATCAAATGTGCATTTGCAATATGAGAATTCTGAAACTGCCAAACTGAATCAAGATACATCCAGACAAAGCAAAGGTGAATGGAAAACAAATCTAGGCATGCAAAAGAACATTTAAAACATGTTACCAGAGGCCGAAATAAGAAGGAATGCGTAGCCATGTGATGGCGCACGCTTGTAATCCCAGCACTTGGGAGACTGAGCCAGGAGGATCACAGGATTGCAACCAGTCAGATACTTAGTGAGGCCCTTGGCAACTTAGTGAGACCCCATTTCAAAATAAATAATAAAATAGGACTAAGGGTGTAGATCAGAAATAGAATGCCCTTGGGATCAATCTCCAGTACCACACATGCACACACACACACACACACACACACACACACACACACACATAAAATGAGTATTTTGTTGCAAATAATGAAAGTATGCTCCTATATGTTGATACTTAATGGTAGAAGATTCAGATCTATCATCAGATTCTTCATTGTTTAAATAACTCCAAATAGTTACACTCTAACACTTGATTTGAAAATGCAAATTTGTTCCAAGGCAATTGATTGGAAAGCAAGCATAATTTAGGGACATTTGAATCTGTATAGATATAGATATATTTGCTTATGCGCAATTCAACCCACAAAAACACTAGGCAGATGCTGAAAATTCCACCCAGCTGAACACAGCAAGGTAGGGCACACCCATGGACACTTTAAAATGTCTATCAGCTATCTGAGCCATACCTATCCATACCTGGTCTCCAATTTCAATAACCCTCTTTCTGTCATATACTAATTCACAACTGCAACCATTCTAATTTTCATTTCCACCAGCAAGGCCATGTGCCATTATTCTTGGATTATTTCTGTGTCTTCATCATGCAACATGGATGAGGCTATGTCACATTTTATTAGATCTCATTGTTTGTTTTTCATATGTCACCGAGAAAATTTTTGAGTGTTGTACCTCTGATTTAACTTCTCACAAGTCCTATGGATTTTATTGCAGTTTTGTATAGCGCAGTAGTTTTTAATTTTATGTCATATTATGGTGGACCTGGACTGTTTAATGAGGTTGGCTACACATTCCCAGTGTTTGGAGTTAGTTCACTGTTACCACACAAAATTTTTTAGTAAAGAATGCTAAATGTGGGAAGTTGAGCATTGCATTATTATAGCATAACTTACTTCTTAAGCATGTTCCTTTTTACATAAATACCAGAGAAGGCATTGTTTGTTTAAAGAGCAAATTCAATGCACGAACCATAGAGAAAAATAGGAGAAAGGTACAAAAGAGAGGAAACCAATTATGAAAATGTTCCTTATCTTTAATCATTCTATAATTAACTTCTTATCCACTCTCAAGAGACTAGAAAGTAGGACATGTGCAAACTACACAGAGGGTGGCATTATCTCCCTTGCAACCTTCAGTAAGATTTTGCATATGAATCAACTGTTGGGAGTGGATAGCTTAGCCAACTCCGATCTGCTGTCAGAAATGAGGGTTAAGCTTGGCGTGGTGGTGCACACTTGTAATCCCAGCATTCAGGGAGGCTGAGACCTGAGGATCATGGTTCACAGACAGCCTCAGCTACTTAGTGAGGCTCTCAGCAACTTAGTGAGAACCTGTTTCAAAATAAAGAATAAAAAAATAGGGGAGGGGGTGTAGCTTAACGATAGAATGCCCCTGGGTTCCACCCCTAGACCCACAAAAAAAAAAGAAAGAAAAAAAGAAAAAATAAATGAAGTTTAACTTCAGATACCAGAAGATGATTGGCAAAGCCCAAGCATATGTGGCTTCTGATGTGATATTGCTAGTCCCTCTCCTAGACTCATCATTACTCTTTCGTATACCACCATAACGAACATTCTAGGAGAAAAAAAAATCCTTTATTTTGCATCAGCATTATTGTAATTTTATTATCAAGAAAATGAAAATTTGATTTTCAGTATGTTTGTTCATCTCAACAGATAAAACTGAGTGCAAGTATCCTAAAGCCTAGAAATGGAGGGCTAAGGCTACTTCCACAAGCCGCACTTCTGAACAAACCCGCTCCAACATTTTCCTCACTTTTTATCTTAACTGACAATTGTCAAGGGATTCTCTGAATCTAATTTTATTCCTTGTTGTATGTGTGACATTTTTTAGAATCTCCAAGGAAAGTAAAAAGATGAGGATAGATTGTTCATTTTCACATATCTGGATGTAATCTATTTTAACTGGATTAAATGCACATCCTTAATGATTAGCAAAAGTTTAATCCTTAATAAATGTCAAACTTTCTATTTTTTATCATTATGCAATATCTTGGGTTTTGGTTATAAAATCATACTTTGACACTATAAAAATTATTTATTTCTAAGAGAATGGGGGTTTAGGGATCAATGTGTAGGGAGGAAGGTGAAATGTTTCAATTGACATAGTTTCATTTTACTTCTAATTTTCATAAGGACTCAGAAAATAAATTTGCTATTGTGGCACTAATAAGGATGTGGCACAGGTCACATGCCTGTGTAGTTAAAGTCCAAGTAATAATTCAAAACTGTTTTAATTAGGTCCTGAACAAAGCTAATCAAACATGTAATGTTTCTATAGCACTTAATAACCTAAAACCCATTCAAGAAATCTGAGTCAAGTAAAGCTTTTACTGGTTAGATTTACTTTACATTGTTTTACATGAATTTTTTTTCTTCAAGAAACTATAAAAGTTAAGCTTTTCCCCGACAGTCCCCCTCTTCAAGGGGAGTCTCCCTCTCCTACAAAATTGTGAAGCTGTTGATCTTTAAGTCCATTGCGAAGACTGATAAAAGTATTATTTGCAAGTAAATAGATGTGAGATCAAGCAGATGGAAATTCTATGATGTACACTTAAACACAGAATTGTGTTAAAACATATGTCTAGTTTAAGCTTTGTTTTAGTGTGATAAACTACACTTTTAAAAAATCTGGTACAGAGTAAAACTACCACCGTTGATCAGAATGAAGAGAAATACAAGGATGAAATGCAATTGGTTAACAATGATAGCAAGACCAAAGGAAGTGGCAATGCTTTTGGAGTAGAGAAGAGAAATAGAATTAAAAAGTGCTCTGAGATGCGAGGCGTGGTGGCTTGTAATCCCCACGCTTGGGAGGCTGAGACAGGAGGATCACGCAGGTTTGAAGCCAGCCTCAGCTACTTAGTGAGGCTCTCAGCAACTTAGTGAGACCCTGTTTCCAAATAAAATATAAATGGGTCCGGGAGTGTAGCCCAGAGGTAGAAAGCCCCTGGGTTCCACTCCCAGTGCCACCAAAAAATTAAAGTGCTCAGAAGATATATTTACTATTTGGTTATTGGTTGATTGAAATATAAGAGAGATATGCAGACAATTTTTAACTTCAAACAACAATGAAATCAAAGCATTTTAAGAGTGTAACCAACCAAGCAGAGCATGTCTGAAGCACATAGCCTATTTTTTTTTCTTAATGTGTACCTCTGATTCAGCTGAAAGAAAGAAATATGAGTGGCGATGCTGAAGACAAGGGTCAGCACTGTCTCAGTGGGGATGGACAAATTGATTCAATGGAATAGTGAGAAAGGGGACCGGGATTACTTATGTACCTTGGTGTATGTGTTTATGTGTGTGTGTGTGTGTGTGTGTGTGTGTGTGTGTGTGTGTGTGTGTATTTATTTTATTAATGTGCACATTTGTACATGTCTTAGTCCTATTTTATTATTAATTTAAATCACAGTTATTATGTGAATAATCAGTTATTTATGCGTCTTTTCCAGGCCATCTTCAGTGTATGCCATTTCCAATATTGCCTATTGTGAATGATACCACTGTATTTGCATGAATATACAAGCATCTCTTAGAGATATAATTCTAGAAGCAAAAATATGGTGTTGCTCAATAATGCCTACTATAACACACACACACACACACACACACACACACACACACACACACACACCAGGTAGTCAATATAATGTTTGTAAAGTCCTGATTAACACAACAACGAAGGCAGATCTATTTATCTTTTACATAAATTTCTTTGTGATGTTTTGCTTTTTATTTATATTTTAATTTCTATGCAACAACTATCCACAAGGACAATATTAAATTTGTTGTAATTATTACTGTAAGTTTTCTCTGAATATAAGAGGCAAATAATATCTAGGCAGAACCAGTTAATCACTATAAGAATACTGGGTCAGGAGTTAGAGACATGTAGAGCAAAAATTAAATTATTTCATTCTAAATTGTCAAAAAAATTATAAAGTGTTTTGTTCCCAGAAAAAAATTCTCTCATTAAAAAATCAACAGGCCTGGCATGGTGGCGCACGCTTGTAATCCCCGTGCTTGGGAGGCGGAGACAGGAGGATTGCGCTGGTTTGAAGCCAGCCATGCTGGCTTAAGAGACCCTGTTTCAAAAAAAAAAAAAAGTATAAAAATAGGTCTGGGAGGGTAGCCCGAGGTAGAAGGGTTTCTAGGAACCCCAATACCACCAAAAAAAAAAAAAATTAACAGTTCTCTTTCTAAAAATAATAAAAATAATATAAATAAGGCCAGGTGTGGTGGTGCACGCTTGTAATCCCCGTGCTTGGGAGGCGGAGACAGGAGGATGGCGCAGGTTCGAAGCCAGCCACGCGCGCTGGCGTAAGAGACCCTGTTTCAAAAATATAAAATAGGTCTGGGAGTGTAGCCCGGAGGTAGAAGGGCTTCCAGGAACCCCAGTACCACCCCCCCAAAATAAATAAAATAAATAAAAATAATATAAATAGCTACCTGATTATTAATATAATCATAACATAATGGTTTTTGTACACGTGTAAATGTGTCTTCAACCTGAATTAACCTACCCTACTCATAAACTCAAAGAGGCTAAGATGGTAACACAATAATATGCAAATCAAAGGAGAAGAAAGGGCAGAAATAAAAGTAAGGATGCTAATAGCTGGTTACTATACACTCAAAAGAAGTGAAAACTGGTAGACTGCAAGCAAGGCAGTATTATACATGTTATCTTTCTTTGTTGATTTTCCTTAAATGATTATATTATAGAATCAGTTGTATATAGAGATATCATAAATAACAAATCTTTCCATATTAAAAAAAATTGAACATTGCTAGTAACTCAAAGAGTCCCTGTGTGCCAAGTTGTGATAAGATCTTTACCTCCCATGGCAACAATGCATACATTTCTTTTTTATGGATCATTTCCTTATTTCACTTTTTAATGTTACCTTCATGGACATATCACAAAATAAGATGTTACTAGTTTTTTTTTTTTCCTGGTTTCAAACTTTATATAAGTTGGATCACTTAGATTTTTGTGAGTTTTCCTAATTTTTTGTTATTGAGATTGTTCCATGTTGATATAAAAAGCTACAATTTATCTGTCTTCAAGGTTATATAGTATTCTAGCATAAAAAAAATCCACTTTTTACTGTCATCTTAATGGACTTTCATGGCATTTTTAGTTTGGGCTATTATGAAAAGTACCATTGCATTTGTGTAAGTATGTGAAAATTTCCTGAAGATATAATTCTAAGAGTAGAAATGCCATCTTGTACAGCAATCCTTTCTGTAATATATTATTTTTTAAAGTGGATGTTTTTGCCAAAAATCAAAAAGTACATTATTTCTGAGAGTACCTAACAAGTCTAAAATTACTTTTTTAGTTTAATTAGAATATTTATTAAAACTTGGTGATACTCTTTATGTAATACTTGTGGACAGTAGAATGTTTAAGACATTTTAATGCATTTTACAAAAAATACTGGCATATTTGAAATCCGATGACCTTGAACATAGGTAAGCGTGCGCCACCACGCCCGGCTTAATTTTAATCTTTTATATTAAGATAATTGCTAAATATCTAGTAGACAAAAATAGCCCAATGTTCTTTCTCATGTTTGTATAAATAATAAAACCAATATGTAAAGAAGTTAGGAAACTGGTCTATACCCAATTACATTATATAGAACAGTCTGGAGATAAAAGTGAAAAAATAAATCCAAAAAAAGACATATATCTTTAAAAGTTTTGTAGCACAAGGTCATTAGAATAGGCTTTAGAAAAACAGGACTCAGTTCCAAGGTTGGCTCTTCCATGTATTAATTAGGTATTTGCATGTCAGTTACATCATGTTTTAAATAACTCCATTATCAGTGTTGCGGCAAGTCTTACTGAGGCAATCTCTAGGAGTAGGTATTTGTCATTTTTTGTTTCTTGTTTATTTGGCATTTCAAAACTGACAACCAGCTTCCTATATTCAGGGAATCTTCCACCTCATAAAGCCAAGCATTCCTGAAATTGCAGAGCTGAAAGTGTCAGGCTCATTCTTCAGTCTCCCTTATAACCAGGGTACACTCAACTGACCCAGAGTCTGCAGATTAGAAGCATCCTCCAGAGACCTGGCCTGAGAAAGCCAGTGATATAAAGCAGCAGGAACTACAGAGAATTCATTGTGAAAAGAAATAGCCACAGCAGTGACTATATGCAGTTTCCAGAAGCAGCAGTTCTGTGACCCAGTGTCCTGTGCTGCTGATGTGAGCACTGCCAACTGCAGATGCTGGCGCCCAGAGTGTCCGCAGCGTTGTCCCACTGGGTCATTTCTTTTGACATGAATCTGGACACTGCTACTGGCGATGTCACTTTAATTCCTGTCTTTCCAGCTCCACTGTTAATGAATTTTACTCTTCCTGAAATCATTCTGTCTGTCTTTCTTTCTTTCGCCAATGAACCTCGACGGATGCAGTTTGTTAAATACTGAGGCAGTACCAGATTGATAATAATGCATACAACTCCAAGATATAAGGCGATTGTTCCTGACTTGTTAAGTGTTCTCTTCCCAGCACCTATGACAGACTAGCAAATAGTGGGCACTAAATGAATGTTTATTGGATGAATCATAGTTATTATTAGCTTAGATGAAATTTAGTCACAAAAAAATAAGCATTGACTTATTGAAAGCACTGTTAATTTGTTGACACCTAACACTACTTAGTGGCTTTGTATTTGCTTTAGAGAGATTTTGTGTGTGTGTGGGGGGGGTTACTGGGGATGGAACCTAGGAGCCTCTACCTTCGGGCTATACCCCCAGACCTATTACCTATTTTATATTTTATTTGAAAACAGGTCTCGCTAAATAGGTAAGGGCCTCATTAAGCTGCCAAGCCTGGTTTCAAACCTGCCATCCTTCTGTCTCAGCCTCCCAAGTACTGGGATTACAAGTGTGCGCCCCAAACCCCAGCTTGCTTTCGAGAGATATTAATTGATAGTTTAGGTGTTAAACCACACAACACACACACACACACACACACACACACACACACACACATCTCATTATATAAAAAGTTATAGGATACATAGTAAGACTGTCATGTGCTAATACTACTAACAAGGAACTGTATATTCCTTGCATATTAGTCTTGAAGTTAAATTGAAATTTTAATTTAAGTCAATATAATAAGAGAATAGTGTTTTATTGTTTTTAGCTAAATGCTTTGGTAGTAAAACTGAATAAAGGAAGTACACACATTCTTCAACTAATTGCTTATAATCAGCAATGGATTGTAGAAGCTGGAAAATATGAAATTTATTTATCTATGAAAGGAGAAATCAGGATTTACTAAGAATCTCCATCTACTGTTCTAGCCTTTATTTTCAGATCTTAGAGAATTGAAACAATATCTCAAATTTTGATTCCTGTAATTCATCACATACTAAGGGTTTGCTTTTATCATCTCCTCAGTTCAACATTCAATGTAAGTATTCCAGCTACTGTATTTCAGTCAGTATTCAATAATTTTACTTGCTCACAGTTTTAGAGATATTAGGGCTTCAGTCCATGATATGACCAGGTACATTCTGTGGAATTTAGGACATAACATGGGGAAGAGAGAGAGAGAGAGAGAGAGAGAGAGAGAGAGAGAGAGAGAGAGAAATAGATTACACAAAGGCTCTGCTCTCACATCATGGAGGCCAGATGCAAAGAGAATGGACAAAAGAAGGAGGGACCATATATAGTACCCAAGGTCCCACCCCCAGAAATCTCTCCTCAGCAATAAACGCCACCTCCAATATGGCTGCCTAGTTTGTGACATGAGGTCATGGGAAATTATAAATCAAACCCTAACACACACATCATTTTTTACCTAGATAATTTAACATGCTAATATTTATTTCCCGTTTCATGTTCCTGCCAGCCCAAATTATTCTATAAATTTCTTTAGATTAAATTCTCACATATCACTTTCTCTAATATTACTCCTCTACCAAAAATTATGAATCTTCATTTCCTGTACTTTGATTTGTAAATGAATGCAGCATTCAAAAATCATCACAATCCCACAGTTTTGTAATCCATTTATCTGTTGTTGGACATCTTGGCTGATTTCATAGTTTGGCAATGGTGAATTGTGCAGCTATGAACATAGATACACATGCATTAGTTTGGTAGTTTGGTTTCCTTTCTTTTGAGAGATACCCAGAAGTGATATTTCTGGATCAAATGGTTACAGAGAAATGGATGGAACTGGAGGACATTATGCTAAGTGGGATTTGTCAGTTACAAAAAATAAGAAATTATTTCTCTGTATTCAACACTTTTGGAAAAATACCCAGGAGTGGTAGAGCTGGATCGTATGGTGGATCTATTCCTAGCTTTCTTAGGAATCTCCACACAGATCTCCATAGTGGCTGAAATAGTTTGCACTCCCACCAACAGTGTAAAAGAGTACCTCTTTCCCCATATCCTCACCAGCATTTGTTATTTGATTTCTTTATGCTTGCCACTCTGACTGGGGTTAGATGGAATCTCAGTGTAGTTTTGATTTGCATCTCCCTGATGGCCAGTGATGAAGAACATCTTTTCATGTATCTATTGGCCCTTTGTATCTCTTCTTTTGTGAAGTGTCTATTTAGTTCATTTGCCCATTTCTTGATTGGGTTGTTTGTGTTGCTATTATAGAGTCTTTTGAGCTCTTTGTATATTCTGGATATTAGCCCCCTATCAGAGTGGTGGCTGGTAAAGATCTTTTCCCATTCTGTAAGCTTCCTCTTTAGGTTATTGATAGTTTCCTTTGATGAGAAGAAACTTTTTAGTTTGATGCTATCCCACAATTCGTAATAGCCAAAATAAGGAACCAACCCAGGTCTCCATCAACAGATGAATGGATTGCAAAACTCTGGGAAATACACACAATGGAATTCTACTCAGCCCGAAAGAGGAACAAAATAATACCATTTTCAAGAAGATGGAAAGTCCTGGAGAGCATTATGTTAAGTGAGATCAGCCAAGCACAGAAGGAGAAGGTACATATGTTTCCTCTAATATGCCCAAACTAAGGAATGTAGAGGATACCAGTGGTATTCCAGGTAATGGAGGGGAAATACCAGCAAAGCTTGAATGGAAAGATAGGGGAGGAGGAAGACTGAACTTGATTAATGAAGGTCTACATCCGAATATGTGTAAAATTATGAATATGGCATGGTTACCCTGGACAATCATTGGTGGGAGGGGGGAAGGGAAAACAGGGGCAGGGAGGGGGAGAGGGCACCAAGTATAGTTTAAATGTATACCATTTATGTCCAATAAAAAATTTAAAAAAATAAAAATAAAAAAATAAAAACTCAAAGAAATGGCTGAATGGTGTCTTCTCATGGGTAGTTGTGCTAATGTGTGGTTGGAGCACAAAGGGCATGATCTGATGAAAATAAATGAAGAGATTTAGCAAAAAAAAAAAAAAAGAAATTTGATGTTTTCCCTAATATGCTAAAGCTAGGGAGAAATGGATAACAGGAGGAACTCTAGATGAAGAAGGAGAGCCTATAGAGGAGCAAATAAGGTGACCTAATTGAGAGGATGGTGGGGGGAAAGGGAAAACTCTCTAAAGTACATGATGCACTTAAACAAATATATCGAAGTCAAACACTAAGCCAAGCATGAGAAGGAGGGAGGGGGAGGGAATGGGGTGGGAATTGGGTAAGGGCTAATTGGGTGATGTGTGCATTTATGTCTCTACCATCTTTTATCCCATTAAGATGTATGACTACAATGCACCAATAAAAACTAAAAAAAGAATCATCTCAATGTAATTACACATACATTTCCAAACTATTTTCATAGGTTGTATAGGTAAGCATTAGCAATAACCCAAAACAATTAACATATTGTCTCATAAAATTCCTTTGGAGAGAAGATTATATTCACATTTTTAAATCTTTTTTTCAAATCCAGTACATCAGAACAGTACATCATTGAAAGTCTTATTTAAATATTAGTTCTTCTTGAAATCATCCATGGTTACTCTTATCTCAATCCCAAAAATGTCTTTAGTGTTTTGGTAGTATCCCATTCGCAGCATTGTTAGATAGCATCCAGTGTCCTAACAGGTGGCATAAACATGGAGTGTTAGAATTTTTAATTTCCCACATCATCTAATCCTGCTGAAGGCCTAAAAGAGGCAATCAATAAGTATTTGCTGATTGATTTTCACATCAGTGCTATCCTTCCTGATGAACTGGAAAATGTAAGATGGAGCTTCAGGGAACTTGATTAGAGACAAAGGCTGGAATACAGCGGACATGTACTCCGATCCTATTTTGGATGCTTGCTCATTCTTTTCATGTTAATTTTAAATTCTCTTACAGGAATTAAGGAATGGCATGTCATTTGCACTATTTCTCCTTGTAACTTTTCTACATTCCCATGAGAAGTTACTCTTCTTATATAGAGATTTTGAAATAGTTGGGATCAGAGCTGACTAAATAAATAAATAAATAAGGGGGTTCCAGGCGGTAATAATTGCTTTGAATGCAACCCATTTAAAGTGGGACAGAATGTTCATTGTAGAGAATTAGGAAGTCTGTGGCTATGATAGCTAAACTGAGTCAGATGAGGTAAAAAAGGAGCTTGCTATCCTTGGCCATGAAAAGCCCTCCAGACAAAAGAATCTGTTAAAAGGTCTGAGTTGATGAGCTCTCAATGAGTTTGTGGTGTTTATAGATAAAATGTCTGATGTTTCCAGAAAATGTGCTTATATTTATTTAAAGGCAAAATTCCTAAAGTTTCCAGCAAACATTTTATTTTCAGAGTTACAAACATGCACATAATCTTCCTCAGAGGAAGTTTACGAGTCAATATACGCGGAGTATAGAGAATCAGAAGGATTGATGAGCTGGAATCGGGACAATGGTGGATACAGGGGGCTGTCAGATTTCATTTGAAATGCAATGAAACTAACTCCACCAAAGACTCTTTCAAAGAAGTCATATGATCTGAGTTATGGTACTAAACCTTTACTTCACAATTATAAAAATGGCTTGCTAAAGACTAATAGAGGTTATGTAAGCAATCCTTTTATGTGGGTTGACCTAGTGGGATTACAGGCATGGATCCACTTGGCCTTCATGACATTTCTAACAAATGAAGAGACTCTGTATGTGGAAAGGAAAGTATAACGCAGATGAACCTAACCACAGCAATAAAACCAAGTAAAATCATTTTAATTGAAGAGGTAGGAAGCAGAGGAACAGGAGAAAAGGGAAGAAATTTGTAGAGTTGCACAAATCCAAAGCTGTCATCATCATAAAATTATTTTGTAACTTCAAGAAGAAAACAAAGTGGATTGCTCCAACACATTGGCACAGACAGACAAGGACTTTCTCAAAAGGACTCCTGAAGCTCAGGAAATAATACCAATAATTAATAAATGGGATGACATTTTGAAAAGCTTCTACACAGCAAAGGAAACAATAGTATGAAGAGCATCTTTAAGGAATGGAAAACAATTATGAAAGCTACTCATTCTATCAAGAATTTCTATTCAGAATATATACATAACTCAAAAGAAACAAAAACCAATAACAATGGGCAAATAAACTAAATAGATATTTATTAAGGGAGGCACAAATGGCTATCACATATACAAATAAATGTTACAATACATTTATCACGGAAATGCAAATCAAAACTACATTGAGAGGCCTAACCTCACTCCAGTTAGGATGGCAATCATCAAGAATTCAAACAATAATAAATGTTGGTGAGGATGCGAAGAATAAGAAACCTATACTCTGTTGATAGGAATGTAAATTACTGAAGCCACTGAGGAGTTCAGTGTGGAGGTTCTTCAAATGATTAGGCATGGAAAGACCATATGATACAGTTATATTAAGTCTTGGGATTCTTTCTTCATTTTATCTTGTATGTATGTATGTATGTATGTATGTATGTATGTATGTATGTATGTATTTATTTCAGCCCAGAGGTCCTGCATTTCTACTTTGTACTGGGTCTTCCTAATTATGTAGCTGATCCTGCTAGAGAGTCAAATTTAAAATCAGAAAATGAACTTGGGAATTTGTTAACAAGTAGCTAAACTGATGGCCTAAAAAGTCTAAGAAACCAAAAATTTATAACTCAGGTTCAGTATAAAAGGGGCCATTGGAAGAGCAAAGACTTATGTTTACACTTTTATTCAGTGGCTATTTTTCAATACTAACTGCTTCATATTGACAAAACCAAACCTGTTGACAATGTCTGTGTAATCTATGATCTTTTATATAAATATTCCTTGCATATTTAGAAATGATTTTCTGATAGAGTACAGAAAGTTGATATAGGGACACTAATCCAAAATTTATAGTATTATGAGTATTATCTTATAAATCCATATTTTGTGATTTTTATGATATAGCAAAGAATATTATTTTATTCCATTACAATTTTAATTTTTTCACCTTTTGGAATTTTTATTTTCTTTACAGATATTTATTTTCAAACCTTTACTTTTGAAGACTACCTATTACATTGTGGTCTGTCTTAAATTTAAATAATATACATTGATCCTTATGAAATAGTGATCAATGCTATGTTTTTGTGTGTTTATGTGTGGTACTGGGGATTGACTCCATGGGCATCCTACCTCTGAGGTATACCCCCAGCCCTATTTTATTTTTATTTTGAAACAGGGTCATACTGTGTTGATAAAAGTCTCACTACTTGCTGAGGATGTTCTTGGTCCTGGATTCTTCCTGCCTCAACCTCCCATGTACTAGGATAGGATTACAGGCCTGTACCACAAGGCCTGGCTGATCAATGTTTTTGATAACTACTTTCAGCCTTGAATTCTACTTTTATTAATATTAGTATTCATATCTAAAATCTTATTATTTTGTCTTTAGACAAAGTAATTACTTAGCCACATGGTGTTCTCACACTGCCTCATAGTTTCTGAATTTCTTTCACATGTTGCTTTAACCATTACATACTAGTTCACTTGTATAGCTATCTACTAGTTTATACTGGATATTGCACTTTCAGTAAAATCTCTGTTCTGAATAGACCACTCTTCAATGTCACTCTCCACTACTGCAGGACACGTACTCCCCCGGCCTTGCTCAATATTCCTTTGTCTGAAATCCACTGGATTCTATCAGTTGCACCTCCTTACTGACCTCTCTCCTATCCTTACATGATTTAGCATATTCTCTCTATAAATAGGGCACACTCCTTGTCAACATGTTTCAATCCTTGTACTTCCCTCACCTTGAACTCTTCTGTCAAAAACCTCAAGATGTATTATACACAATCAACGGAATATTGCTATAGAAAATCACCAGCCCTTACTGACTGTTCACTTGACAGTTGTGATTTTACATCTGAAGTAGGCACTTAATCAATCCAGAAAATCCTACTGCACTCTGCTATTTACTATTACTCTGCCCCACTGGAACTTCTCTGAACTCTCTAGTATTTTTCCCCTGAATCATACTCTCAACTACTGATATTTCTGATATTTCATAGATAAATTATTATTTTTTAAATTTTTATCGGTGCAATGTAGTCATACATCTTAACAAGGTAAAGATAATAGAGGAATACATGCACACATCACTCATTTAGCCCTTTCCCAATCCCCCCATCCTTTCCCATGTTTGGCTTATTTATTGACGTTGATATGTTTATGAATGTACATCATGTACATTAGAGAACTCCCCTCTTCCTCCCTCCTGTCCCCTCCCTCCTGTCCACCTTATTTTCAAATCTATGGTTTTTCCTTTGTCTAGAGTTCCTTCTATGACCCCTTTTCTCCCTAGCTTCTACAGAGGAATCATTAAAGAGTCTCATGTTCCTCTTTTTAAGTATGCCTCCCTACTTCTTTCCACAAATACTCTGCATTCTGAAACTAAAGTATATTAGTTGTCCATGTTTATATCTAAATTCAGCCTGTCCTTTTGAAATCTGGTCCGTATTCCTTCTTGTTCACCAATTGACTTCAGGACTGAAAATATCCTCATTTCTCTGCAACATCTTCAAAAATCTCTCTTTCTACTACACTATTCACATCATCCCACAGACATGTTTTAATGTCCTTTATCTCAAGTAAACATCCCTTAGTCTGATTTTCTACATCTGCTGCAGCCTCCTTTCCAGCTGTCTTTCAGTAACACTTTCACCCCTTTACTCTTAAAAAGTTCTTCTTGGATCAGCCATGACCTTGGTTTACAGGATCCATGGTATACATCCTGACTATCCTGTTCTGCGATGTTTAATATTTATTCTTGTTATTTTATTTGGAGTTTCCTACTGACATATTTCCTTCTGTTTCTGTAACTCCATCCTTCATTTTCTCTACCTTTCCCAACCCTTGTGTGCTTTTCTGTCTCTTCATTCTCTGCACAACTCATTTTTTTTTCTCCTGGGGCTCTTTGGCAAATTTTCTTTGCTTCTCTTCCATCAGTGACTTATTTTTGCTCAGTAATTCTTGGAATACTATCTGTATGCTGATTAATTTTAAACCATACCCCCAATCCGAAGAACTACCTAGAGTTGCAATGACATTTTGAAATTAACAAAGCCATTCAGTACACTTAGTTTCCACCTCTCATTACAAAATCTGTTTTCCCCTTAGATATCTATTTCTCAGTAAATGGGAATTGGCTAGAAAAATATCATCTTGATTTCCTTCTTTTCCTTACCACTTCTTTCTTTTAACATATGCCCCAAATCTCTCCAAGTTCTGTTATATAGCAGCCCACAACTCATTTTCCTAGTTTCATTTCCAAACCACTTCTAACCAATTCTAATCACGTCTACTTCTCTGCTGGACTACAGAAACAGCTTCCTCCACACCAACCTACTTGCCTTCCTTCCTTTTCCATAGGGAAACCAGCATGACATTTTAGAAACAAATTTCATCATATATATCTGCTACCTAAAAATACTTAATCAGCTTTCCATTGACCTTTAGAAAAATACTAATTCCATAAGACCTATGGTAAACTTTCTAGTGTCCACCCCTTAATTTCCTGAGCCCATTTTACACTTTTCCCCTCTTTGCCAATGCATAGAAACTATTTTATCTTGCCATCTATTGTGGTCACTTAATTCCTGAATCAATGCCTTGTTCTTTTTGGCTCCTCTGTCTAGAACAGTCTCCTAGAATATTATCATCTGGCACCTTCTTCTCCCCATCATGCCTCAGATGGGAGATCTATTCCTAAGAGATGCCTTTCTGGACAACCGGGAACTTCTGCCACCATTTTATGTTAGAGAATTTATTCTGGATGCAGTGCCAACAATGGATTTAAGGGAAAGAAGCCTGGCTGGGAGATTACAGTCAGTTTGGATGATAGTTAAAATTATCCAGGTAAAAGAAATGCCAAATGCGCCTCCTAGGTAGCACTGGTTTGAATCCTTTGACTAACTCTCTTTCTAAAATCCAGACCTTGCACAAGTCCAATACACCACACCTGTTCAGAGTACAAACAGTCAATGGTTCTTTTCCAGCTTTGGGATTTGAGATGGGATCTATCCGAGATTATGTTGATCTCTGTTCAAATATTTCCAGACCAGATAACAGAATAAAGGACAAATTTTAGAGTTCCTCTATTTTCACTTGCCAGGATGGAGTAGCAAGGGAGCTATAGCCAGAAAGAGCAGAGACATGGTACTTCACCTTTCTGCCAAGTCATTTCTTTGCATAATTCTCAGAGAGGCAGGCATTAGCTGGGTCAGTGGCACTCTTAAGAGCTGGCACCACTTCTATTCAGGACCAGCTGTAGCTCTGCCCTGTTTTATTTAAAATGCCCATGCATGCCAATGCAATGTGGGAGGAAGCACCATGACAGGGTTGTCCCATGGAACTGACTCCAGTGTGTGAAATAAATCTGGGGGGAATAACTGGATCAATGTGTGTTTCTCATGAACTGCCCAGAGGCTTCCCTCAGCTCAGGCTTCTGCTGGTGCCAAAAAAGGAATGTTAGTTAGATTCTTTATTGTAGAATCCTTCCCTTTGTATCCAAGCAGGCCTTTCCTCCCTTGCAGAGACTCTTTAGATGGTTGACGATATTTTTATAATATTCATCTTTATAATTTATTTGGTAGAAATATTTCAACAGTTTTCTTATTTGACTGTCATTCTAGACATTGATTTCTTAGGGTTATAACTAAAGATGAGAAAGTTCCAATATGTAAACTCTGATTTCCATCTTAAATACAAGATGAACCAATGATTGAAAATTGCAGTACCATTTCCATGGATGTGTAACACCAGAACCTATAATTCTTTCGCCATCCTTAATATTGTATTGTCTTCTTTTTTTTTATTAGTGTATTGTAGTTAAAAATCTTAATGGGAGGCCGGGCGTGGTGGCGCACGCTTGTAATCCCCGCGCTTGGGAGGCAGAGACGGGAGGATCGCTGTCCTTAAGCGATCCTGTTTCCAGCTGGCTTAAGAGACCCTGTTTCCAAATAAAAAATATAAAATAGGTCTGGAAGTGTAGCCCGGAGATAGAAGGGCTTCCAGGAACCCCAGTACCGCCAAAAAAAAAAATCTTAATGGGGGTACAAGATGGTAGAGTCAAACATGCACACATCCCTCATTTAGCCCTTCAGTTCTCATCCCCGTATTGTTTTCTATGTGAATGTTTTTAAAAGTTTGTACTTAAACAAACATAGTTGTTAACCACTAAGCCAAGCATGGGAAGGAGGATTGGAGAGAGAATGGCGTAGGGATTGGGTAGGGGGTAACTGGACGATGTGTGCATGTGTATCTACATAAGTGTTTTTATTCCATTATCATGTATGAATACAATGCACCAATAAAATGATTTTAAAAATTTTGTAATACCACTCCTGGGTATCTTTCCAAAGGGATTGAAATCAGAGAACTACATTAACATATGCATACCCATGTTCATAGTAGCACAGTTTGTAATAGCCAAAATATGGAACCAACCTAGATCTCAGATCATCAACAGATGAGTGGATTGCAAAATTATGGGAAATACACACAATGGAATTCTATTCAGCTATAAAGAAGAATAAAATAATAGCATTTGCAAGAAGATGGAAGGAACTGGAGAACATTATGTCAAGTGAGATTAGTTAAGCACAGAAAGAGAAGGGACATATGTCTTCTCTAATATGCCAAAGCTAGGGAGTAGTGGTAATACCAGAGGGACTCCAGATGATGGAGGGGAAATCTCAGCAAAGCTAAAATGGAAGGATAGGAGAGGAAGAAAGCTGAGGTTGTTCAATGGAGGAGCTACATATGAATATGTGTAATAGTATAAATATAACATGGGTAACCTGGACACTCTTTATTGGGAGGGGGGAAGGGAAATGGAGGGGGAGGGAACAAAGTACAATCTAAATGTACACTATTTTCAATGTGTTCCACTTATAAATAAAATAAAATATGGAAGAAAAAAAAAGGTTTGTAATATCATACAAAAATTCCCACTTTGGAAATGTTTGACTATATTATGCTACTAGTATTTATTCAAAAAGGTAAGACATCCACATCTTGTTCAAAATAATAATGAATAATAATAACAAAGTAGCTGGGTGTGGTGATGCACACTTGTAATCCCAGCATTTGGGAGGCTGAGACCGGAGGATTGCAACTGAGTGAGACCCTGTTTCGAAATCAAGAATTAAAAATAGGGCAGTGGAGGTCAAATGCCCCTGGGTTCCATCCCCAGACCCACAAAAATGAAAAAAGTAATATACTTCATTTAATAAAATACTTGAAGGAAGCATTATTCATATCCTAAAAAAAATCAGATGTACCTTAACTTCATTCCTGGGTGAAGTATGCTGGATATATATATATATATATATATATATATATATATATATATATTTTTTTTTTTTTTTACTCAGTATTAAGCTGTAGATCATTTGAGTAACAATAAATGTGAAGCCCTTGCGTGACATGCATGAGTCCCTGGTTTCAATTCCCAATACAAAAAAAAAAAAAAAGCAAGACCTTTTTAATCAAATATAAATTCAGTTTTTTTTTTAAATTAGGGGTCTCCCTCTAATTATTCTCCTGTACAATTTCTACTCTAAAGTACTATCATAAAATATTGGTCCCATGTAATGCATCATTTAATGGAATCCACGACCCTTACATAAACAGTTTATATTAAACATTTAATGTCAATCTCAAACAAAATGCCAGTAAAATATGTTTCAGTAAAATAAAGGTCATAAACTTTTTTTCTAAGGTTCATTTTAACACCTTAGTTCTTTAGTGTATAAATGTTTTTCCCTAAAAAAAAAAAAAACTCATCATGAAATGATGCAGCTTTTGAATAATCATTTATGCTAATGGACCTCAAATGCTTGGGAGTTAATCTTGCCTTGTAACGATGGACTTCTGTCTTATATTATGCTTAGACACATAATTCTTCTTATTACAATGACCATTTCATCAGGTCCTAATCTATCTTAAAATCATGACGAAAAATGATAATCAAATTACCACATTGCTCTTTCCACTTGAGTGATCTAATTGAAAGACATCCGCATCTGCCGTCTCCACCAACACCCCAGGGAATTCGAGGAATCACAAGCAGAGTAGCTGAATCCCTAAATGTCTGAAGTTCTCCTGGTCAGCACACATGTTAGTATATATTTAATATATTGGTGAAGTATCTCACAGATATTTAAGTTAACTTAGGCTGCTGCCAATAACCAGAGACCCATTGTATTTTACCTTAAAATATTATTAATCACAGTTAATTATGTGTAGGCGAGTAGTATGACTGCCAGGCTGAGACAAAATTGAATTTGTAGCCTTGTTAGTTATACAGCTTTAGTTAAATTACTTGAGTACACTTAGTTTTATGTTATTGATAAGAGACAAGCCATCATAGCTACCAGTCTGAAGAGTATGGACCAGATTTCTTTTACATATCCTTTTGGTCTAGTCGAGGAAAGCCAGGTGGTTTAACTCTTAATAAGGTCTTTAGAGTAAATCTGGATAACCATAAAAATAAATTTAAAATAATTATTCACTGGTAATTGATTAAAATAATCAATCACATACAATATGTTAGCGGATCGTGAAATTTTATGCTTGAAATTATATAGTCACTGTCTTAGAGAGATGCTGGTTAGGAAGATAAAAATGTTTTCAGTATTTGTCAGAGAATGCATTTTCTGGTTACTTAGTGACTGATTCTCTGTGTTGAAGTGTAAAACAAAAAGTATGCGATATAACAAACGACCCCAAGAATGTAGCTCCTCTGACCTCACCATAGTCAAAACAATAATTTTCAATAAAGCAGTTATATTTTTGTCATTTGGGGTGACATAGGGAAATATAAACCACGTCCTCTCCTCCAAGCTTTACATTTTTTGTACTGGGGATTGAACCCACAAGCATTCTACTTCTGAGTTATACTCCCAGCCTTTTTTAGTTTTTCTTTTAAAGCAGAGTCTCACAAAATTGCAAAGGCTAGGCTAGAACCTGAGATCCTTCTGTCTCAGCCTCCCAAGTACTGTCATTACCAACATGTGCCACTATGCCTGGCTTCAATGCCTGACATCCTTAAATTTATTTTTCCTCATCATGAGAAATGAAATTGTAAATTAATTTTTAATTAAAATTAAAAATAATTAGGATAAAAAATTATTTCACCTAGAAGTAATCACTTTAACTCTTTGATGTACTTTAATTTTTTATCTCCACATTCATACATCCATTTGTGCCTGTGAAATGTATGTATCTGTACATATACATGTAAAACAGAGTTGTATATAGTAATTTTGAAGTTTGTTTTCTTCAATTCATGGCATACACTTATTTAATTAAAATAAAACAGAACAAGAAGAAATATATCAGAAAAACAATGATAAGACAATTAGAGATATCCAGGGCTATGGAATTTTATTTTCCAGTTTTTGTGCCTGTACTCAAATACAGAGAAACTTATTCAGATTCAGCACTTGCCAGTAGTTTCAGCATTTGGATTTCTCTGGCTCTGCTCATTCGAGTACTGCTTAAATTTCTTCTCAGATTTGTAATTGAATGTACACACTTCCCTACCCAGGCAAGGATTAAGAACCTCAGAGGTCATATGGACTGAATGTCAAAATAGTACATTTCCTTCCTCTAATTAACACTATGCAATGAATATATTTTACAAAACTGTAAAATAATCATAAGTAACTTTCGTTTTTAATGAGGACTATTTTTATGATTTGTTTTGAAATAACAAATAGCACACTTAAAAATGCATTTATACTGCTTTTCAACTGGGAACTTAAGTAACTTATTCAGAGATAATTCAGTTCTTTCTAAGGATTTGAGAACATTATAGCCTTTACACTCAACTTGCCTTAATCTGGCCCATTTTGGCCATTCGATTGAATTCCATTGAGTTCTGAATTACACTGAGCAACCAACAGAATAACTTTTCAATTGTCTCAAATGGTTGACTGAACTGCTATTTATCTGATTGTTCATTTGATTTGTCTGCATGCTTTTGGCAAATAACTGTTGGTGTGGTCTTTCTGTACATACGAATTAACATTAGTCCCTAACCCTTGAGCATTTAAATAAAATGATATCTTGAGTTCACTCTTCTTTGACAGCCAACTGAGAGTAACTGAGAGAATTTTGTGTCTTTCTCCACTAGTCAACTGTTAATTAATCTCAATAGCTCAAATTTTGCTTCCTTTGGGAAGTCAGACTTTAAAACTCTGTTCCCATAACATCTCTTGGAAAATCCCACTAAATCATTTACTGTGTGAGTGATCAGTTTTTTCTCACTTCTTTACGGTGTTGTGAAATCCATGATGTGAGCTAAGTGTACACATTACATCACCAGTATGCACTGAAACATCTAACAGAGAAGAAGCATTATCAAAATAAAACCAACCAGGCTGGGGTTGGAGCTCACTGCTAGAGTGCTTCCCTAGCCTGCATGAATTCCATAAAAACAAACAAAAGAAAATAACCAAATATCCCAATGGAATTATTTTTGTTTTGTTTGAAGGCAATCAGTCTAAACATCTGGAAAATATACCTTTACAAAGGAACTACTGTGGCTAAACATTCAGTCATGGTAGAAATATAAACCAGTTCAGTGGAAAAGAACATCAAGGACTCTTTAGAGCCCAGGATTGTCCTCACACCTATTAACCCAGTCTTGTTCTTATTTCTGTCCATCACTAAACAGTAAACTGCCTGCCTTGAAATAAGGAAACTTTATAAGGAAATGTTCTAGCATATGGAAATTCATGACTGGCTCACCAGGAAAAAAATAAAAAAATAAAAACAGGTGGCAGGAAGATCTACCAACAGCTCTCTTTTTGATATTCATGCTGTTGCTGGATTCACAGATGATGAAATACTCCCAGGCAAAGGCTTTTAAATGGAAATAAAACAGGTCTAGCATCCGCCCTAATTAGCAATCAGCATAAGGAAAAATAAAATCTCAAATTGCCTACCTGTGCAGAAATCAATGCACACATGGTTTTTAACATTTGAGACTAGAGTAACCCTTCTTATGAAATGTTAAGAAAGCCTTCTAGAAAGGTTAGTGTTTGTGTGTGTAACAAACAAGGCAAAAATTTATAAGATCAAAGAAGTGAATAAGAAGCTAGAAATAATTGTTTTGATCATTAATGCTGGCTTAATTGTTATTTGGTTAGATCAACCTAGTAAATAAATATAAAACTCCTTTTTCTATGTTCAAGTGTTTTCATGAATGACCTGTACATTATAAATCTCAAATATAATGCATAAATATAAATATTCTCTTCAAGAATTAAAACTTTTAACATGTTTAAAATTAAATTCTTGCTAGTATACAAACAATTATAATACAATGCTATTAAAATGTTTATGGTTTCTAAGTGCATTTTTATTATTGGAATTATCTTCCAAGAAAGCCCACCAGAGAATAGCAACTATATTTTATATAAATAATTGATCCTTTATATCTTACCGTTTTGTGAATTATTCTAAGATCATGATTTTTTTTCACCCATAGACCTTGTCATATTCACCCTACTTTCACCCCTTTGTAATGGAATAGTATACAACACGTTTTCATTTCAACATGTAATAAGTTTAAAAAGTTCACCCACATCAGAATCATCTCAGACACCTATCAAAGTAATCTTTTATCAAGAATAACGAAATTAGAAACTTTGAATTGACAAATATATAAAAAAACAGGAATTCATTCTTGTTGATATTGTTGTTGTTGTTTGTGGGTGTGTATTGTACTAGGGATTGAAATCAAACCCAGGAGCATTCTACCTCTGAGATATACCCCTTGTCCTTTTCTATATTTTGCTTTGAAAGAGGGTCTTGGTAGGTTACTGAGAGATTTGCTATGTTGCTGAAGTTGTCTTTGAACCAAAGATCCTCCTGTCTCACCCTCCCAAGTGTTAGGATTACAGGCATATACCACCATGCCTGGCTTTAAAACAGGATTGTTTAACAAGCTGACCGGCTGTTTTTTATATAGACTGAAAACACAGTTGCTTAAAAATATTCCCTCCCAATAAACAAATAGTATAAGAAGAGATACTATAAGAAACCATGAACATTATATAACAAAATCAGTTCTAATCTTTTTTTTTCTTTTGAGAGTAAGCACAGTGAAAAAACAAATATGGAATATCTCACTGTCATAGTCTGAGAAACTGAAATTCTTTATTTTCATTGTATCCTCATATTGTAATAGAACTTGTTCATTGTCTTTCTGCCACCAGTAGCATATAATCTTCATGAGAGTTGGGAATGATTATGGTATCTATATAATATGTTATCATATCTATAATTATATCCACAAAATACTACCTGGAAAATAATAGACATTCAAGAAAGATTTGATTTGAGGAGTTGAGAAAGTAAATACATAACAACAACACTTGGTAGTTGTCTATATCAATATTCTCACTGCCATGTTCCAAAAATCATAATCACACATCTTAGAGGAAGGAAGGAAGATTTATTTACTAACAACTTTTGGAGATTTCAGGGTATAGTTCATATCAGGCTGGATCTGCAGAGCTCAGAAAAATGAGAGCAAGAAGCAGACAGAGAAAACAAGGGCTCTCTCACATCACTGAGGCCAGAAGCAAAGACAGAAAGCAGTAGGAAGAGAGTCCATATAATTTCCAAGACCACAACTCCAGGTATCTCCCCTTAACAACCAATCTCTATTTCTATCACTGCTACCTTGTTTCTGTGAGGGCTAGAGGGACATTCTAAATCCAGATCACTATAGTGGTAATAATAACAAGCAAGCAAACAGAAAGCTAGTGTTGCTCTCACTTGGAACCTTCCTTTATCATAGCATAAAATATTTCAGTGGAGCCAGGTTCCTCCAGAAAAAAAGGATGGCAAAGGGAACTTTGCTGTTTCGGTGTCTTAAATACCTGAATTTGTTGGCTTTCAGAAAATAAAACCAATGTTTGCAATGTATTAATAATAATATAAAATTAAGAGGTGTTTTAAAAATAAACTAGTAGATGGATGAGGCTATTTATTAAGTGACTTTTGTGAATTGCGTCAGCAACAGTTTACTCCTTGTATTAAGACATCTCTACGAGACCATTAACCTAATCATTAAGGTTATAAAATCCAAAATACTAAGTATTTTGGATTTTATAAGTATTTAAATACTAAGACTTACCATCACAGATATTTTCGTTAGTTTATTTTGCTTTCTTGGTGGTAACCAAGACAATTTTAATTCAGATACCCCAGAAGTAATTAATTTGGGGTCTTTTAAAAATCAGACTTCTGAAGCACCAGGGTGCTCTTCACTTCCATCCAATTAAATTCACAAGCCTTTACTGTCCCCATATGTACCTTTCTGATAAGCTTTGTTCAGAATTAAAACTCTGTAGAGAGCTGATTTGAATTTAATTCTATTGTTTCTAAGAAATGTATCCCATAGTTAAAGTCTTGTTGTTTTTTCTCTAAAACAAAGATCTCCTTACACAAAGAGTCATGGTTGCTTAGGGCCAGAGTTAGACAAGTTTTATGTTCTGTGAATGGATTATAATCACTAAGCAAAATAGGAGCAGGATTGAAAATAGTTGGTAGTGCCTTTGAGAGGTCTGCTGTTTTCACCATTACCTTAGGTGCCAGCTGCCTGTATGTATTGTCCTGTAATGCTACTCTGATCAGTGCAGAGACCAGAAACACAATATCCATGAAAAAATTACAGACATTTTGCTTACAACTATAAATCCAAAAAGAAACTATAACTTTGAAATTGTTGTATCTGGAAAGGAAATGTTTTTCAGGACCACGGAAACGTGCAATCTTTGGAAGAAATAAACGTGTCATTAGGTTGAACCAGACTTAAGGGGGTGGGGGAATGATAGATGCTTCTCTATTTAATAAAATTATTTTGAATTTTCTTCATCCCACACCATTGTCACAGGACAGAACAATAACTATTAGTTCAACTCCTGTGGATTAAAGTGAATCCATTATCTTCTGAAATCAAAGATTATTTTTTATATTAAACAGAGCTGTTGTTTTTGTTGTTCTGACTTTTTGGCTAAGGAGAAGAGCCAATATGTGATGATGTCTGTCATTGGTATCTCTGACTCCTGGTTTTCCCCTTACTTCGGTGATTAGCACACTGACAGGTAATGGTAACACTCGTTCCCTTCCATGGACAGTTTCGGCTATGACATATTTATTGTGGAATTCTGGAAGGACAGAAAGCCATGTTGTCACTGCTCTGGGTTTTCACCTCCCAGGGACAATCAGGAGTGACTCAAGCCATCTAGTCATTTTCCTTATCCCTTTAAGGAATGTGGATGTTTAAATAACAGGGTGAACAGATGAACCAGGAATACATAACCTTAAAGATGAGGTTAATGGTCTAGTAGAGATGCCTTAATACATGGAATAAACTATTTCCTGTACAAGTCACAAAAGTCACTTAATAAACAGGCTGAGATTATGTCTATTAGTAATGTATCAATAGTTTTAGACATAATTTTAAAAACATTTTATTATATATAATATATTTTTTGGAAAAAAGCAAAATGTGACAATAAGTTTGGATGGATGGGAAAGAAAATAAGATCTTCAGAAGAAACCCACAATTTGTGTGCTATAAAATAAATGAGTGTCAAACATAAAAAATATTTTCATCAAATGTCAGAGGATATTCATTAATTTGTCTTTTTCCCCTCATTTCTGTTTCCTTTTGAGTTATAATAAAAGGTACTTTTATAGTTTTGGCAGCCACAAGGTTAAAAAAAAAGTTATGTCACATAGGTTGATGTTTATTTATTTGTGTATTTTCTGTTTTATTTGAGTTTTACTATTTTCATCAAAATGTCAGTGATATTATAAATATCCAAGATGGAACATCCTACCAGTGACTGTAGTATATGTTTTATATCCCTGCATTGCTTTTCCTCCACAGAATGAAGAACAGAGGATGAGAGAATGGCTCTGCCACGAAAGCTACGTGATTAGCCATCATTGACAGATTTATTCTTTTATTTGTGTCCTCATATGAGAAATATTTAATTTTCACAATGCGTGCCATACTATTATATGCTCTTGGAAAGCATAGAAACTAAGTTTTATCATTCATTGAGAATGCAAAGATGCACTATGAACATATCTTGTCCATAAGAAGGCCACAGCCAAGAACTGTGTTACCCTGTGCTATGAAACCAAGGTAATCTTGAAGTGTTTTTGAAGTAGTCTTTGTTTATTCTGTATGCTGAGATATCTGGCACCAAGTCCTCATATGTTTAAAGGGGAAGACAGACATGTCCAAGTACAATCTCTTTGTGAAAAGTGTCCTGGGACCATCACCGGTGCTCTCTACCCAGCCTTGGGGGACATCACTTCTACATGGAACAGTCTGGATAATTTCACATACTATCGTGCCTTTCTTCTAGCTATTCTCTGGTTCCATTATCTTGATATATGAAGATATTATACCCCTATAGAGGCAATCCTCCTAGGTTCTAAATATTCTAAGTCTCTCTCTCTCTCTCTCTCTCTCTCTCTCTCTCTCTCTCTCTCTCTCTCTCTCTCTCTCTCCACTGAAGACACAACAGAAAACATCTGCTGAACAGGGCTGCCCTGAGACTCCAAATGCCTCAAATCTGCCTAGTATGCTGCTGGGTTTTGCCACATTTGTGCTGAAATTGAAAATGAATCTAGTTCTCCACTTGGTGATGGTGAACCATATCCCACTGGTGCAGGTGGTGCCCCAGGTAAGGAGAACTGAAAATGAATTCTTAGAACCCAACTTCAGCTGCTTTCTGAAAGCAAAGGACAGAAGAGAGTGAGGGGAATGAAGGGGAGGAGGGTAGATTGACTTCTGCCTCAGCATTCTCTTGTGGGAAAAGCAGTCAGACTGCAGTGGTGATCTCTAAAATGTGCAGAATCTGCCCGGGCCAAAGCAGCGGCAAGGGTTTGCTTCTGAAAGCAGAGACAGCAGGCATGCCACAGCCCACACAAAAGCGCCTTTATTTCACAGACAGCAACTAATAAACTCCTAAAACAGAAGCCTATTTGATGGAGAAAGAGAGAATGTGTCAGGGGGCAGGGAAAAAAAATCTACCAAGAATTCAAGCTGAAATTTAGTTATAGGGAGCTAATGTACTGAAAAAATAAGCTTGCTGCTAACAGTAAAGACACTGCCAAGAAGTAGATGGGAATTAGTGCCAGGTTAACACATAAATCAAAATTTTGCAATTATGCAAATGGAAAGCCAAAGACTTTATTTCATTTCCATCTGATTCCAGAATAAAGGCCCTAATTTTGATGAATATATAAAAAGATTTTAAGAAAGCAAGATGATGAACTACTGCAAACTAAAGATATCAATCTCCTTCTGCAAAAGGAAGATGATTAAGTTCTTATATATGTATGTAATATACGTATTTAAAAACCTATATATGAAAGCATGCATTACTGTAAATATATTCTGTATTATAATTCATACATCTTCAAGCACAATCTTCTTTTTCTTAGGTACTTTATACTTTTCATTACATTTTATACAACCCTTGAGACTAGCTAAGGTAGCTATCATTATCTCAATTTTTAAGTGCTGGTTAGTTTAATATCATTATTGATTGAAAAAGATATACTATTTATAAAAGTGCAGTTAATCACAATAAATTTATATTCTTGTAAATGTAGGATTATAAACCGTTTTGAAAGACATACTTGGGTTACATAGGGTAAAAAGTAAAAATCCTGTAGGATTTGGATGACCTCTATAAAGCATAATTTCATAAGAATGATGAAAAATTACTACAGAAAAGTGAGGGCACATATTTAAGGCTATAGGCAAAATCATGTCAAAATGCATGATATTGTCACATAACACAAGTAAGTTAAGTATGTTATTCAGGACCACATATCATACAACCAGATAGACTATTTCATTCCCAGTAATCCAATTTTTCTCACAAGAGTGGAGGATTAAAAGCCATATATCCTGGTTGTTGGCATATGGACAGGCAGATGGATGGACGTAAGAATTTTGGAAGGCACATCAGGTTGGTGCCAAGTATATTGAAAATTACATAAAACAGAGACCAAGTAACACAAAGCAAGTGTTTGAAAGCATGAACTGCCTTTGCAAAGGAAGGCATAAAATATATTTTCAGAACAACTAAAATACTAACCTACAAAAAGGCATTTGGTTTGCAACTCTAAAAAGCTACTCAGGAGAAAGGTGAATCTGATTCCAATGAGTAAGGATTAGAAGGAGCTGAGGACAGTCACAATAGGTAATATAAGAATATTTAGTGCACAGACTGAGAATACAGCTCTCAACACTAGTGTGCATGGCTAGCAACACACACACACGTACATACACATACACACGCAAACATACACACACACGTTTAGGGTACAATCACAACCTTTGGTTATTGATAGCCTACGACAGTGTACCCCAGTATTGTAGGATGGATTCTGATCAGAGTTAATACTTTGTATTCTTGTTGTTGTTGTTATTATTATTATTATTAGTAGTAGTAGTAGTAGTAATAGTAGTAGTAGTAGTAGTAGTAGTAGTAGTATTGTCATTTTGTGGTACTAGGGATTGAATCCAGAGGCATTCTACCACTGTGCTACACCTCAAGCTCTTTTTATTTTGAAACAGGATCTTAGTAAATTATTATTTCCTTGCTTTTAATCTGTTATTCTCATATCTCTGCCTCCTAAATCCTGAGGTTACATGTATGTGCTACAAGCACCTTAATTAATAGTTAAAATCTTAACTATTTATTTGTCTTAATATTTTGACCTTGTATCTATAGAATACAAAGTTACACTCTGCAGTCTTTAAAACAGATCCTGATTTTTATTTTTATTTTTTGCGTATATAATTTTCTCTCTCCATCTAGGTCATAATGATTAGAATATAACAAAGTCATGGAAATGAATCAAAACTCATAGAAAAATTTGTAGAATTAAATTAATGCCAATAAAAATATAAACACATTAAAATCACAAATCAGCATCTAGCAATTTAATGTGTAATACTCACTTTCAAGTCCTTTCCTCTCAGAAAGCTTATACTTAGTGGTCCTTCTAGTCCCTTGACTTGAAACATCTTTCATAGGTTGCTAACTCCCTTGAACAAATGCATGAGACTATCATGGACATGATAGTTTCAAATGTGCATCTGAAACTTGGCATATTAAAAAAAAACAGATTCTTGTCCTTTTCCTCCAGATTATCTTTCATTGAGTGAAATTACATTCTTTCAGCTATACAGAGAGATATTATGGAGTTTCCAAAAATTTTTCTATTCCCATCATCTGCAGCATCAGCAAATCCTGACAACTCTTTTTTCCAAAATCTGATCAGTTCAAACATCCTGATTCAAAATATCATTGCCTCTTGGTCTGGAATTCTAGTCACCTCCTAAATGAATACTTTGAACTTAAGCAGCCTTCTGTCTACACCCAGAAAGCCAGATGATCCATAGTAAGCATGACTGATTATGTCATTCATCTTCTCCTCCCCTCTTCCTGATTGATTGTCCTCTGTCATATGACCTGTCCCCTGGCAGCCACTCCAGAGCCATGCCCCTCACATCCTCCACCTCATTCCACTTCAGCCCCCTGGCCTTCTTGCCCACTCTCAAGCAAGCACATTATGATACCACTTCAAGTCATTGCTCTGTTGTTCTTGCTGGAAGTTATTTCTGATAAACATGAGCACAACCACTCACCCCGCCCAGCCTCTTCACCCTGACTTAATTTCCTCCACAGTCCTTTTTGCACCTAGTATAAGTTAGAGGCACACACATACATACAATCTTTCATGATTATTTATAAATTTTGCATTCAAATATTTTTCTCCTCACTAAACTGTATTTGTAACACCACATCTGATGCCCCTGGTGCTTTGATGGTTATTCACAACCATATGCAGAGTTATGAAATATTTGCATCACTTGGTGACCTGAGGAGCACATTCCCAGTTGACAGTATAGCAAGATAACTCTCTTTTTATTTTTCAGCTTTCACGGTCCTTCTTATGATCTATTTTGTACACTTTTTTTTTGCATTTTTGTGCTTTTTGCTGGTGATTTTGCTGTCTAAAATGTCTTCCAAATGTGCTAAAGTGCTGTCTAGTATTCTTAAGTGCAAGAAAGCTCTGATATGTCCCAGAGAGAAAATAGGTATGTTAGATGAGTTTAGTACAGGCATGAGTAATAGGACTGTTGGCTGTAAGTTCAGTGTTATTGAACAAACAACATAAACTAGAAAGGGGTCTCTAAAAAGCAGCACACATAAAGTAAGCACACATATACTGACTGACTCATAAAAATATCATTAACAGAGGCTCATAGGAACTTATGGTATTTTTCTCTTAGGACCAACGGTACTAATTCAGTGTTCACAGTGACTTTTTACCTATAGTAAATAATAATATTCAACCATATTAGTGTATTTTCCTGTTTGTTTGTTTGTTTGCCGTAGTGTTCCCTAGATTATAAGACACCCTGTAAAAGCAGGCCTTTATCTTATTTCCTCAGTAACATGTTCCCATTGTTAAACCTGAGCCTGGCAGGTAGTAGATGCCCAACAGAAATAATACAATATATTACATCATTTAAACTTCCCAGCAATTTAATGTTGTAGAAATGCTGCATGTATTTTACAAACAAAAATACTTATAGCAAGGTTGACACTACCTGAATGTCACATGATGGTTACTGACAGGTCTAAGGTGTGAAACCACGCGATATTGTGGTTTTCCTAGTCATTTTGGTATTGTTCATGTTAACATTGGTGAATGATTACTTACTTGGCGGATTAAATAAGGGAAACGACAAACTAATTAATAAAATAACAAATAAATTTCAGAGTTACAGGGGTATCTATTTTTTTTTTTTTTGCAGCACTGGGGATGAAACCCAGAGGCATTGCCTACCTTCGTGCTACACCCCTACCCCTATTTTTTACTCTTTATTGTGAAGCAGGGTTTCACTGAGTTGCAAAGGGCCTCACTAAGTAGATGAGGCTGTCTGCAAACTGTGATTCTCCTGTTTCAGCTTCCCAAATGCTGGGATTACAAGCATGTGCCACCACACTTGGCTTAGGGGTATCTAATTCTAACCTGAATTTATTACCTTTTGGACATGAATGATCCCATAAAACTGGTTTTGTTTTGTTTTATTTTGTTCTGGGCTGTACCCCCAGCCCGATTTCAGTTTTTGCTTTTTGGTACAGGGTCTCATTAGGTTGAAAATAGCCTTGCTATGTTGCTGAGGCTGTCCTTGAATCTGCGATTCTCTCATCTCAGCTTCCCAAGTAGCATCACCAAGCCTGGATCTTTATATCACTGTTATATAGCAGGTTGTGCTATCAAGATTTATTCCTATTTTTAAAGTTAAATGGTCAGTAGCTACTTGCAAAAATTAACGTGAACCTGAAAGAAGCCTAGTTTAGATTCCATACCCAGGACGTAGACTCAGAAGCTGTGGAATTTACTCCTGTCTCAGGATACATTTTTTTCTGCATTTAGGGAGACCTTGTTATAAGCATGTCTTTACTGCCCATTTTCCTGGAGTATAATGATTATTAAAGAATTTGAAAAATGCCTAAATGTTTTACATTATTAAAATAATGAAAAAACATCATACAACATTCTTCTGATTGTACAACGTTCTTTAATATTTGAAATGATTGTTCATTCAGGAATTCATAAGAAGTTAGTTTGGGGATACATAGGATTATTGTTATACCAAAAATCTATGTGAAATCAAAGACAACAGGCAAAAATTACCAGCACTCAAACATAAGAGCTTTGCTTTCCTTCTGGCTAATAGGATTGATCTTATTCACAGTGCTCACCTGATAGCTCTATTAGCCTTTCATTCATTCATTCTTTTTTTTTTTTTCCTTTCTAGAAATAAGTGGGACTGGAGCACAAGTAAAATCAAATAAAGAAGGGACCATGACCTGATTGGAACCTGACAACTGTGACACAGAACATCTTCCACTCGGGGACCTCGAGCTTTGGGTTTGCCTCCCGAGGCCTTCTGAGCTATCACTTTGACTTAATTGTTTCTTTGGGGAGTAGGAACTGAGAGTTGACCAGGATTTGTGTTGATTTCCTATAAAGTTGCTGCCAGGGGTATTTAAGCTAAAACATCTGCCTGACAGCTTTATTGGCACTAGTCTATGTGACACTAATCAAGAAATGAAAAAGAGATTTCCTTCTATTATGCACTTCCTCCAGTCTCTTTGGCAGGTATAATTCTAAGTTTTACCACAGTCCTGCCAAGATTGACTGTATGTTATTCTCACAAATAACCATTTACTCAATTAGTCCTAGCAATTTTGAGTGTGTTCAATGTCCCTTCCTTTGGTTGGGCAGGTGGATGTGAGGTTTGTTTCTGTCTTGTTATTACCCATTATTAGTTGAAAGAGAAATATAATTTCTTTTTTAAATTATTTATTTATTTATTTATTTATTTATTTATTTATTTATTTATTTTTGCAGTACTGGGGATGGAACCCAGGGGCATTGTACCTCTCCAATCTACACCCCAGCCTATTTTTTTAGTCTTTTTTTTTTTTTTTTTTTGAAACAGCGTCTAACCAAGTTGCAAAGGGCCTCGCTAAGTAGCTGAGGCTGTCTGTGAACTGTTATCCTCCGGGCTCAGGCCCCCGAATTCTGGGATTACAAGCATGCACCACCATGCTGATCTTCCTGTTATCCCTATTATTTTATTCTAAAATAAATGTTCATGTTGTTGTTGTTGTTGTTGTTGTTGTTGTTTTTTGGTAGTTGATACAGGAGGAAAATCAACCATGACATTAAAGGTCTTTAAATGTGTCAGGATTTTATTTCTATTTTCATAGAAAAACCCAAAAAGCACTTTTGGGGAGGGGCATTGGGCATCTACTTTGTCTTTATTTTTATTTTTTATATTAATTCTTTATTGGTGCATTGTATTTATACATCATAATGGGGTAGACATGATGCACACATCACCCAGAAGAAAAGCACTTTAAACATTAACATATTGAGGGATGTTTTAACACAAAGAAAAAGACAGAGAAGCAAAGACAGAGAGCTTACATACAAAAGAGGGAGGCTGCAGCTGAGCAATAAAAAACAAAAGGCATTTAGTGCTTTTTGAGGTTGTCTGAGGCTGCCGCTATTTACAATGGCATGATTATTTACATTGGTCATTTTTATATAAAATATCAATCTCTTATGTTACTTTGTTGATTTATACCTATAGGTTGATGGTATTCTGACTGAGTCAAACTGCCAAATCTTAGATGACTTACTGTATTTATAAAGTAGCCAAGTGAGCCTATTTCAGTGAAATTTTCTCAATAGAGTTATTGCATCAGTGTCAAGAATAAGGAAGCAATGTAATCAATATAATAGATTTGGTTTAAACCAAAAAGTGTCAAGATTAAAGCAAGATAATAAATAGATGAAATTCAAATAAATCTTACAAGAAATCTAGTATCAATTGTTAACATAAATCAGTTAGTCCCTCATAGTCCCTTAGATTTCTTATTTTTACTTTATAATGAAGCCATACTTGACCCCTTACATCTATTATCTTCATAACTAAGAATCAAAATCAGTTTTCAGCAGGTAAAGCAATGATCACCTTTGAGTCAATTACATTGTTTGGGAGATCAGCAATTCTTTCATAGTACACAACTTATAAAATGATAAAGGTATGAAAAGTGTGCAAATAAATAACACAAACCTTTACTAATAGTACTAGACTAATGTTTTCAGAACTTACATTCTTGCCAGGCAACCTTACTGAGTGTACAATTTTCCTCATCCAGGAACTACTTTAAAGTCCAGATTCTATTTGTTAAACCAAATTTAAAGTTGAAGTCGGTATATTATAATAAACTGATTTCTAGAATACTAGAAATACAGATAGCAAGAAAAGTTTGTGACCGATTTTTTTTCCAAAATTCATAAAAGATGGAAAATATTTCTTTCTCTAATAGAGCAAATCTATTTCCAAGTGGAGGCAACTCAAATTCACATCGCACAGGTGGTGCTGTGTTGACGACTCAGTTTATTCAAGAACAATTTAGCTTTACATTTGGAGGCTACTCTTCCTAATGAGAAAAAACCCACAACTTTAAACTTTTAAGCCTGTACAGTAGCCTGCATCATCTTATGGAGCTTTGTGTTATTAACATAATGAGCAATGGCTAAATTACTTTCTATAAACATAGCTATTTTATTTACTTGTTTGATTATTAACTAATTTATTTATTTATTTTGTAGTACTGGGGATAGAACCCATTCTACCTCCATTCTACCTCCGAGCCACACCCCCCAGCCCTATTTTTTTTATTCTTTATTTTGAAACAGGATCTCACTGACTTGAGAAGGGCCTCACTAAGTTAGCTGAGGCTATCAGCAAACTTCAATCCTCCTGGCTCAGCCTACCAAATGCAGGAATTACAAGTGTGCACCACCACGCCCGGCTAACATATGTATTTTAAATGGTCACAGAGTGTTTTATTTAAAGATATATAGTAAAACCATGCATATTTTCCCCTCTTTGCAGAATTTTTTCAACATTTAAGTCTAAGATGTCTATTTTTAGGTTAATGTCTTGGTTGTATACCTTTAAGTTGATGAATGTGCATATTTTAAAGTGGATTGTATTTCTGCCTTCACTTCTACACATGTTATGAAAATCCCTACTATCTCATGTTTTTACCAGTACTAGAGTTTAATAATTTAATAAAATTGTTATTTTGTCAAAAAATGTAATTTATTTTAATATATGATATATATGTAGATATATATAGACATAAATATAGACATAGATAGATAGATATAGATAGATATAGATATAGATATAGATGATATAGATATAGATATAGATATAGATATAGATATAGATATAGATTAGATATAGATATAGATATAGATATAGATATAGATATAGATATAGATATATATGGGGGATTGAACCCAGAGGCATTCACCTCTAAGGTATATCTCCAGGCCTATTTTTATTCTTTATTTTGAAACAGGGCCTCACTAAGTAGTTGAGACTAGTGGACAAACCTGAGATCCTCCTATCTCAGCTTCCCAATACTGGGATTACAAGTGTGTGCCATGATGTCAGCTAATATGTATTCTGAATTTAGTAATTTAAAAATATTGTCAATGTATACCTTTTTCATATTCTTTGTCCAGTTTTTATTTAACATATATGACATTTTATCATAGGTTGTTTGATCTATACATACACCTTTTTTATTTATAAAAATATGTTTCATTACACCATTTTAAATCTTATTATATAATTTTGCTTACATTTTCCTATGCAAAGAAAAAATAAAACTTTATATTCTCCTAATGATCAATAATAACCGTTTTCAATACAAACATACTGGATCATTACTTAAAGTAATGGGATCTTTTCTCTGCTGAAAAAGTGCCTAGAAACATTTTTTATGGATAAAAAAGACTGATGAACCAGCTGAGCCCATTGATGGACTCTTAAAAGAAAAGAAGACTAGCTTTCTTTAAGGGGGTTAGTTCTAGATCATTCATTCTTTATTACCCTCAGGTACACATCATTCACCTTTCCTCTGAAATTACTACCCTTAAAACAGGTAAAAACAAAAAACACAGTCACCTGTTCAGTCCAGGACACGCCCACCTGACAACGGGCTGAGGACAGCACTACCCTACTGTCCTAAAAATGCCGGTCAGCAAAATGCTGCATAGACGATGGTGCTTGTTTCTAGAAGTGCCAAGTTGGGACAGCTGGCTTATTCACCCATCATTGCGGCTACAGATTGGGCAACCATGCTGATGGATCTGTGGCTACAAGGCACCTTGATGGACTTCACTCTAGACAAAATCTACATATTTGGCACTGGATTCCTGGGAATTCTCTCTCTAAAGCTGGACCTGCCTGTCTTTTCCCTTCCCCTTATCCGTCGTCCCCTATGAGCAGCGGAGTCCAATTCCTTTACGATATCAAAAGTGGGGAATGATAGACAGGTCAGGCTGGTGCCCGGGAAGGGCTTCTGCCTTAGGACAGAGTCCCGTCCTTGCCCCCACACTTAATTTCAGCTTGTACCCCCTCCCCCTGTTCCCGTGCCTGCCATTCCTGCTGGGCAGTGATTTCAAAGGTCCACTACCTCCGGCCAGGGATGACCTATCTGCCAGCCCAATCTCCAGCCGGACTGACCTATGACAAACCACCAACTCAGCCCAAAACTTTTATAGCTTCCACTGCCATTGTCTCTCTCTGACTTCTTCTTCTCCCGACCCCCTGCTCCCCCAATAAATCTCTTAGCTGTAAAAAAAATAAGGAATAGTGAATTTTTCAGAGGTATATGTATGTGTATTTTATGCCATCAATGAAACACTGTGATAAATACTAACGTTGCTGGTGCAGTTTACTAGGCTTTCCAATGTCCTTCTCCAGAAACATAGAGCTAGAGGAATGGGCCTATGAGCAAGAGGACCAAAGAGCAAGATAAATAAATAATAGAAGATAAGAACAAAAAGATAAAGTATAGATAACAAATAATAAAATCACTGGCATTAAAAAATACCTGCTGATTCAGGGAAACACTTTTGAGAAAATCAAGAGCCATCAAAGAAAATAAAAGCATATAATAGATCTGAAAAATTCCAATCGATATAATAGACACTTCCATGGGAAAAAAAATAATAAATCTCTGAATAGGAAACAATCATTCTGATTATTAGAAACCCTGAAAGGAGATTTGTCAACATGCTGAATCTATTCTGTGGTGAT
This sequence comes from Muscardinus avellanarius, assembly GCF_963383645.1. NCBI lineage: Eukaryota > Metazoa > Chordata > Mammalia > Rodentia > Gliridae > Muscardinus > Muscardinus avellanarius. Next base: position 71,872,255 of record NC_137801.1, read on the forward strand.
AATTCTATTTCAAACACTTCCATAAGTACAAGTAGACAAATATGTATGTTACCTTTACATTCCTTTAAAAATAAATGTGTTTATTTTGAATTTCATTCCTTCCAAGGTCATAGGACATTTAAATTTTAATGTTTGGTTGGCTTTCAAATACATGATGAGGCGAGAATTATTAATTTCATCTTGAGAATGATGGAATAAAGCTCAAAAATGTTCAGAATCTTCTTCAAGGTTACACAAATTCTAAATTGCAAAATTAAAGTTCTCTTTTTGCAGCCTCAAAAGCCTCTTCTCACTTTTCTATTATTTGCTGCCTTTTCAATATTTGGTTTCCTTTCTACATTTTTTCTATTTCACATATTATCAAAATAGATTAGGACTTGTATGAAGGTTCTGTTTACACAACATTTTAATTATTATATTAAATTATTATTATTATATTATTATTAGCAGTCCTAGGGATGGAACCCAGAAGCATTTTATCTCTGAGCTATACCTCCAGTTCTATTTTTTTTTTTTTTTGGTGGTGGTACTGGGGTTCCTGGAAGCCCTTCTACCTCCGGGCTACACTCCCCGACCTATTTTATATTTTTATTTGGAAACAAGGTCTCTTAAGCCAGCACAGCTGGCTTTGAACCTGCACGATCTTCCTGTCTCCACCTGTCAAGCACGGGGATTACAAGCGTGCACCACCACGCCCAGCTACCCCCAGTTCTATTTTTATTCTTTATTTTGAAACAGGGTCTCACTGAGTTGCAGAGGTCCTCACTAAGCAGTCAAAGATATTTGCAAATTGCAATGCTCCTGTCTCAGCTTCCCAAGTACTGGAATTACAAATGTGCCACCACGCCCAGCTTAAGTATTATTTTTCATTCAAGACATAGATCAGGTTTGACAGTGTGTCAAAGTGGAAGGTCATTGTCATTTTCCACTCCATACTACACAATCTCTTCTTTGAATTATTAGAGTTCTCAGATTATTTAGAAAGCTTTACACATCTAAGCATATAGTGTCCTAGATTTTCAGTTAACTGTTTTAAATATTTTACTCTCACTTTCAGATTCTTTAACAAGAGAAATTTTTGTTTTCACCAGCAAGTTAATGATAAAAAAAAACCTTCATACTTTCCACAAATACACATTGACTGAGAGGTATTCTTCTGTACACATAGTGACATAGACACACTAATGCCTTTCCTGTAAAACAATCTGGGTTTTCAAGATTTTCAATTAGATAAAATGAAGTTTTATTTGTTCATGTCATTTCAGAGGCAATTACTTCTATAGAGCTGTTAAGTGTTCTTATGTGAAGACAGTATCTGCTATAATTGCCCCATAGAAGTTTGCAATTTTTTTTTTTTTTTTTTTTTTTTTTTTTTTTTTTTTTGGTGGTACTGGGGTTCCTGGAAGCCCTTCTACCTCCGGGCTACACTCCCAGACCTATTTTATATTTTTGAAACAGGGTCTCTTACGCCAGCACGGCTGGCTTCGAACCTGTGCAATCCTCTTGTCTCTGCCTCCCAAGCGCGGGGATTATAAGCGTGCGCCACCACGCCCGGCAGGAGTTTGCAATTTTTATCTCTTTAAAAATGAAAAAGAAAGGTGTAGTCTTGATCTACCCTCTTGAGTGAAGAATCTTTATGTAATTCAGTATTTATTTTATATAAGGACCTTTTCTCTCTTTAAGTAATTTAGTTTCTTTGTTGACCTTTTCATTAATGTCAATGTCTGATTTTTATTTTTTTTAGAAAAAAGAAAAATGTGAAAATCTCTTAATGGTTGCTGTAACACTCATCTTAAGACCAGATACTCCAGAAATGAATAATTTTCTGTTAACAAAGTACAACTGACCAAAAAGAAGAATAGGAGAAGATCAAAAAGGCAGTCCACTTTGTAAAAGCTATGGAAGTTGCAAATATCAAGCCCTTGGGGTTTACTAGACAGTGTGCACCTTAGCAGGATGCTAATCTCTCCAGACTCCTAAACAAAGATAACTAACAGACAGGTGCCTTTTACGGGGAAAGCAGTGTGACTCAGAGGAAGTACAAAGAGCACCACTGCCCTGAAGCTGTCCTGAGCCACAGCAGTTGTCAGGACCAGGGGAAGAATCCTTCCAATCCTTCACATCATGTCCTGCCCTCTCTCCTTCTCATGTCCATGGCTCCTCAGACCCCTCCAAAACAACTGCACACTTCATTTTCTCACAATGGCTGTCAACCTCAAGGCACTCAGTAATACACAGCTAGGAATGGGCTAAATTCCTACAGAAAAGGAAATACACTTCAAGTAATACTTCACATGCAATACTAGTATCTTATGTAGCCTTTGCCCCTCACCTAATCTGACACATGGTGGTGATACCACCAACAAGCAAATAAGGAAAGTAAACTTCACAGAATTAGAGTGCCCAGCCAGTGCTGGCAGGATTGAGATCATATATAACGAAGAAAAATAGCCTGACTTGGCCAATGTGCATTTACCATAAAACCACATTGTCTCTGTTATGATTTGATGTAGAATAACCCCTGAAGAGCTCGTGCATTAAGATTCAGAGTTACTGTAATTAAGTCACAAAGGTTGTCATCTCATCAGTGGGTGAGTCCACTGGAATGAATTTCTGGGTGGTAATCGAAGCAGTAAAATATGGCTGGAGAAAGTGAGTTCCTGGGGTATGCCCTTAGAGACTGTGCTTGTGTTTTTTAATTCTCTTGCTTACTCTCTCTCTCTACTTCTGGCCTCTGTGATGTGAGAGCAGAATCCTTGCTCTCCCTTTCTCTGCTTCTCACTGCAATACCCTGAGATTGTAGATGGCTTCCCATAAACAGAACACAAAATCTCCAAAAGCTGCGAACAAATCAGTCTTACTTCCTCTAAGTGGCGTGATTAGTTGTTTTGGATTATAGCAGTAAGAATGTTAACTGAGATGGCCTCGATTATTGTTCTCAGCAAATTGTGCCTAATCAGTAAAGTTGATGTCTATGCATTTCTGTCTTAATGATATTATGAAATTGAAAGGGCCATGGAAGAAAAGAGAGGCCAACCTCTTGTAAAATATCTCCATCACAACTGTCTGCCAGCAGATGATTTTCAGCCAATTCAGAAAGTGTTCAGTTTTCCTTAAAGATGCTCTGTGCCAATTCGTGTCCTATTTTCCCCAACATAATGGTTTACTCATCCTATTTTAGTGTGTTAGCAATGACAAGAGAAGAGAGCATGGCCCATGGAAAATTAGCTATCACCTCACCCAGGGTTAATGCTGAGCTGCTCGCAGGACAGTTGTTCAGCTCAACATTGTGAAAGCAAGCGAGCTCACACAAATCGATTAATGTATCATTTCAATTCCTAGATAGATCCCATTCTGCCTACTCCATACTGCCACTACTAATGAAGCAGGCAAATTAAGCATTGCCAGCAGCAGGGGGCAAAGAGAAAGCACAAGCAGAAAAGCTCACAGTTTACAAAAGAATAACCCAGATAGTCACTGGGTATCACTCTCTGGCACTTACACAGCATGGATGGGCTCTATGTGGTTTTTTTAGAGGTGTGTGTGTGTGTGTGTGTGTGTGTGTGTGTGTGAGAGAGAGAGAGAGAGAGAGAGAGAGAGAGAGAGAGAGAGAGGAGAGAGAGAGAGAGAGAGAGAGAGAGAGAGAGAGAGAGAGAGAGAGAAAAGGGAGAGAGAGAGAGAAAGAGATATTAAAGTAACTCCTGTGCAAGATTACTCTCTTTTTCTTTTTCATTACAATTGGACCCTAGATGCAAATGCAATAGAAAGTAACTGAGTAACTGGACCTATCCCAAACTGCCCTCCTTGCAGAGCACAGAATAGATATGAGTTCTCAGATATGACCCATGTGAAAATGAAGTATTTAACACTTCTTTACCCATCTCCATGTAGTGATTCCCACCTTTTTGTCTAAGCTTATTCATTCATTTCCTACTTCATGGCACCTATCTAAAATATCAGCCAACCTTATTGGACCTATTACCTATGTTCTGAATTGTTACATGTATTAGCCTGATGCATGAGTATAGTGGCCTGCCTAGGATTATAGGTCTAGGATATGGCAATTGCTGAATATTGAACACAGCCATCTAGTTTCAGAATCTGCTTTATTCCACTTGAGTAACATCAAAGGTGAGAGAAACTCACCAGGTGGCATTAGTATGGCAATCCACTACCTTCCCCCTCCCTTTTGTACATTTCAGAATGAGCAGACTAGAGTAGGTAGACTCTACTTTGGCCCAGTAACTAAAAAACAAAGGCTTCATGGTTCTTCATGTTTGGGAGCATGCTCTTCTTCTAGAATTAGATGAAGCCAGAGGAAAATATGCTAAGAGCAGAGATGCCACAACCCCAGGTCTCTTCATGCACTAGGAGTCACTCTTCCATGCCCTTGGTTCCTACTCTGAGATTGTGGGATTGGACATGTGTGGCTTTTGTCTCAGATATGCCTTGTCAATTTCTTTCTATGGATACACATAATAAAAAGTTCCATTTCCAAAATGGTAGGATTCTTTCCAATGGATAAAGGAAGCTGCTTTAGGTTAACTTAGTTCACAGTATGGGTTGAAGGTTGTTTATTTTTCCCTTTTAGTTATTTGGAGCTTGATACTAGGCATGAGATACATCACTTCTCTCAGCAGGCATAGATTGCTTTAAAGATCTGTTGTAATTTTTTTATGAACTACAACTTTTTTAGCTAGCTCTATGAACATAATAAAAATGTTCTAAAATTTTAAATCAAATATTATATGTTTCAGGTCAATGGATAGCTGAACTTTTCCTGAGATTGAATTAGTGTCTTTTATAAAGAGAAGATAATAGATGTTGGAAGTATACTATAAATGAACATACATGATTCTCACTAATTTGAAGTTGCTAGTGCTTCTTTTCAAAAGGGTTTGACCAACTCTTGCTCCAACTGTGGGAGAAAAAGAGGAACTTTTACCTCTCATATGATCTCCTATAAGACATTGGCTTATAATTACCCTACATGAGGTTTAGCTAAAATAGCTGAAAAATTGGAAAAGTAAAAATATAAATGATCGTAAGACAATGCATTTTAAAATGCAAGGACTTCCACATGAGTATTTACATACATAAATATATAGACATGCATACATTAAGACCTACTCGTGATTAACTTTCTATTCTATATAAACTCATTAGAAATTACTACTTGACACAAATTTCAGAGATGTCCTGATTCACCAAGGTAAGGAACATTTGTATGGTAAATTTAAAAGTTGAAAGTCATTACATGACATAAATATTGACACATATTTTTGTGTGTGTGTGTGTGGTACTGGGGTTCCTGGAAGCCCTTCTACCTCCGGGCTACACTCCCAGACCTATTTTATATTTTTATTTGGAAACAGGGTCTCCTAAGCCAGCGTGTGGCTGGTTTCGAACCTGCGCCATCCTCCTGTCTCCGCCTCCCAAGCATGGGGATTACAAGCATGCGCCACCATGCCCGGCCACATTTTTTAACATATTTTTTAACATGGCAAAATGCATTTTTCTCCATCCCTAGTGTTATTATAAATAATGGGGAATGATTATAAAAAGCTGATTTAAAAACTTTCTTAACCCATTTATTTGGAATTCATTTCATTTACTAGGTAAACTAATTAGTATTAACTCAAAAATAATAAAACCTTTTTACTCCCCAATTATTTTTTCTATCTAGTACATAATTTCATGATGTTGGGTTAAATGTCATGAGGTTCTAAATTATGATGTATACACATCCATTAACAATTTATACATGTTAGCTCTTCACCTTGAAAGAAAATCTAGAAGTTTCCTTGGACATTTTTAAACTCAATTTGGAGATAACTGAACTTTATCAATCATAATGAGTATAAAAATATAGATTAAAATAGTATTGGAAGATTGACATGAACAATACCTCTACCTAAATAATTCTACTAATATTAGTAGTGGTTAGTATAGCAAACTAATTGTCTAAGTATACATGGAATAATAATTACATTTATAATATCCTTAAACTTATTGATTACCTATTTGATGTCATAGAGTTTACCTATCAACTTATATAAAATCTCTATACAAACAGCTTGTTTTATTTTTTTAATCACTGATAACTCAATCTTTAAAGGTTTTCTTAAATCACAAATCATATATGTCATATTACCATTAAGCCACAACATGGTGAAGTACAATTAAACTTAGTTTAATTTAGTTGACATGTTTAAGGCGAACTAAAGGGTGTCTACATAACAAGTTAAGAAACTCAGTGTCATTCATAATTCATAGCCCAGACAATATGAATATTTGAGACACCAAGTCAGGGCTTTTGACTACTGGGCAACCAAACAGGGGAGCGTTTGGGTATTTACAGCCCAATGCTAATGTTTCTGGTACTCAGTATTCTTTGATTTCTTTCTCTAGCATTCTTTCTCTGCCCCTTTAAATCAGATCATACTATATCACACCATGGAGTTATTCACATGCTTTCAAAAATTTTACTGCATTTGAATAGGTTACTATATTTTTGAGCCAGACAAGAGATGACAAGGGATACCACCAAAAACATGGGATTAGGCTATGGTATAATGGTTTTCCTATTTTTTATCTTTTTAGATTTATCTTTTAAGTATCTCTTTGTCATGACCAAAGATAATGCCTTGAGCCAGGGCATAAGCAATTGTAATAAAATTTGCTTAAATATATGATTGTTAGTATAAGAAACAGAAATGCATATCATAGAAATTCACAAAATATTTTTGACACTAGTAAATGTAATTCTAATATAAATTTTTATTCAATACAAGTTCTTTATAATTAAAGATTTTCATGGTTTGTTTTATTCTTCTCTTTATATAATGATAAATTCACTTTCATTTTATTGTTTTCAGCAACTAATCAAGAACAATCATAGGATCACTGAATTTAATTACTGCAACTCAAGATTACCCAAGCACAAGAAAAATTTAATAGCATGTTTGTCAATAAATAGCACCAGGGATCATGTAGATATCAAATTTGGCAGGAAGAATAAACACATTCATGGTGAAAAAATGCTCAATGAATCAAGATCTGAAGTAGAATTATAAGTTACAGCATTAGTTTCTGTTTAATAGATTATTTAAATTATTATAATATGTACTATTTATTTATTTATTTATTTATTTATTTATTTATTTATTTTGCAGTACTAGGGATTCAACACAAAGGCATTCTACCTCCAAGCTACACCCCCACTCCTATTTTTTTATTCTTTATTTTGAAACAGGATCTCACTGTGCTGCAAAGGGCCTCACTAAGTAGCAGAGGTTGACCATGAACCTGGATCCTCTTGTCTCAGCCTCCCAAGTACTGGGATTAAGTTTAACTTTACCAATTTAACAAGACAGTGACTTAGTGCCATCTTTTCCAAATAAAAGTAACTAACTAACTAAATAAATAAATAAATAAATTTATTTATTTATAAATAAATAATTAAATTTATTTATTTATAAATAAATAATTATTTATAAATAAATAATTACAAGCGTGCGCCACCATGCCCAGCCACATTTTTTAACATATTTTTTAACATGGCAAAATGCATTTTTCTCCATCCCTAGTGTTATTATAATAATGATTATAAAAAGCTGATTTAAAAACTTTTTTAACCCATTTATTTGGAATTCATTTCATTTACTAGGTAAACTAATTAGTATTAACTCAAAAATAATAAAACCTTTTTACTCCCCAATTATTTTTTCTATCTAGTACATAATTTCATGATGTTGGGTTAAATGTCATGAGGTTCTAAATTATGATGTATACACATCCATTAACAATTTATACATGTTAGCTCTTCACCCTGAAAGAGCTAACTTAGTTTAATTTAGTTGACATGTATAAGGCGAACTAAAGGGTGTCTACATAACAAGTTAAGAAACTCAGTGTCATTCATAATTCATAGCCCAGACAATGTGAATATTTGAGACACCAAGTCAGGGCTTTTGACTACTGGGCAACCAAACAGGGGAGGTATAAATTATTATACCAAACTTTTTGGTATAATGTTGGTACCAAAATTATTTAGGTACCAAACTTGTGGGCTAGAGATATAGTTTAGTCACAGAATGTCTCTGGATTCAGTTCTCAGCCAAAAATAAAACCCAAAAAACATAAGAGGCACCACTAAGACTTAGAGAATTAAAGATGAAATAAACTGTATCTTAAATGATGGTAATTTTGCAAGTAGACAAACTAGGGCACAGTATAATCTACATAGAGAAAACGATAAAAAAAAGTCAATAATGAAGGAAAACATGACATTCTTTCATAATTGTAGACTAATGAGCTCCTGCCACAAAGACCAAAAAAAAAAAAAAAGAGTAATGATTATTACCAGTATTTTAAAACGGAGAACAGGCTTGAGATCAAACTGAAAACTTAAGAAGTTTGGATGTTATCAGGAAAGGCAAGAAGCCAAGGTTTCTACATCTATGTGGGGCATAAAATCTATTCTTCAGGAAAATAGCCTATGGATACTAAACTCTAATTAAGTTTTTTTTAGCTTCTCCATATACTTCCTCAAAGAAAAGACTGAATATTTTAAAATAAACTCAAAAACTCTCTCAAGCTTTATAGGGTTATTCCTCATAAATATTCAGTGGCTATTGTATATCTGTACTTATTCTATAATTAAACCATAAAGACTATCTAATTGACCATTGATTCACATTGATTGTAATATCCATTTACTTCCAGCACAATACAGCAATCTCATCAGAAATAAATATGGAAGACAATTGGTCTAATGAAAGTTAACAATATTCTATCTATAGATTTTTGAAATGGGTTTAAAAATGAATAAAATGATTTTCCCTCCCTACTCAAAAGGGGGAGCAGAAGGAGAAAAAAGGGAGTGAGATGGAATGTTGCTTTCCACTTTTGTGAATTTTCTGTCTTACATAATTAAATATTTCTTACCCACTTTTTTCAGAATTGGGAATTGATCCCGGAGTGATCTAACACTGAGCTTTTTCCATACTACATTTATTTATTTATTTATTTATTTATTTATTTATTTATTTATTTATTTATTTACAGTACTGGGGATGGAAACCAGGGGCATTCTACCTTTGAGGTATACACCCAGCCCTATTTTTTATTCTTTATTTAGAAACAGGGTCTCACTGAGTTGCAGAGAGCCTCACTAAGTAGCGGAGGCTGTCCACAAACTGTGGTCCTCCTGTCTCAGCCTCTCAAGTGGTGGGATTACAAGTGTGTGTCACCAGGCCCGGTTGCCTACTCCTTTTAACATTTTATTTTGAAACAGGGTCTTGCTACGTTGCCCAGGCTGGCCTGGTACTTGTCACCCCTTCCCTCAGCCTCCTCAGTAAATGGAATTACAGCACTATGCCTGATTCAAGTAGAATTGTATGTCAAAGAAAAAAAATCAAAACAAAATCTATAAGGTACTTATCTCATAATAACATTAACAAAAGACATTTCATAATAATGAATTATAAGAATGGATACAGTATAATCAGTTATTTCTTGTGAGAAAGAAAGCAATACTTTTTAGAAAGAGAAAATACTAGAAAGAAAAAATATTTTTCAGAAAGAGAATTAGGGCGACCATGGTACTCTGGGAATTGTTTCCCCACAGACACAAGCTGAACAACTATTCAGACACCAAACTACCTTTACAAGAGATACAGAAAGCACATGAAAAGCCACAGCCACTGTCCTTAGTACAACAAACTCAAAAGACACAAGGAAGGAGGCAAGCAGAAAAGAAAGAATGGCTTCTGTCACCTTCTTCAACTCCAAGCTGCACAGCCTGGAAATGACACCTCTTATGTGGGAAAGGGCAAAGGAATTAAATTTAGACCTTGGACTTGGAACTAAGTACTACTCATGCCAATTAAAATCTACTAGTTGGAAGATACCTATGACTTCTACCACCAAGACTATACCTGCAGACTGAGTTGCTAAACATCTGGTATACTCTTCCAGCCAGAGGTGGGAGAACACAGAGTAAAACTAGCAAAGAATTTGCCTTAGATTTCATTGACAGTCCTAAGTGGTGAGAATCAGCACCAAAGGCCCCTTACACAGTCCAGTACCATTACATGTAACCTCTAGACCTGTGTCAACCTCAGACAGACCTGCCTACCCACGAGAAACATCAGTTTGGGTTTATATTATTGCCATCCTCAAGGATGGTTTGTGCAGACACCCTTTAAGATTGTACAGGTTGCTGTGGATTGCAGGGACCCCTGTGAGATTCAGACGTGACCTGATTTTACATCAGCTGTGGTCACCAAGAGATTGTATCTATCAATGTTCTCCAAACTTAGGCAACAAAGCTATAGCCAGTCCAGTGCTTGAATGCAGAAATATAGACCAGCCCTGGCACCAGGCAGAGCCCTGCATTCTGGTGAGATGGAATCAAATTTCAGCCTGCTTCTATATCAGTGCCACTGCCAGCATTGGAATGGGCCTCAGTGTGACCTAGAGACTGTGTAAGACCTTGCAATTGTACTGTTTAGGTGCAACCAGTTTAGGCTCAGCCTAGTGGGAGAAAAAAATAGCCTTCACCGACATTACCCCAACCTCAGGTAGTATATCATGGAACAAGTCCCCATTTACTGGGAATTGAACAGAGGGGCTAGCACAACACTTTGTGCTGAAACATTGTACCTAGTTGGTGAAACCAAACACTAGAGAGATCTTCACATTCCCAAGCCCAGGCATTTCTTGGGATAGTCTCTGGAATAATCTTAATGCCAAAAAGAGATCTGTATCACCAGTCTATTAGACTTCTATTCTGGCCAGCATCACCTGTGGTTGATTTTGGTGGTCTTGACCATGGGCTTACCTCAGCAGCAGTGAACAGACCACAACAGTGTGGGTTTGGGTTTTAACTCAGTGTTGTGCTGGTACTGTGAGGCTATAGGCTTAGGCTATATGATACAGATGATACAGCTTCATGACATTATCGATCATAGGTGTTGCTCTGAAGCCTGGAGCTGGTCTACCCATGGTAAAGAATATCACAATGCCTGACAATTAGCCAGTGACTGAGCTGTGTGGGAAAATCTAGTCCCAGGGAAAGACTTACAAGTATGGATTATGCTTCCTAGATATTCTCCTGGTTCATTTGGAACAACACAATGTAGATTTGGGACAAACCCAGGATTGTATTACCATCTAGTGCTAATACAGTGACAATACACTAACAGATTACATGGAAAACCTGAATTTGGGTACCATCCAGTTAGGAAATAACAGAAGTTACAACAAGCTCAGAGAAAATAAGCAGCCTACTTAGAATTTCTGTAAAGACATGCACAAACAAAACCAGATTGGGAAGACTGAAATAAATATCTAATCTTAACAATGCTCAGACAAAATTGCATACAAAGTGTCAAGAGCTCTCAGAAAATCATGACTTTCTCTAATATTCAAAATGAAGAACTAGAAATTGACCAGGTCCTAATTAGTATGGAAGAATTCTCAGATGGAGACTTTAAAATAGCAATTTATAAAAAATCCAATGAGAAAAAAAGCAAAAATAAGAAAAATTAATTCAATACTCTAACAGAGAAATTTACCAAAGAGATAAAAACAATTAAAAAGAATAAAAAATAACATGGGGAGATATGGGGTAAAAGTATAGAATTTTCTTATTAGTTTATTTTCATTTTTGCTCTTAATTGTATGATGGTAATTTGCTATCATTTCAAAATAGCTTGCTATAACTAAAAGATATTAACTAACCCAAAATTAGTAAAAAGAAAAAATAATAAAGATCAGAGCAAAAATAAAATATATAGATACTACTCCTACACACACACACACACACACACACACACACACACACGCATGAATGCACACGCACACACAGAGTCAGTGAAATGCAGGACTTGTTCTTCAGGAAGATAAGCAAAATATACAAACCCCTAAGTAGACTAATAAAGGAAGAGAGAATGCTCACATAAGTAATATCAGAGACAAAAAGAAATACTAGAGAAATAAAAAAGGTTATTATGGAATAATATGACCAACAATACACCAAAAATTTGATAACAAAGAAGAAATAGGTAAATTCCTGGATATACTTACTTTACTAAGACTGAATAATGAAGAAATAGAAAGAGATCAGTAGCAAGTACCAACACGGAATTGGTAATTTAAAATATATATCCCATCAAAGAAAATCTCAGGAGCAGATCAAATTGCTTCACATCTAAGGTCTACTATATATTTAAAGAAGAACTGATATCAATCATTCTTAAATTATTTCTAAAAGTAGTAGGGGAATAAATACTTCCAAACACATTCATTGAAACCAGAAATATTCTATACTAAAATAGAAAATGTATGCAACAAGAAAGAAAACTATAGGCCAATATCCTTGATGAACATTGAGGCAAAAATTCTCGGCAGAATTCTAGCAAAGTAAATCTAAAGGCACGTTAAAAAAACTATTTGTCATGATTAAGTAGGAGATATTCCAAAAAGGCAAGGATGGTTCAATACACACAAATCAACAAACAACAACACTAATTTCATCAAGAGAATGCCCATGGGTTCAATCCCTGGTACCAAAATAATAAAATAAAATATATAAAAAATAAAGATTAAAAAATATTGGGCTGGGGTTGTAGCTTGGAAGTAGAATGCCTCTGGGTTCCATCCCCGGTATCTAAAAAAAAAGTAAAAAATAATAAAATAAAATAAAATAAAATAAACACAGTGTACTATTTTAGCAGTATGAAAGACAAAACCATATAATCTTCTTAATGGATTCAGTAAGAGCATTTGGTATAATTTAATATCACTTTATATTTAAAAAATACTCAACAAATAAGGTATACTATTAGTCACCTCAACATAGTAAAAGACATATATAATGAGATTTTAACTAACATGATACTGAAAGAGAAAAATCTGGAAGCTTTCTCTTTAAGATATAGGATAGTTAAAGGTGCCCACTTTCAACATATACTGCTGGAAATCCTACCTAGAATAATCAGAAGAGAAAGACATTAAGTATTTATAAACTAGAAAAGAGGGAGTCAAATTGCTATTGTTTGTAGATGGCATGATTTTACATATAAAAACTCAAAGGCTTCATAAAAATAGAACAAATAAATAAACTCAGCCAATTTTCAGGATAAAAAAAATCAACATATGAAATAAATACCTTTACTATATGCCAATAACAAGTTATCCAAAATAAAAATGTGAAAATCCTCCTTATTCAGAATAGCTACAAAAAATAAATACCTAGGACCCATTTAACCAAGGAGAAAAGATATTCTTAAAATTAAAACTATAAAATATTGGTGAAAGAAACTAAAGAAAAAGAACAAAAAAGATATCACATGTAATGGACTGGAAGCATCAATATTTTTAGAGTGACCACACTACCCAAAACAATCTACGAACTTAAAGCAGTCTCCATCAATACCAGGACATTCTTCAAATAACTAATATAGTTCTAAATTTTGTATGAAAAAAATTCCAAGTATACACACATACACACACATGTGCACACACATGTATACAGATACAGCATATACACGCACATACATTATATATATGTATATATATACATGTATATGTGTGTGTGTGTGTGTGTGTGTGTGTGTGTGTGTGTGTGTGTGTGTACACACAGATAAGTATAGGAGAATTAAGGGCCTAGAAGTAAACCCATACACATCTAGAACCAAGTGATTTTCAACAAAGGTGCTATGAATACATATTTGACAAAAGACCTTTTATCAATAAACGCTGCTGGGAAAAATTGAATAGACACATACAGAATAATGAGAAAATGAAACCACCAGAAGATTATAAAACTTAGTGCTTCTGCACAGCCAAGGAAACACCCAATAGAGTAGAGGGACAGTCTACAGAATGAGAGAAAATATTTGCAAATTATACATTTGACAAGAGGTTGATATCTAGGAAATACAAGAAACTATGAAAACTCAATAGGAAGAGAAAAATGTAAGTACTGGACTTAAATAGACACCTCTGCAAAGAAGATATACAAATGGCCAACAAAAAGCATTTAAAGACATGTTTATTGCTAATCATTAGCAAAATGCAACTAAAAACAATGAGCTATTACCTCACCTTAGTAATAATGGCTATTTTAAAAAAATCAAAGATTACAACTATTGGTAAGGTTGTGAAGAAAAAGGAACATTTCATGTTGTTAGTGGAATGTGTATTAGTACAGCATTGTTGAAAACAGTACAGCGGTTGGTCAAACAAATAAAAAGAGAATGACCATAGAATCCAACAACTCCAACCCTGGGAATAATATATATGTAAAAAGGGAATAAAGTCAGTTTATTGCAAAGATACCTGCTTACCCATGTTCACTGCAGCATCATTCAAAAGAGATAGAAATAACTGGATGCCCATCCCCTGGTGAATGGATTAACAATATAACAAATACACAAAATGGGACCCTATATAGTCTTAAAATGAATAAATTCCTTTCATTTTGGGCAAAAAAGATGAAACTGGAGATCATTATGTTGGGTGAAATAAACCAGGCATAGGAAGAAAGTACCAAATAATCTCATTCTTGTGTGGAATCTAAAAGAGTTGTGAGTTGAATGGTGGTTAGCAGAGGCTGAACAAAGTAGCCAGGAGGCTGGGAAAGGGTTAATAGTGAGTACTAAACATCTGTTAAGAAGAAATAAAAAGTCTCATGTGTCATTGCTAGTAGAGTGGCTACTGATAATAATAATAATAATATAGTTTGTATTTCAAAAAGCTACAGGAAAGAATTTTGCATGTTCTCACCATAAAAAAGGATAAATGAAGAGATAGATGTTTTAACCCAATTTAAGCATTACATAATATATTCATTTTGATATATCATGTAATCCCCCATTTGTTTGATTGTATACTTGTATGCATCAATTAAAATTAAGGTAAAAATGTACATATAGATTATAAGAAATTTAATAAGTATTTAGGAATACAAGAAAAATTACTTTTACTTATGCTATCTCATACAAGGATTGTGATTGATCATTATCCTGCATATAATTTCAAATAACTGTCCTGAAATGAAGAAATGAGTTAGAGCCCAAAGACTTACTTCATTTGTTGTTTCATGAGAATGATATTGCCCATCTCTAACTCTTGTCATGCAGGTCTAAGTACCTCAGAACTGTATTAGGAATGATTTCTGATTAACATAAAGGAAGATTGTCAGAGATAACATATTATGCAAGATTAATGCAAAGTTAAAGGGTTAAATATTTCTGTATCCAAATAATTTAAAGCACACAAAAAGATCACATTTTAATTTCATCTGTAGACCATTTGACTCATAAAAATTTAAAAATTAAAAGGGAAGAACAAATGCTGAAAATTTAATTATGTTTTTTTTTTTTTTTGGTGGTACTTAGGGTGGAACCCAGAGGCTTTCTACTTCCAGGCTATACTCCCAGACCTATTTTATATTTTATTTGGAAACAGGGTCTCACTAAGTTGCTGAGAGCCTCACTAAGTAGCTGAGGCTGGCTTTGAACCTGTGCGATCCTCCTGTCTCAGCCTCCCAAGGGCAAGGATTACAAGACTGAGTCACCATGCCCAGCTTGATTGGCACGTTTAGAGGTCTACTAAGCAATACAATAAACACAAATAAATAAGAACTAATCTTCATTGCTAAGGCATAACCAAGGTAAACATTAGTAGAAATGATTTATACATTCTCTTTTTAGTCCCTTTCCTAAATTATTCACCAATTTGAATCTGGTTCTAAAATGTGTCTAACATGAGGCATTGAACTCTGTGGTATGGGATGAGGGACTTTGATAATCCATATCAATTTGTGACCCTAAAAATTATAATAAACCATTACATATACCTTACTACTCAGTCTAACAGGTGAATGGGTAAGTAAAACATATAATGATGGCCAAATGATCTTTCTGTATATTTTTATTTTCAGGACTACTATTTCATTTATTTCTGATATCTTCAAATTGCCTCTTGTCCAGAAGACTATAATCTTTCTGAACCTGTGGAAAATATTACTCTTTGGTAGCAGATAGCAAGAGTTATTTGCACAGGTAGTCCTTCAAGTTTTCACTTACACAGAACTGCAATTTATTTACCATTTATTGGTCTTCTTTAGAAGTCTGCTTTTACTGTGATTTGGACTATTTAACAGCCTCTTCTAATATAGACTCTCAGAGTTGCACAAATCAGCAGGATAAATAACCAAGTATAGCTTGTTCACAAAAATAAACTATTTCATTTTTTATAATCACACTAAAGAAAATGTATTCATCATTTAAAACAACATGCATCTGTAAGTTTTTTTTTTTTTTTTTTACTTTTAAAAGTGTGGACCACAGTGCCTGAGAATAATTATAGTCCATTTTCAAGTATGGCTAAATAATTTAGCATTTAAAAAAAAACAACATGCAAGAATTGTATGTATCTGAACCAGTAACAATAAATCCTTTATGCCTAGATTTCTAAGTACGTTCATGTCAACCTTCCATTTATTAACCTGATTTGGTATTTTTTGTTTGATATTTAAAGAATTACACTTTGATAGAGGATGTGTTTGTACAATGGAGGGGATCAGACTTCAGCTTGAGAATATGCTGTATGTCCTAAATTTTAGATATATTCAAATTCTGCAGAATTTGAAATTATCCAATTATTCAATATAATCTAAATATATCACAAAAGATGTCTGTCTCAGTAGCTCTGTTCAGTCTACTTTAAAGATTATAGGTCACAGCAAGGAAACTAATACAAGTTGACTATAATATTTATAGATAAAAAATTATATGCATAAACATTTTTAAAAATATAAGATGGCATACGGCTAGCAGATTCTGATGCATATTCTCCCAACTTATCATCAAAGCATATACAGATAGAAATGACAAAACTTTAGAATAGGTTTGAAAACTAGGACAGAAATTATCTTTTTACAGATATTGGATGTCTTGCTACAACCATTAGACAATGGATCCAGATAAAGACAGCTCTACACTGGCATCATCAAATGGAATAAATACATTTTGGGTCATGACACTGTAGTCCCCCCAAATGGTAGGCAAACCTTCATTCCTCCCTTACCCTACACCATTGTTCCCAAACACCCAGGAACTGTACCCAAAGAAAACTTGCCAGGAATATTTTTCATTTCTGATTCATATACAGTTACATTTCTGCAAAGCCAAGTGTTAAAAATGAAATATTATATGTCTAAAAATAACTTCAGGCTCAATCTTTCTATCTCATGAGTATGATGGGAATGGAGACATATCTATTCAGACTGATCCAGAATATTCAGTAATAAAAAATAAACAAATACATATGAATAAGTAAATAAAGTCTCAAAGCCTTTATTCATAAATTTGGGGAAAAAAACTAGAGCAAAATGTAAAAAGTACATAATACATGAAAGAAAGAAATACATCTCTATGAAGACTTAAATATTTCTCCCTAAAAAGGACATATTAGTAGTAAGAAAAGCAATGTTACATTTTGAAATGTGCAATCCACAGAAGGAAAATCCTTCTAGGAGACATTTTTGTCATTACAAGAATGTGGATAGCAGCAGTTCAAGAGGTAAGTTATTCTTTTTCACATCCTACCTTTCTGCAAAAATATAAATAAATCGGGTGGTCCTGACAGGGGAACATGGTACCTCATTAGAGTGAAGGGCCACTGGGTAAAAATTCTGCCAGAAGCTTGAACTGAGCCTATAATCAGCTGAAATCCACTTCTAGAGTTGCTGCAGATCTGAGAAGATAATTTCACAGCTGAATAGCATGACACAATACTCAGCTCTGTCTCCTGTGTCTTTGCAAACACTATCTGAAGCAATTCCCCTTGTTTTAGGAAGAAGAGAATGTGAGCCCATTGAGGGGCTATTAAAAAAATAAAGGAAAGGCAATCTTATTAAAAAGTGCAAAGATCAGTGTAAAAGTTTACAAAATGACTCATTTTCTTTAATGTGACATGGCAAAATTAAATCTGATATTTATAAAAGAGGATAGAATTTCAAAACCAAAAAGTAATTTGGCTTACAAAAGCAATAAAAAGAGAAAATATAAGAGAAGATCATAAAGAAAAAGAGAAAGATACAAAGAGAAATTAATTATATACATACAAACAAATACACAGTACTTATAAATATTATAATGATACTGTATCAATTAAAAATAAAATTTCTAAGAAAGATTCATTTATTAACCTATACACATGTATGAGGTAATGCTTATTCAAAATAGCTGGATTCAACCATTCTACAACATACCTATATATCAAAACATCCTGTTATACTCATCAAATAAAATTTAAAAATTAAAGTTACTGAAAAATGTTTAAAATACCAAATTGAGAGAAAAATTACCAATAGAGGCATTAAAGAGAAAAAACAGATGAAAATTAAAGTGATATAGGTATAAGCCTGAAAATAACCTCCTAAATAAAGAAAAAGCAAAAACAAAGGAAATATTGAAAATATTGAAAGACCACCAAACAACTAGTAAAGAGGAAAAGAAACAGCCAAATATAAATAAATAAGCCAATAAAAATAGATCATTGAAATAAAACAGAAAACTAATGAGATAAAATTAGAAATGTTCTGAAACGAAACGAGTAACTGTATAGATCGAAGTGGCTTATCACACTTCAATGATTATCATTTGTACAGCTTGGCACAATTTGGCTAAATTCAAGAACAGCATGTAAAACAAAATTTCACATCACCTACCAGATTAAAAACATTTAGATACAATAGAGCAGCACAGAGATATTTAAAAGGAAAAAAAAAGGAGTGCTGTTGATCAATCCACAATACCCTAAAGACAAACATAAAAAAGTATTATGAAAAAAGAATATAAAGTGTATAGATAATAAAATAACAAAATAAGACTTAATACAAGAATACAATGCAAGTAGACTTAACTATAAGAGTTTATTTTTGAAGAAGCAGAAAAACATAAAAGCATGTTTAATATTTTATCTTAGGTAGTGGGAATAAAATTATTTTCATTTATTTGGTTTTCATTCATATAGAAGTAAGAAATTAAAAAAAAATTCTTAATGAACGAGAAAGCACTTTTAAAAGGTAAAAAGCCAGGTGTCTGCCTTCTGAAATAGTGATAATGAAGAGAAGATAAAGGTTGTACGGATCATGTTCTAAAATAGAGTACAAAAGAAAGAAAAATAGGTTGGATAGAAAGCACATAATCATGTTATAAAACAAAAATTATCAACTATATATAAGAATAATTTCACTTGGTTCTTCAGATAAGTTGTAATTCAATTACATACAGTGATAACTATTTTATAAGGACCATCCCTTAAGTTGAAAGAAAGGAATAAAAACACATTTAAAATAAAATGCATAGGGCTGAGTGTAGTGGCGCACACTTGTAATCGCACTAATTGGGAGGCTGAGACAGGTTCAGGCCAAGCCTCAGCTACTTAGTAAGGCCCTCCCACAACTTAGTGAGACCCTGTTTCAAATAAAAAATAAAAAATAGGGCTGGAGATGTAGCTTGGAGGTTGAATGTCCCTAAATCCAAACCCCATAAAATAAAATAAAATAAAATAAAATAAAATAAAATAAAATATGTAATATTTTTAAAATGTTTGTTAAATACATCTGAAAGCTTTTTATAAAAGTCAAGATGACATAATTAAAGTGAAATTTTACAATATTTGTGTAAAGATGATTTTTTTGTGTGGGGGTCTGGGGATGGAACCCAGGGACATTTGACCTCCAAGCTGTACTCCCTGCCCTATTTTTTTTTTTTTTTTTACTCTTTATTTTGAATCAGGGCCTCACTGAGTAGCTGAGAACAACGATTCCCCGGTCTCAACCTCCATAATGCTGGAATTACAAGTGTGCACCACCATGCCCAGCTCATAAAGATGATTTTTATAAAGAAATGTATCAATATATATTTCTCATTGAAATTATTCTGTAAGGATATATACATTCCACAACTTTATAATTAAAATAATTTAAAGTAGCATTGCAATTATACAAACTTCTTCATACTAAAAATGAAGCAACCCAGATGTAAGGATCTATTATGAAATTAGATATTAAGGTATGAGATTTATGAAGTCAATATATAGCTCTTTGTCCTAAGAAAGCAATAAGCAAAAGCCAAGTCGAGACTATACAATTTTTTTTCTTTTTTATTGGTGCATTGTAGTAGAGATTATACAATTTAAAGAATATTATGAGAATTCGTTTTTTTGAAAGTTATGCCACAGAAGTAAATAACACACTTTCATATGCAAAGTCAGTGGAGGCAAATTGCTTGTACAACAGTCAACACAGACAAATATATATTTGTGTCACAATGTAAAACTAATAAAAATTAATGTAATATATCTAAAAATCAACTAGAATTGTTTTTGAAAAAATCTTCTAAATTATCTCATACAAATAAGAAAAACCATAGTGTTCTCCCTAATAAAGTTACTGCCAAAATAGAAAACAAAGCAACAAATAAAATATGCTAGGAATTTGTTATTGATAAAAAAATGTACCTTTCAGAATATAGGGAATATAGACAAAACCATACTCTAAAATAATTGCATGACTGCATAAGTTTTCATTATATGATAAGAAAGGACAATTTAAGGGCTAAAGTTTAGGTAGCTCAGTGGCAAAGCGCCTGCTGGCTCTCTGGGTTCAATCCCGGGTTCCAAAAAAAAAAAGACAAAAAAAAAAAAGACAAAAAAAAAAAAGGACTAAAGTTTATATTCAGTAATATAAATGGCCTAAGAATATGTATTTAGAGATTTAACTTAATAAAGATTAAGTAGCAAAAAGTGAATTTGCGATATGAAATCAGGAGTTAAAGTGGTATATTAAAAAAAATCCTTATTTCTTTCATTTTTGAAACAAGGCGATGTATACATAAAACATAGAAATCAAGGAAGAAATTATATATTAGACATGAGTATTTAAGAAAGATGTGAGACCACAGAAAAGAAAATGATAAGACTATAAATAAAAATATCATTTAATTCTAATATTGAGAATCTTTTAAAACATTCACTTCTCAAAAATAGGCAATATTATCAAAGCTATTTCATTAAGAGGTTGGTTACTTACTTCAGTAAATCCATAACCATAGAAGTTATATAAACATTAGTAAGGAAACGTATCTTGCCTGAAGAGTTACAGGATCAGAAGAATAATAAGAATAAAATTAATGAAATAAGTATCCATTTACAATACCTTAAACTATAGTAGGATGTAGAAATAATCAAAATCTTCACAATTCACTTTTAAAAACTTGTTTAATTTTAGTATAAAAATGGCAAAGAAAGAAAGCATTAACCATGCTTCTTTACAGATATTGGTACAAGATACTTAATATTTTATAGCCAATTTACTTCAGTTGTATATGACCATTATATTCCATTAAATAGAACTAGAATTTATATTT
Source organism: Muscardinus avellanarius (assembly GCF_963383645.1). NCBI lineage: Eukaryota > Metazoa > Chordata > Mammalia > Rodentia > Gliridae > Muscardinus > Muscardinus avellanarius. Next base: position 71,893,707 of record NC_137801.1, read on the forward strand.
CCTAATAATAGCTTCTAGTAGTTAAGTAGTGATGGTAAAAAAAAAATTAGAACACTCATAAGACTACTTTATTAATGGGTTAATAGGAATTGTTTCCATAGCTACAGCAGAGCTGTGCAATAGATTTTAATATGTATTTCTTATAAAGTTATCATAAACTGACAGAAATACAATATTTTCTTAATATGGTAAAAAAAAAAATAGAGAGCTGCAATCAACTGCTAGTGTTGCTTATATAATGATGGGTGCAGAAGACCTGAAATAGGAAAACAAATTAATCTTTAAAAACAAAGAAATAGGAGTGCCTTCAAATGCCACTTTTGTTTTTGTATTTCACCTCCCAGGCAATCCACTCCCTAGTTCTCTATCACCAAATTTATCCTTCTACTCTTTGTTCTTTTCCGCAGTGGTGGATGATGGGTAACACCTTGTGATAGGGATCCTAGATCCACATTTCTGACATATACACCTTCTCTTAGGCAAGATACAAGCTGAGACCTTTGGACCCAAAAGGCCTACAGGATAAAAATTAGCAGTGGATCAAAAATGAGGCTGCCTCTCTTCTATTGCTTCAGCTACTCAAGGGCCTTGCTACAGAAAAATCCCCAGGTCTGGGCCTCCCCTTTCCTATTTCCTTTTTATTCTTTATGGTCCAGCTGAATTTTCTCCTTCAAGAATCTGGTTGCATTATTTTACTTTGTACAGAGCTATAATTGACTTAGAATATGCTGCACATATTTAAAATATATAATCTGATATGCCTGGGGAAGTGCATGAATCAGTGAAGCCATAAACATAATCAAACTTGAGAATGTATTCACAACCCTCACAAGGCTTCTTGTGTTCCTTTATAGTCCTTCTACAACCAACCTGCTCTTTCCCAGAAACAACTGATCTTCTCTCTATATATACACTTTGCATTTCCTAGAGTTTTGTTTTAAAATGTATGGAGTCAGAGAATCTTCTCTTTGGGGATTGTCTTCTTCCACTCAACGTAAATAGTTGGAGATTTCTCTCTGGAATAGTATCAAAAGTATGTTCCTTTTTATTACTCCTCAGTGCCCCATTATATGAAGACACTGTAATTTATTTATCCACTAACTTGATGGTCGTTTACCGGTTGCATGTTACAAATAAAGTTGCTATATTCCTGGTGTACAAGTCTTTGTAAGGGCACATGCTTTCATATCTCTTGGTTAAATACCTAGAAGCAGCCGGGGGTGGTGGCGCACGCTTGTAATCCCCGCGCTTGGGAGGCAGAGACAGGAGGATCGCGCAGGTTCGAAGCCAGCCGGCGTAAGAGACCCTGTTTCAAAAATATAAAATAGGTCTGGGAGTGTAGCCTGGAGGTAGAAGGGCTTCCAGGAACCCCAGTACCACGAAAAAAAAAAGAAAAAAAAAATACCTAGAAGCAGAATGACTAGGTCATGTGACTATAATTATGTTTCTTTTAAGAAGAAACTATCAAGCCATTTTCCAAAATGATTTTACCACATTTATATTCCCATCAACAGAGTATGAAAGTCCTAGTTCTTTCATATCTTTGCCAATATTTGGTACAATCCATCATTTCACCTCTTTTTCTCAGTCTGTAGCTTGTATTTTTATTCTCTAAATAATGCCTTTCAAAGATAAGTCTTAATTTTAATTATGTCCAGTTCATTACATTGTTTCTCCATGATCAAAATTTTGTTGTCCTCAGAAATCTTTGCCTAATATAAGGTCACAAAGACTTTCTTCCATGTCTGTCGTAGAAGGTTTCTACTTCTAGGTTCACATGTATGTCTGTGATCCTTGGAATCACAGTGGTGTGAGCATAGGATATTCTTTTTGTTTGTTCGATGGATGGATATCAATCATCACTTGTTGAGAAGACTACTTTCTCCCTTGATAATCTTCCATGCTATTGCCAAAAACTAGTTTTATGTGCGTGGAATTTATTTCTGGATACTCTAAAATGTTTAATCCATCTACCTGTTTACCATGATTTCAATTTCATAGTGTATTGGGTACTAAAAGTTTATAGCACTTGAAATAAGAAACGTTGGCTGTTCAAATTTGTTCTTCCTTTACAAACTTGTTTCAGTTATTTTAGGTCTTTTGCAATTCAGTATGCACTTCAGCATTTTAAAATGTGTCAATTTTCCCTAAAAAAAATCTGCAGGGATTTTGGTTGGGACATGTTGAATTTATAAATAAATCTGGGAGAATTTTCCATATTAACAATACTGAGTCTTCCAATCCACCTTATACATTATTTATGTCTTCTTTAATTATCTCAGTAGCATTCTGTAGTTTTCAGGATACACACCTTAGGAGTTTTGTCTGATTTATCCCTAAATTCTTCATATTTAGATGTTATTGTAAATAATGTTTTTATTTTTGATTGTTGTTAATAAAAATAAAGTTTTTCTTCTATAATAATCTGCATCCTATAAACTTAGAGAACACACTAATTTCAGTAAGAACATATATATATATATATATATATATATATATATATATATATATCAGTAAGAATATATATAATTATTCTTTTTGGTGGTACTGGGGTTCCTGGAAGCCCTTCTACCTCCGAGCTACACTCCCAGACCTATTTTTTACTTTTTTAATATTTGGAAACAGGGTCTCTTAAGCCAGCATGGCTGGCTTCAAACCTGCACGATCCTTCTGTCTACACCTCCCAACTGCGGGGATTACAAGCGTGCGCCACCACGCCTGGTGCCAGTAAGAATATTTTTAAAGACTTCATTACATCTTCTACATTGATGGTTGCTTAAAAATGAAAAGTCTTACATCACTTTTTCCAATCAAGATATCTTTTATTTATTTTCTTGCCTTATTCTACTAGCCAAAACTTCTGTGTAATATTCAAAAGAATGCTAATAACAGATATCTTGTTCTTGATCTTAGGCTAAAAGCATTCATTTTTCCCTTTATATATAATATTAGCAACCGTTTTTTCACATATTTTATCATTTGAAGAAGATTCCTACTATTCATAGTTTGCTGAGATTTCATTAGAAATATATGTTGAATTTTATCAAATGCTTTATCCACATGTAATGAAATCATGATGCTGAAATGATATGACGAATGACATTGATGGATTTGGGCATGTAATACCAACACTGCATTTCTGAGATAGATCCTCTTTGGTCACGGATTGCTAAAATGTGTATAGAATTTTGTATATTTGCCTGCAATTTTCTTTTCTGTTATCATCTGTCTTCTCTTGATGTCAGTATAGTGACTTCATTTTAGGGTGAGCTGGAATGTTTTTCCTCCTCTTCAATTTCTTCTTCAGTCTTTTTCATTTTGCATAGAATTTGTATTTTCTTCCTGTTTGGTATAATTTAACAGTGATGCCATTTGACATTGATTTTTATCTGTAGGAAACTTCTACAATTGGAAAGTTAAGTTTAATAGACATGAGTATATTTAGATCATCTTCTTTTTAGAACCATTTGATAGTTTATATATTTTAAGGAATTTATGCATTTAAGTAAAGTTCATTGACAACAGATGTTACTAATATTACCATATTGTACTTTCAATCTGTAGACATCTCACCTCTTCTTCCAGTTACTGAGATTTCTATGATCACTTGCTGCTTTGCATATCAATCTAATTAGAATTTTATCAATAGAATTGCTTTTTTAGAAAATAAGAATTTAGTTTCATTATTTCTTTGTTATTTTCTGCTTTTTATTTATTAAGTTTATTACATTTTAACTTTCTTATTTATTATTTATTGATTACATTCTGCTTACCTTGGGTTTTATTTGCTTACATTCTGCTTACATTGTTTTTTTCTAATTCATTAAAGTAGAATTTATAAGCAGATTTGAGACTTTTCTCTTTTCTTCTTTTTAAATATAGACAGAAACTATTTTAAGTTTTGCGCTTTCTCTCTCTTTTTTTTTTTAGTTTTTTTAGTGGCTACAGTCAGGATCTTCTTTCTGTCTTCCTCGTGCAACACTTCCATAGCTTCAATAATTCAGGAAAACAAATATATTAAATCTAAAGCTACATCTACACTAATACACACTATACTGTACACACTATACTGTACACACTATATAGTGTGTACATATATATATACACACACATATATATACATGAATATAATATACATATATAATATACATATATATTTACATAAAATTATATGAATTTGTCCAAAAATTTTATACATTTATATATATGGCATATAGCATATATAGATATAATATACATATCTATATACACATGTGATACGCACAGAATATATATTTACTATATAAATATATAAATTCCCCAGACAAATCCATATAATATATATATATATATATAATTTATATATATACATAAAGTTATTTTTCTTACAGAACGGCAAATTACAAAATCATACCATATAAGCTTTTCTAGATTCAAATTGCTGCTAACACTAACAGACATCACTGAAAGGTAGCGATGTCTAAGTTTGGACACCACAAGCAGAATGACACATGGCAACGATAGCTACCCTTTGTTAAGAGCACTCACTATGTACCAAAGATTATCAACGTTCTTTAAGGCCTGATGTCTTCATATCACCCTGGAGGGTACAAAGAGAATCATTATTGTATAGATAAGAAAACAAGATGACAGAGGGTACACAGCCTGTCCACAATCCCAGAATTAATGTGGCCAGGTTAGTATCTGAGCCCAGGTCTTTTAGACTTCAAAATATTTCTAAGGAGAAAAGAAAAAAAAATATTATTTTCTTTTTAATTTTAGCCTTTTCTCATGGGTCTATGGCATTTGTTCAGATTTGTTCAGATTTCATTACCTCTGAGCCTCAAATTCAATTGGAAGAAATCTTTTATCAAGAGTTTAACCATATCTCTCCCACATAATAGGGGAAAATTCTACCATCCGTGAAAATTGCTTCCTCCAATAGAGCATGTCATCTGAAAAATTGTCTTCTTCGAGAGTGCAGAAAATTGCAGAAATGTCTCTGCCAGATTCCAAAATTTTTTTTCCTGAGGCTGGCTTCCTCCTGCACATTTTCACTCAGCATGTTCAAAACCATTTATTTGCTCTTTACTTTTCTCTTTGACTCTTTTTTTGCAGAGCGTCTAACATTGAGTGGAGAGCAAGCCCTTTTATGTTTGGTTCTTTCCCTTTTCAGCCAAGAAAATTAGATAAACAAGTAAAGGCATATTCCTAAATTAATTGATTCCTAACTTAACACTAGGTAGTCTCAGAACTGGCTGGTGTGTTGTTTTCCAAATCCAATTACTCATCAATCCTGCAGGAATATGCATTTTCTCTACCATGAATGCTCTTCACCCCACCTTGTCACTCATTCCAAATTCTCTAGTCTTACAGTAGTACTAATGGTGACAACAGAACCATTTATTTACTTCCCCTCTTTTCTGGAACAGGGATCCTATTGTTTTTTATCTAGAGTAACCTGTCAGTCCTTCAACCTTGAAAAGTGAAGCATATTATCCATGTCATCTACAAAATCTTGATACCAGTTTGCTAAATGTCTGCACACAATTTTTTCTATTTCTAAGTGACCCTGAGTTTAGAGATAACTTCCAAATTCTGTTTAGATTATATCCTGAGCCCCACATTGACATGTAACTCTTCAAGTTTTAGGATTGCTATTAAGACTTTCTTGGTTACTGGGATATGTTTTAGCCTCTATGAGGCCATAGTCTAAATAATACATAAGTAGTTTACCATTATGGTGATTTTGCTTTTGTTTCCCATGGGAATCATTTTTCAGGGTCAGGAGACATTGCTGGGTGTCACTATTGAAAGGTGGGAGTTGATGCTGGTATCTCTAGAGGTATGAGTTCTGCGATGTTCAGATTCCCTCCTCTTTACCAATTGTCTAGCCTAAAATGCCAACAGAATTGAAGTTAAGAAACTCTTACTATATCCTTTCCTACTTCAGGGTTTTTATATCTTTTATATGAGCAGATAGGTGGAAAAAGAAATAATTTGACCTTTAGAAGTCCCTGAAGGAATGTTTTCCTGGTTCTCTACACACTTACCTGAGCCTGCCTAGCTTTTCCAGATGTTGCTCTTTTATCTGGGATGCAAAGAGATAAAGATGATATAGGAATACAGAACTCGAAAAGAGCTCTGTTAGTTGCCTAGTTGGGTCATGGTTTTTGCTCCTAACTTTGTTTTTGGTAAGCTGGAGAGGTCTACAAGTGAATCACACAGACTGATTTCAACATGGTAGAACTTAGAGTCAGTCACTGTAACTAGACAGCCACAAAAAAAAAAAAAAAAAAAAAAAAAAAAAAAAAAAAAAACCTATCCATCAAAACTGTTTTCTTGTCCAGCATGGTGTTAAAAATGTGAATAACTCCACAAATAAGATGCAAGCTGTAGATTTCCATAGTCCCCACCCCTAACGAACCCCAGGGCTGCTTTGTGTATCACTGTTTGTGTGCCCTTAGGTTTGTCTAGCCTTCACTAAAAGCAATTTTGGGTCAAATTTAACAAAGCATTTTCCTATTAATTTGACCTGAACTCACATGCTTATTTGACTTTCTAGTTCCAGCTACTTCAAATGCCATAAGTGTGGGAGGAAGCTCTGTGAAAAATAGTAAATAATAAAAGATATTTTCCTTATAGTTCAACTACTTGTCTAATCCTGCTTCCCCAGGGGAGAAACACTCAACTGACAGCGGCTGCCAGACCACGTGACTGCATTGACTGCATCGCCTTTTTTCAAGAGTCTTAATAACAGTTGCAAACTCTTCCATCCCTTTGAATGTTCCATCTTCTTTACCAAAATCATGCACAGTAATTCTTTTCCTTCTCAGAAGCATTGTGGAAGTGAGAGAGGGGGACATGGTTGAGCAGCCTCAGAGCTTCTAAATGGTCAATATCATTTCAACAGTTGGATCAATAACATAAAATAATGAATTTTAGTGATAAAGATGGGTTGGAAGACATAAACAAAATGAAGAATGTACTGTTTCCTTAACCAAAGAAAATAATTTGGAGCACAGTTGGAATTAATAGTTGGTATATTATCATTTCTGGATGTAGTAGGCATATTATAAAATGTAACCATACACACACACACACACACACACACACACACACACACACACACATCCAGAGTCTGCATTACAGAAAAGGACAATACACACTATTGAAAAATAAAAATGCATTATGTTAAGAGTAAAAGTGATAAATCAATATTAAATATTTTAAAATAAAATTCATCAAATATGCATATTAGTATTTTACTGTATATTTACTGTTAAGTAAAAATCCACATAAATGGCAGACTTTTATCATATTCTAAAATAAATTATTTAGAATTTAAAAAATATCAATTCACTCTAGAATATTTTTAAAATAAGACAACTCAAATATATCAAAGACATTTTATTAGAATTCTGACAATTTTAAAATGTGGTCTCAATAGCCTCAAATGTCTCAATGTATACCACTATAGAACCACTTTAATAAATTTAAAACAAAGAAACAGGTCTTTATTTATTATAATGAAAAAATGCCCAAGTATAGTATGTAAAACAAATAAATCCAAAACAATACAAAAAGGATTTTGATCAATATGGCTAGTATAACATTCTTTAAGAAGAAAAATACATTTACTCACATGTGTACAGAAAATATACAGAAAAATAGGGAATAGTGTATTAAAAATGATTTATTACCAGAATGTTTACTTATAGATTATGTTTCTGGAAAAAATAAAAGGCTATAGAAAACAATAGAGTAGAAAATGAACAACATACATTTGTCTATATACATATATATATAATTTTATATATGTTTATATATAGCATTTTATAATTCAGTATGTTTAAATGTTTAAATAAGGATAAGAAACATAATTTCAACTATTAAATTAACTAAGCAGTTAAGGCAAAAGCACCAGCAAAAAATATTAATTAGGAGTGAATATATATATGTATATATATACATATATATATTATAAATGTAGAATATAAATATATAAATATAAAATCCATATTTATACCACATAAATGCACAAGTATAAAATGCTAATATATTTATAAAGTAATAGAGCTTTATAAGTTAATATATATGTTATATTTGTGATTAAATGTCAAATGAGTTTGGGAAGTTAGTTGAATTAATGGTTTCCATGCCAACAAAAATAAACCACCATAAAACTATTAAATGAAAATACAGGTAAGCATTTATTGAATATATTCTGTAGAAAACCTTGGAGTCAAGGTTCACAGAAACAGAACATAATAATTTAAATAAATGAAAATAATTTTCAAATTTTACAATCAAAATATGACCTAGAATACTTAAAAGCCAAACAGTATGCTTAAAAAAAAATGTATAGTGTTAACAGAAACTAAAAGATTAACAAACTATTGTAAAGCCAAATATTAATATAATTTTGAACAAGCAAAGCAAATTAACATAAAATACAGAAATTAGAATATACAAAGCTCAAAATAAAACACTTTTGTTTAGTAATAAAGAGATCAATGTCAAAAAAGCAACAAAATACATTTGACCTTAATGTTAACAGATTGCTTTCAAAAATACAACCAACCAAAACTAAAACATTGAAACAAGAAGAAAAACTGAAATATTATAAAGTTTAGATTATTAAATATATTTGGAAAATATATAAGTTCAAACTTATCTTATATATTTTAATTTCAATGTTGACATATCTACCAATATAGATTTTGAACCCATATAAAGTAATATTCTTCAATAAGATTATGTATAGAGAAATGCTGATTGATATATATTCTCAAAATATAGCAAATAAAATGAATGTAATTTTTGTATTATGTCTGTGTAATAAAAATACACACATAGTTATGAAAATGGTAATAGAAGTTATAGAAATGTATTTTTGCATTTTGCTCTTATGTATTTCCTCATTTTGCACATAAACTTTTATTATAACGATATATTAATGAGAACATTTATATATTAAAAATAAGTCATACCAAAATCTTATCTCTAGTTTTTCACCTTAAATAAGTAAGTAAATTTAACCAACTTTCAAGTCAAATTTTAAAGAATCTTCACAAAGATAATCATATTATGGATTGAGTTACAAAGATCAACCAAAATAGTCAACTGTTATATTCCTTTGGGTAGATTAAAGGAGGAATATCAAATATTAAAGAAATCATTGTATAAAAAAAGGGACAGTCCTAATTTGGGCACTTATAATATAGGATATTAAATGGTGATGAGCAAGAGTAGAACAGGACCTTTTGAGCACACAGAGATTCCAGCAATTGCCTCCTCAGGAACTGAAGGATGGAACTTCTGAATAAGAGGTAAGCTGTGTTCCAGGACTGGGCTTGTGCCAGGATTTGAGCGGAAGGAAACAACATAGAGAAGTGGGACATGGGAGGTCTGGGAGAGAGCATAAAAGACCAACTGGACAGAGATTTAAAAGCAAAAAAGTAACAAATCAGATGTTTTCCCTGAGAGATTCTATAGAGGCAACCTAACTGAGGGGATGGGAGGGGGGAAGAGGGAAACTCTCTAAAGCACATGATGTACTTTAACATATCAAAGTCCATCACTAAGCCAAGCATGGGAAGGGGGGGGATGGGGCAGGAACTGGGTAAGGGTTAATTAGGTGATATGTGCATGTGTGTCTCCACCATCTTGTATCCCATTAAGATGTATGACTACAATGCACCAATACAATTTTTTTAAAAAATAAAAATAAATACAAGCAAGTTCTGCGTGATATGAGGATCTGTGAATGCAGAGTCAGTTGATTTCACATTTGCTGGGGTAATGATAAGGGTTTGGATTCTCAGTCTGTGACTAGCGCCTACGAAAGGGCCTTAAGTAAAGGAGGAAGAAGAAGGCAAGCATTGTTTTAAAAGACTTATCTTGTCTGTCCTGTAATGAATATTGAGTCCAGTGAAACAAGAGCTGAGTTAGGGAGACCAAAGAAAACAAACAAACAAACAAAAGTGGCACTAGTAAAGATAGAGAGAAATGGATGGATCTGAGAGATATTTTTAGGAGGTAAGGTCAATAGGATTTTATGATCAGTTAATTCCAGAGTGTGAGGGCAAAGATGGTGATAAGGGCAGTTTCCACGATTCTGACTTGCCTAAATGTACAGATTAATTCAAAGAACAAGAGAAGTGGGAAGAACCCATGTTTGGAAGGAAAAGTCATAATTTGCTTCTGGAAATGGGCTTAAGAGGCCCCCTAGATATTTGGGTTCTGATGGCAAATTAACTGGTATATATGTGGAGACCATAGAAAAGAGATTAAGCAATAGAGAAATACTTTATTTTTAGTAAATAAATGTATATGTAAATGGGAAGACAGAAATTAGTGGTAGAGGAGAAAGAGAAGAAAAAAAGCAATAAGAAAAACAAAGAGTATTGAAAGGAATTATCCTACCTTTAGGATACATCTATACTCCAAAGAGGAGAATATTTGAGAAAGGAAGATCAAGCCAAGTGTGGAATGTTACTGAAATATCAAAATAAAGCAAAGATTTAAAAAGTGACCAAGTTTAGTGATGATGAAGTCAATGGTAAGCTTGACATGAACTCTTTTGATGATGTGATTGGCTGACAAGAGACTTCTTCAGTGGACTGAAGAGTGGAGTGACTGGTGTGGGAAACTGTACTGGAGTCAGTTATTTGGAATAATTTTCGAGAAAAGAAATAAATAAAATAAGAAACAGTAGGACTTCAAGTTAAGGAAAATTCTGCTGTTTGTTTTTGAGAGGCAAGACCATGAAAGTTATATAGATTGGGGCCAACAAACTATAACATATGAGCTAAATTCAACCTACTGTTGTTTTTTTTTTTTTTTTTTTTAAGAAGGTTTTATATTGGTACACAGATGTACTCATCCTTTACATTTCTTCTATGAATTATTTCATGCTACGGTGACAAAGTAACTAACTATGACATATTATATTGTTCACAATGTCTAAAATATATTTTCTATCTTGTACTTTAAAGGAATGGTTTGCTGAACCTTGATCCAGATCAAAGAAATAATGTGGCTATGTAAAAAATGAAAGGTACCTACTAAGGTAAAATTACTTAAAATATCATAGAGTATTGGTAGAAGGATTGATTCAGACAGGTTGTATTGGACTCTGAGAAGTAGAACAGAGATAGAATTTCCCATAATGTGAAGGCAATACCCCTTGAGTTCTTTAAAAAATCTGTAAATTTTAACATTATTAGCAATTATAAACAAGAATAAATTAATAAAGCTGATATACACAAAGCCAGACCAAAGGAAGTACACATTTTTAAGGAATTTACCTCCTTAAGAGAAAAAAAAATACATCTACTGATCTAACAATCTTATTTGGTATCATAAGTGTGGAGATCAAAGGAGCTTACAAACCTTATAATTTCTAGACTAGTGGAGCAAAATACTTCTCACAAATATATGTCTAGAAAAGAAATTTACAGAATAATTATTAGTTAATAAAATAAACTGCTATATGTAATATATTTTCAATGAAATGGGTGTTCTTTTTCTTTTATTTTATTTTGAAATAGGTATTTTTCTAGGTATATGATATATAATTTCAAATTCTGATTCAAGGACAAAATAGGCAAGCATCTGCACAGAATTTATAATGATTTCCTCAAGAAATCCCAAAAGATACTCTAAAAGGCATTTTTTGTAAGTATTTTAAGGAAAAATTATTTCCATACTATTTTTTAAAATTTCAGAGCTGGAAAAGATAAATTATTACAAATAAACCACTGGTAAAAGATAACATAATGTTGAACCCCTTCATTAAGAGATTATTAAAACTACAAATAAGGTAAATGTAAAATCAATGAGAGGTAATCTAGAAAGCGTTCTATGAATGAACAAACATAGAGAAATTCAAATAACATATTACAAAATAAAAAATGTAATTTACAAAATGAAAGCTAAAGTCCGTAAAAAATATGCCTCACAAAAATATAATGATATAAATTACTTTAGTAAAATTTAGTATTCATGTTGACAAATATGTATTTTATAAATATGACTATATGTATAAGAAAATTTTAATAAAATATGGCTAAACACTTTCTTTTTCACTATTAAAAAATAGCATAAAGTCCAATGTTATGACATAATAATATAGGTAAACATCCATTTTGTAGAATAAATAAGTGAACATACATAGATGAAGTGGAAAATATACAGTAGACAGTGTCATTAAACCACAGATACTTTACTGCATCGTAATTATATAATGTTATTATGAAAATGCAGTGAAGGCAAGATGAAAATATAAATAAAAATAATCATTATATTTTCATATTTTGTATTTTACAAAATTATTTCTGAGATAGAAACTTCTAAAGCATTAACTTAAGTCTACTAAGATTAATGACTATAACCAAAACTGGTAACTACATGTAGGCATAGAGGTATACATTATAACATATGTAAATAGAATTTTAAAATAAAGAAAATCAACTAATTTTCAATTAAATTAGAAGAAAAGGATAAAATTAATTAAGCTCTCTTTCATTTTTATTCCACCCATTATACTTCTTTAAAAGAGTTGCAAAGCAAGGCATGCTGACGCATACATGTAACCAAAGTAACTTGGGAGGCTGGCGCAGGAGAATTGCAGGGCTGAGGCCAGCCTCAGCAACTTAGTGAGACCCAATGACTTAGCAAAACCATGTCTCACTAATAAAATTAGCTGAGTGAGGGGGGATATAGCTCAGACATAGAACACCTCTGGATTCAATACCTAGTACAAAAAAAAATTGCAAAGATTTCCATTATTTAAAAATGTAGTCATAGACTCACACTATCCTCTTTAAAATTACAGTGGTATATGTGTGTATAAGGGGAAAATGAAATATTTCATTTAAAATATCACAACTGACTTCTTATTGTATGGAAACTGAACCGAAGGGCATTATACCTCTGAGCTATACCCACAGCTCTATTTTATTTTTTACTTTGAAACAGGGACTCGATAAGTTGTTGAGGCTGGCCATGCACCTGCAATCCCCCTGTCTCAGCCTCCCAAGTACCAGGATTCCAAACATGCATCACTGTGCCTGGCTACCAAAACAAATGTTAATAAATATCTGTGTTATTTACTGGTTTTTGTCAAGGGCACTTATTTTATAAATGTTACATACATTTAAAACATGCTGGGTGTGGTGGCACATGCTTGTAATTCCAGCATTCAGGATGGTAAGACAGGAAGATGGAGGTTCATGGACAGCCTCAGCTACTTAGCAAAGCCCTTCGCAACTCAGGGAGACCCTATTTCAAAATAAAGAATAATTATATATGTGTGTGTGTGTGTGTGTGTGTGTGTGTGTGTGTATTTTTTTAAACACTGATATATATATGTATATATATATATATACATATATATATCAGAATCATATTTTGTTCCAATACCAGATTAATTCTGTATAATACTCATATCACCCACCTGCTAATTGATAGAAGAAAATTTCTAAAGTATTATCTCTACATATTAGAGATTTTGATAATTTATTAATTTATAACCATAAAGCGAAGCATTGTAAATGTCCAACAATAAAGAAATGTATAAATAAAATATGATAAAACCTGGGGATGCAATTAAAATATTTAATTATTCTTATTCATAACAAAATGTAAACTTCAAGGGAAGATACAGTTCCAATACCAGATTAATTCTGATATATATATATATATATATATATATATATATATATGTGTGTGTGTGTGTGTGTGTATATAATCAGTGTTTTAAAATATGGTTCTGACCAAGAACAAAATGGGTTCATAGACAAATTTAGAAAGTCAAAAAACCATTTGGATATAAGAAAATTGTACAGTGCTATTATGTAAAACATGCTGGGGAAATAATAATTAGTGGGAAAAACAAGTTGGTTCTCTGTCTCGTATGCTATGCTAAAGTTTAGATAAAGAATATAAAAATAAACATGTCCAGGAAATGAAAAAACAAAATGCATGCTTGCTACGTCCAACATAAGAGAGGTCTTCCAAAAATAAAAGCAATGCAAAAAATCAGAATGAAAACTCTTATTATTCTTGGCCTTGACTACACAAGACGTATATTTAAAATTCTATTGGAATAAAGCCTAAGATGTAAAAATTAAACACTAAAAATAAAGTAACCTGGAGGGTTAGGGATGTAGCTCATTGGTAAAGCACATGGCTAGTATATGTAAGGCCTTGGTTTCAAACCTGATACTGCAAACACAAATACATTAATAAATAATTTCAACTAGTTAAAACACCTTTTTAAAAAACAATTTTCATGTATATGTGGGTTTGTATTTATACATACATAGATACACACAACACATACACACACACACACACACACACACACACACACACACGTATTCCCCAATACCAAACATTTGGTACCGACTGAACCCAGGATCTGTGGATCTTGCTAAGTAGATGAAGTTAGCTTCAAATCTGCAATCTTCCCATCTTAGCCTCCTGAATACTGGTATTATAGTTGTGTGGCACTGCACCAAATCAAAATATATGCATTTTTAAAAGTAACTTTGCAATATGGTATAAGAAGATTCATTTTTAATTTTGGGCTGTATTTTTTCTATTTTTTTTTCTCCTTTATGTACGTGTGTGTATGAAAGATATCTGACAATTTTTTTTTTTTTTTGGTGGTACTGAGGTTCCTGGAAACCCTTTTACTTCCGGGCTACACTCCCAGACCTATTTTTATATTATTTTTTTATTTGGAAACAGGGTCTCTTAAGCCAGCACAGCTGACTTCGAACCTGCATGATCCTCCTGTCTCCGCCTCCCAAGAGTGGGGATTACAAGCGTGCACCACCACGCTCGGCTTGACAAATATTTTTAACAGTAAATGAAGCATTGTAAATGTCCAACAATAAAGAAATGTTTAAGTAAAATATGAGAAAACCTAGGAATACAATTAAAATATTTAATAAGTTCTCTTATTTATCACAAAATGTAAACTTTAAAGGAACATACAGTTCCAATACCAGATTAGTTCTGTATAATACTCATACCACCCACCTGCTCATTGATAGAATTTCTAAAGTTTTATCTCTACATATTAGAGTTTTTTGATGACTTATTAATTTATAAATAACATGTTTTTAGTTCTAACACTTTCTAAAAATGTTCATTTAATTTATAATTAGAAAATGATGAAAATTGTTAATCTAAAAAACTGTATATGTTCTTTTTTTTTTTTTTGGTGGTACTGGGGTTCGTAAAAACCCTTCTACTTCTGGGCTACACTCCCAGACCTATTTTTATACTTTTTTATTTGGAAACAGGGTCTCCTAAGCCAGAGAGGCTGGCTTCAAACCTGTCCGATCCTCCTGTCTCCGCCTCCCAAGCATGGGGATTATAAGCGTGCGCCACCACGCCTGGCTATATGTTCATATTTTAAGCTGTATCTTTCATTTAGTATTAAGTAGGATATAAAAAGACAGTATTATATAATAAAATGATGTATTAGCTTATATATTCAATCACCATGTTTTGCTACATTTTGAGAAAGAGAATGTATGCTATATTTTTCTATCCTCATTATGAATTTTTATGCTTTACCAGAGAATCATATACCTAGTCCCAAGGAAGATGTGATAATAAAATTGAAGAGGAAATGTTTGTGAGTACTGACTTGAAACCACCTCTTACCATCCAGTCACTTGAGAAAAGAGACACCATGGGTAGAGAGAGAACTCAATGGATTTGTTTCAAAAGGCTAAAATGTTACATCCCATTAACTTTCAAGTTTTAATACTGGAAACTGAGCAATGTTCTCCAGTAAGTAAGTAGGTAGATGAATGAATGAATGAGTGAGTGAATTAATGAATGAATGAACGAAGTAAAAGGAAATTCCAACCAGAGTACCAAAGGTCATCATCTCCTGAGAGAAAGAGGGGAAAAAATGGTTGAGAGAAACAAGGTCAGGGCTAAGGGTTGGTGGTTGCTTTCCTCTATGGTTCGAACATTACAGCTGTTATCAAATCTATCAATCTACTCCCAGCCTGGAGCTAGTTTATAGACTCAGAACCCACCAAATGAAAGGGAGGCCAGCTCAGCTCAGGGAAGACCCCTGCCACTCCGCCAAAAATTCCTCTTGTTAGTTTTTTCCCCCAGCTATCCGCCAAGGGAGCTCCAGCCATTTCCCAAGGTGACTGCTCATCGAGGAAGGTGAAGGAACCTTATTTGGGGTGATTCACTGGACAATGACTCTCACTAACAGGAGATACAAAACATGACTGCAATCCTCCAATTTCAGGAGCAGGGCTTGTGGAGGTCAGGTGATAAATGGTCAAGCTCACATTCATCTCACAATAGGCCCAGTAGGTCCCTGAACCTATCCTGTGGTCATAGCCTCATTTCTGGAATATCAGATTTGAATAGACATACTCATCAACAGGCAAATTTTTTCCCATATTGGAAGAATTCTACTTTTCCATTCACAAAAAGATAGTTATTTATCTTCTTCAGCAAAATATTATTATTTTGTCTTTTTGATCTGCATGGGATTTGTATTCGTTTATAACATTTACCAGTGTTACCCTCTCTTCAAAAGCACACAGCAGTACCGTAGGAAATAGTCCAAGAGAAACCTAGAAATGTATTTCACTATTAAATATATTCTAGTTGCTTTCACTAATACTTGAAAGCTAAAGTGAAATGGGTCATAGGAGGAGCTCCAGGTGAAAAAGGACAACCTATAGAAGAGCAAATAAGGCAATCTAACTGAGGGGATGGGAGTTGGGAAAAAAGCTCTCATAGGCATATGACGTATTTAGACAAATGTATCGATATCAATCATTAAGCCAAGCATGGGAGGGAGGGATGGGGGGGGGAAGAGGGCGGGGATTGGATGGGGGCTGACTGGGTGATGTGTGCATTTATGCCTACACAAGGTTTTTTTTTTTTTAATCCCACTATGATGTATGATTACAATGCACCAATAAAATAAAATAAGAACTCAGATAATAGCCAATAAATATAAATATTAGGCAAGCCCAAACACTAAATGTGATATAGAAGGGAAACATATGCCAAATATGAATGCATTAGTCAATAAGGGGCTGCATATATAATAAAGATACCATATGATTATGTCCACCAGGGACACTTTGGCCATCTTGGTTTGTGTAAGTACACTATATGATACTCACATAATTTCACAGTCCCCCTTCAGAAGCATTACTTAGAAGAAATCCCTGATTAAATGCTATAGAATAATCAGTTCTTGAAATTAGCGAACATGCCACTCAGCGAGAAAAATTCTATATATTGTTGCAAACCCCTGTTTGTGATATATAAACATTTGGAGAATTCAAACTACTTTTGTTTGTTAAGAAAATGAACTGACAGTACAAATCTTGATGAGATTGGGCATTTATAAATTGTTTGTATAACCCATTTCTTCTTTGGAGTTAGTACCAATAAAAGAATCATAAATGCTGGTTTCTTAGGTGAATAAAGTGTTCAGCCAAGGGAATATTTTACAAATCTTGGGGTATTATTAAATATTAGCATGTCTGGTACCCAAACTAAATTACAGTTCAGACAAGGAGCTAAAAGGTCAGGTTTATTATTCACTTCAGTAAAAATGTAACCACAACACTTGTCTCTACATCAGGGAGTATTATAAGCATCAGTTGTAACTAATAATAGCAATGAAAATAATACAGCCACATTGTATTTTCATTTTTCAGGAGACAGTGGGACTTATAGTTAATAATCATTTATATTTACACTGTAGCTTTTTATGAAGGAGATCACAGTGGTTTTCAAATAGTACCTCATTAATCATTTCAGCAAGTTACTTGGAAAGTTATTATCCCAGTTCAATAGATAGAAAAATTATATCACAGAAAGGTCAAATATATATTTACTTGTCCAATATTAGAGAAGTAAAGTGAATCAGTTTGAAACCTGAGACCTCCTTTTCACCCCTTGATCTAACCAGTGGACCAATGCAATATTGGTCCGTGTTGTGGTTTGACCACCAACCTAAAGTATTTCAAGGCTGACCTCTCTGCTATTAATTTTACAGATCTATAAACACAGAAGAGAAGATCAATTTTTCATCTATTTTGACCATACAAAAAAGATTTAGGCATAACTACGTTAGATTTTCATTTTTTCTAAGCCTTTTGACATACTTCACAATTGCTGATTTAAAATTATAAATAGCAAAGGATTTAATAATAAAATCCATCATCAAATTTAGGATCAAATAATCAAACAATGATTCTAGAACTTCATTTGAACATAAATGTATTTAATACATTTACTAAATTGTTACAACAAACAAGAAATCAACTTTTAATACTTCTCAATACCTCAAATATGTATATTCTCCAGGAGCAAAAGAAAGAATCAATATTACAAAAAAAACAAGAAATCAACTTTTAATACTTCTCAATATCTCAAATATGTATATCCTCCAGGAGCAAAAGAAAGAACCAATATTTCAGAAAATGTGACTTCAAAGAGGAGGGAAAAATGAAAGGCAAATATAGAATTCATATCCAAATACTGTTCATTATTTGTTTAAATAAAATCTAGGTAATTTCACTGCTTAATCTGATGATACTTCATTTTAATAGAAGGCAGTTAGCCAAGAAAC
The DNA here is from genome assembly GCF_963383645.1 of Muscardinus avellanarius. Lineage (NCBI taxonomy): Eukaryota > Metazoa > Chordata > Mammalia > Rodentia > Gliridae > Muscardinus > Muscardinus avellanarius. The sequence goes on from NC_137801.1 coordinate 71,912,335, forward strand.
ATTACACTTTTAAAGTGAAAATCTATAATGAATATGAATTAAGTAGCATAGCCTTTTCAAAATAAAATATTTTCAGGTATGATTTTTCTTTCTATCATTTGGCATTCCAGAATTAGTGTTTATATGATTTTGCTTTAACCTTAAAAATTCCCCACAATGGTATTAAGTCATAACTCTACACACTCTTACTTTAAAGATTATCGTTTGGTCACTTTCTAAAGAGAGAATGAGCTCTCAAACAATTTATCAATCTTCAACTTAGATTTCCTGCTTTGAAACATTCAAATATCCTGTTAAACATAAATGAACCATTCTGCTTTTAAGTGCAATGAAATCTGATACCAACCACTGAAGTATTATTTAAAAAATAACAATTGAAATATTAGGTAAAAATAAATTCGTCAGAAGTTTTGAAGCTAGAGTTACTCTCTTTACAATTTTCTTTCAAAACCTACAATTAAACTATTCACTATAACTTCCTTACTTTCATTAGATGAACATGTGTTTAAAACAGAAAAAAAGGAAAAAGATAATTCTTTTTGCTACATTTGATTAAATATTTGCCCTTATCTCTGAGGTCTGAAAATTTAATGCAAGCTAAAAATCTGAGGTAAAGTAGAAAATACAACCTTCCAACAGTTGGTATCAACATCCCCACATTCAGAAAATAATCAGACCAAATTAAGGCAATGACAGATGCAAAATAAGTTATTTCTATGACTTTAAATTCCTTTTTTTCAGTAGCCACCTCAAAATTTGCTTTAGCGATTAACTATATAAGCTGGACAAGTTAGTACAGAATTAGATTACTCAAGTGAAACATATTTTTCTACCCTGTCTGTGTATAATATATATTTCAGTGTTTTAAAAATAGGTACACAAAACATATGGATATTTGATTGTATGACTCATTAAATGCAAAAATATTTCAAAATTACCTTACATATGCTGACAATATTATATATAACATTAAGATATTAGTATATTTTATGTGTAAACAATGATGCTATATATGTAACTTAAATTCGTTATACACTTCTTTATGGATTGATATCTAGACAAAAGATTGAATCCAGTATTTTTCTTGTAGTCATGCTTCTTTGGACAAGATATATCTGAAGGTTTTATGTTTTCACCATTTTCAAACTTTTCTTAATATGTATCAGCTTTTTTGTCATGTTATTCTAAAATAATAAGTTTATAAAGGCTACAATGCATTTGATGAAATAAAAATCTTGTTTTAAAGAACTATCTTGCCATCTATCTAGACCTTACTTTCTCTTCACAAAGCAAATATTTCTTGTAAACTCATGGACAGGAGTGGAAATAAATACTCTTTGTACAAATCTAGTAGTTTCTAACATATATTCATTTGGAAAACAATGGTTTTGATACCACAGGGAAAACTATGTTTTTACTCAACATTCCTCCATTTACAGGTAAAATCTTAATGAGAAAAATAGCTCCATAGTTTCTCATTTTTAAGAATACTGAAATTGTGTTAAACTGGCTCAGTGAAAGATGGTGCTTCCGCTACTATAAAAAGCAATTTTAATTTTTTTAATATCTTCAGCATTATTTCATGCTTTTCTTTGATCAAAAGACATCCAGGTTTTTCAAAACTTCCAGTGTCTAGTGATATATAGCTTGCTATATTTCACTTTGATTTAGTGAATTAAAAAAATTGTAGAGACAGAAAATTTCAGATGAGTCACCAAGTCCCCAAGGAAAATATTACTGAGCAGCTTCCAAAGATTAAAACTATCCATGAATGCAATTCTTGAGATGCACCATAGATTATGAGATTTTATTGGATGTAGAACAGTATCAAGAGGAAAAATTCTGAAAACTTATTGAGATTGCTGAGTTGTGTCAAAAGCTATATATTCCTAAGATAGTAGTTAGTCTCTTCGGCTTCTAGTCTCAGAGTGCAACCAATTATTCAGACCTTGTCCATGAGATGCAAATACTAGCTAATTCCAGAAAAAATAATGGAACCATTGTTAGTCAGCTGAACAATCTTTCTTAAATTAGTCATGTCAGACCTTTTTGGCAGCTGTCAGTCTTCCCCACTATCTTTTGCAAATTCTAATGAAAAAAAGCTATTCACAAAGAGATTTTAATTGGATCCAATTCAGAGAATCAATTTAAAAAAATAGTCATAGTTTTAAGTGCTTTCACAATAGCTAGCTACTTGGCAAGATTTACAAGACATGGACATATGTGTGTGCTTGCACGAATGTGTGTGCATTCAAACACATATGTTTGTGCATGTTACTTGTTTTTCCTAAAGCATGAAGAAATTATAAGACTGTTGTCCTGAGCACCCCAATTTTTAAAAAATAATTAAAAATTAATCCAAGAAGTTCTTTCTTTTCTTACTGAAAAATGAATATAAGTAGATCAGTTTTTCCTCTACATCTCCTTTTTCTTTGTTTAGTCCTAAAAGGGAATATGGAGATTTTACTTTTTTTTTTTTTTTTTTTTTTTAATCGGAGGGTTGCTTTGAGTTAGGAAATACTGGACTATTTAGTGAATTCACTCTTTTGTGTGATGGGTCAAGTAGAAATGAAGTCACTAGCCCAGAGTCATGACAAAAATAACAATATAGTATAGACACAGGCTTGACTACTTTAAATTATCTTTTATCAAAAGGAATTTTAAACTATGTAGATGTAAGATACTTATAATTTTTAAGATAATAAAACATTTGTCTTAAGAAATATGTCCCTGACTGGTAAATCTTGGTAATTCTAAACCAAGATTTGTTTCTACTAATACTTCAAATGTTCAAAGAGGACATTAATTTAGATGAAAAAAAAATTCTATTTCTCTCACTCCTCATCTTCCATGTCTTAAGTGTATGTGTGTATCTATACATACAAATACATATATACATATATATACAAACTCACATGAGTGCACACATACAAATATACTACATTTAAATATACAAAGTAAAATTTCATTTTTAACATTTACTGTGACACAGTAGTCAGCCACCTGAATAAAGTTTATTTTCTATAGCTTTTTACTGACAAATGATGAAACTCAACGATACTGGGCCTGCTTCACCTAGAATCCTATTTCAATATGTATTATCCTTTACAGTCCTTCAAAATCTATTCAGTACACTGTAAAATGACAAGTTTGAAAGTGGCAAAAGAAGTTAGCATTATACCTAAATCAGTATTTTGAACCTGACCTAATATCCTCAATAAATATAAATTGTTAAAAATGGGCTATACCATTCACTCAATAGCAGTGAAAGAAATAGTAGAAGTCCAAACTGACCTCCCCAAAAAGTTCCTTTATCATACTTATTTTGAAGAGTGTAACAAAATATCAAATATTTGGAAAATGTATATTTGTGTAATCACCCATCTTGCCATTTCCTTAATGGCAGTGCTATCTTCATTATGGATCACAGGTTCTTACATTTCCACTACTTAATGCCTAAAACACTTTGGATTGAGAATCTCTTCAGAGACTACTTTCATTCATTTTAATGTTTTGCCAAATGTAGTCTTTTAAATGTAAGAGACAAACTGGAAATCTTTTATTAGCATTGGCTAGATTTATAAGTATACTTATCATTTTTTTCAGGTACAAATCAAGTTCTAGTAGAATCAGATACTCAAAACTTTTCTGTAATACCTAATGAAACTTTCGGTGTAAAGAAAGATATAACTTCATCACCCCTATAATGTTTTTAATGGGACAAAATTATGTAAGCTTTCACAAGTTATTTTCAAAAATAAATTATTTGCAATTTTCTCTATTTTAAGTAACATATCTTACTATTAGGCAAAGCTTTATCCTGTTGGGTTTAAGTTCTCTTTTCCAATTATTGATTAAGGACACACCGATTAAATGATACAGTTCAGCTAAGTACACTATTGTACTCAAAGTCAGATGGCTGAGACGTGTGCAACTCTTATATTTGTCCCATTAAGTATTTATTACTATCTCAATTGTTTCCCCTTTCACAAATATGAATAAATCTTACCACTGAAGATATTTTCAGATTTTTCTCAACTTATTAGTATAGTATATACACATCAATATTTCAAAATTAAAATTTGCAAAGTATAGCGTTGAAATTAATTTAAAATTGCATGTTATACAGTGTGGATGTTCATCGACACCATTTTAATGAGGAATCTTAAACTTCTATCAGAAACAAAGTGGATATTTTAGCTATATTTAGGACATGATAATTAAATAGAAAAATGGGTAGAATGTGAAATTTTCCATTTAATGCAACTTTTTTCTTCAAGGCACTATCTTAGAAAATTAACCTTTGTTACCGTTTTCTAATAAAATATTTATGGCTTTATTGGATAAAGTTTGGTATTTTAAATAAAAAAGCTACCTTGCAATATTAAACTATAAATATATTAATGGTTCTTTAGTTTCTAAGCTATTGATATTTGAGGTTTATGAAAGCAATACCAGGCTCAAATTCAACATATACTTTCACTAAAAATATTGTACACTTGTGAAAATCACTCCTCTCTCTTGGCTCCATTTTATAGAGAAGTTTTCTCCAAAGGAGTATTTCTCAATCTGAGAAATTTTACTCAGAGATAACCAAACAAAAGATAAATTGTGGATTTCCTTAATAGTAATTTCTTAGAATTTGCTTTTATTTTTATATCTACCTATAACTATAATACACTTAATATCACGTCAAAAAGATGAGTAGTTGGCTTTACTGTTGGATTTCATTTGCATTCCAAGCAAATTAATATTCATTAAAATGCACCCTTCAACTTCCCAGATGAAGGCAATAATGCTAGATGCATAGAAAAACATTTTCCACTTTTCATGGCATAGCAAATTTGCTCTGCTCCAATAGATGCTATTCTGAGTCATTTCCATCATGGTAATATTTAGTAAAACTATCTATTGTTTAATTGTTTAATGCCTTAATAACATCTTCATTCTAAAAAATGCTGGCACACTTTTATGATATTACACTTCATCTCTGGAACATGTAATGGCACAATGTGTTTTTAAACACACATTTTTATGGGATAAAAATCTTTTTTTTTTTTTTTTTGCCCCAACATTGTAATGCTTAGGGTTTTTGATGTAAGTCTTTATCATGTAAGACCTCTGGAAGAGTTTTAGATCTCAGGTTCTAATTCTTTGAGAATCTTTCTTCTTTCTTGGTGATTCTAATAACTACAAATCACCATTCTATTCCAGAAGTCAAGAAAAATAATGAGTTAATAAACCTGGATTTACCTTTTAATTTTATGTTACTAGTGTCTAAGAGCAGCACAACATAGGATAGCCCAGAATAAAACAGAATGACTTTGAGTTACTTATATTCACATACATGGTATCCACGTAGGCCTGCAAGAAAAACATCAAGCCTTGTTAGACTTTTATAGAAATCTTTTATTCTCTTTATTTGGAAGGGCAATTGCTTATACAGGTTTCTCAGGGTTTGATTATCTGGGATTGCATCTTTCATTTTCAATGATATACAGAAAAAGAAGAAAAAGGAGCCCTGGGAAGAACAATTCAGCAGTCCCAACTCAAATGAGTTGGAGATTATTTCAGATTCAGTGCTTTTTCTGGAAACACGTTCATTAGCCACATTTAGAATTTTGGAAAATTTTAGTATATATTATCAAAGAGCAAATTGCATTTTGGAAAAAAAAATGGAGTGTATATTATCAAAGAGCAAATTGTGATTTCCAAATGTTATATCTGGTATTAGAAATGACAAAGATATTAAATGCTGATTAAAACTCTCTTTTGAAAAGGCAATCATCTAAAATCAGAGACTGAAAGAGTATCTTGCCAGAACACAACCTCTCTTTACTAGTTTATTCCAGAAAGAAGGCCTTCCTTGCCAGTCACAGTCTTTGTACGTAATGATCAATTGTACCAAGAAAAGAACAATTTACAACCAGTATCACTTATTGACAAGTTGGTAGTTTGTGACTATTTTTCCTACTCCTTAACATAATTCTATCAGTGATCTTTCAATAATCAGAAACTGGATCTAAACTTAGTCTCATGTACATGAAAATAGTGTATCATGAGATACCTTTCTTCATTTGAGCCTATTACAGAAAGGGAGATTGACTATCTAGCACCAACCACACTCCTTTTATTTATAAATGGTCACATCCTTAATTTTGGATAAGGTTAACAAGAATACAGGTCATTTGGGGGGGGGGGGATGACAGCAAAACTGGTAAACAGTCCCTGTTATGACCGTCATTATGTTATTGCTAAATCATCCACAACATTGTCCCTGATATTAGTTGGCAGGGACAAAGCCAAAGCATGGATTTTAAGTTTCATTCTTATTATATACAAATAAACAGCACTTATAAAACCCTCTGAGAAGTGATCTGTGTCCCAGTAATTAAAAAAAATAATAAAAGGAAATGAGAAAAAAAAAGATAAAGAAACCCTTAAAAGCTAAATCTCATTACACAGTAGGCCTCTGACAATCTAGATGCTGGTATAATGGCAAGGGACAGGGTTGTGAGATTCCTGTTGCATGCTTTAATTAAAACTAAAAAATTTACAGCAAAATCAACCATTGGGTAAAGTGCTCTTTGGTTTAAATCTTCTTCATTACCTCCTGGAATTTTGGTAAATTCACTTTGTTTTTAAATTAAGCTGGTCCCTCCTTTACTCCATTACACAAGTCAAACATCAAGAACCAGGCATAAATTTTAGAATGAAGAGAGTTTTGTTTGTGTGTATGTGTGTTTTTAAGTCCCAACCCCCTTATACAAACTGTTAAAAAAAAAAACAGGTGTTTTAACATAATGCTTTATTCCAACTTAATCTCATCCTTGAATGAACTTCCTTCAAGTTTCAACCATTAAAAAAAAAAAAAGCAGTCAATTTCCTGGTGGTTGTAATTTAATTAAGTAACCCTTCACACTGAGCAAAACCCAAAAGCAAAAGGGTCATTAATCTTTCTAGTGATTAGAGACACCTCTAGAGCTTCAAACATTTACCACTCCTTCCCCGCAGTAGAAATGCTTTTAGGAGGATCATTGATTCATACCTCGCATTCTCTGGAGCCAGAGATGGTATATGTGCAGGGCCCAGATCCATTAACCGATATATCCATGGTCTCAGAATTTGTAGGCTTGTAGTCCACATAATACTCCTGTAAAGGGGAATTCATCTGTCTTTCTGACTCTCTGGCCTTTTTCCGCCGCCTCTTCATAAGAGAGTGTTGCTGGAGCTGTTTCATGCTGGCTGGGTAGCGTTTCCAAGACACATATATGACCAAGAGGATCATGGCTACCGAGAGGAAGAGGGCCACGCTCCCCGCGATAATTTTGTGAAATGACACGTGCTCGTATTCTTGCTCTGCGCCGGGAATCTGGAACCCAGGGGAAGAGCTTGGTGTTCCCAAGGTGGGTTGGATGGCATCAGGTTTGAAAATGGTGGGTTTAGGGATAATCAGGGGCTTCTGGGGCGTTTGGGGCATCAGGTGTGACCGCTCCGTATTGACCACCTGGATCTCAGAGCAGATGTTGTAAGTTTCCACGGCATCGCTGACCTTCTCGCCCTGGATGTGCTTAGGTCCCGCACATATCATGGTGCTCTCCTTGTTACCTTTGAAATTCTTCAGCCAGTAATAGAGAGGACAAATGCTCCGGCTGCATTCCCACATATTTCCAGACAAGGTAATGGATATTAGTGATATCCACGCATTGACAGTTTCCTGGGAGACGTTGGTGAGCTTGTTGGAATCCAAATTCAATTTTTGCAAATTGGGGAGACATTTGAATGTGCCTGGCTCAATGCCTTGGATGTCATTCCCTGATAAATCCAAGTTGTGTAAGGAACTCCAAGTCCACGTCAAGCCTTGGCTAATGGAGCGGATCCTGTTCCACTGTAAGTAAATCGAGCGGAGGTTGAAGAGACGTGGGAAGTGAGCAAAGTTGATCTTGGAAAACTGGTTGTGCTCCAGGTGGAGCTCCTTTAATTTCAAGAGGCCAGCAAAAGCATTGCGGGAGAGGCTTCGAAGACGGTTGTAACCCAAATCCAGAAAGTCAAGGTTCCGACAGTCTTGAAAGACTCTTATCGGCACAGTTTTCAGTGAGTTGGATCTCAAATGCAAAATGATGAGTTTCCGAAGGCCTTTAAATTGTTCCGATTGCAATGTCTGGAGTTTATTGTAGGACAGGTCCAGGTTGCGGAGATTGGGAACAGGGTGAAATGTTTTATTGTGCAGATAGGTAATTTTGTTGGAGCTGAGAATTAATTCTTTGAGTCGGCGGATCCCTTGAAACGCATCTTCATCCACTGAGCTAATATAATTATGGTCGAGATAAAGCCATATAAGCTGGTTAAGGCCGGCAAACTGATTGGATTTCAGCTTCTGAATGCTGTTGAACCTTAATGATAAGCCTTGTGACCCTCCAGAAATGTTCTCAGGGATATCTGCAAAAGCATGAGACTCACAGTACACAATTTTGCCATCGCATCTGCAGTTCTTCGGGCAAGCTCTCTGAGCCCCCGTGAGCATAACAAGCAGCAGCGTAGAAAGTAGCACCAGAACCACGCTCATGCCTTTCAGCTGCGTAATTAAATGGAAACCTACAATATTAAAAAGAAGACAGTTGCACATTGTGAAGCTATTAAATAACATCACCACCAGCTTACCCGTACCAGGGGCATTCTGTCTCGCGTCACAATGGGACAGCTGATTTAAGACCACATTTAGCACAGAAAGCATCATCTTCTTCAGAGCTGCGTGTTGGCTGTTTGGGTTTCATTCTTTCTTCCTTGATCTTCCAACCACCACAGTGCTGTAGGACTAAGGAGTTCCTGAGAATTTCAGCACTGAAAAGCACAGAAGCTTTCTTTTCACTGGAGGCTGACATTTTAATAACAATCGTATTTTGGCTAGTTACTGTGTTGAGCAAAGGGGTCCCGAAAGGAAGGGGACTGCCACAGCACTGTGACTTGGTAAACCTGGTACCAGCACATCCTGCTCCTTGAGCAAACAGGCTGTGATTTAGCCAAGGGGCTTCAGGAAGCTGACCAGGTCGTCCAAGTTTGTCCTGCCTGAATTTGTAGACTTATTGCATAATAAGATGGTAACTGAGGAGCTTTGAAAAAAAATGGCACCGAGACTAATCTAGGCAGCCCACGAAGTATGGTACAGAGACTTAACAGAGTAGGCACTCTCAATTGGTCAGCAGATGTGTTGGTATACCATGACTCCCTCTCCAGTGATAACACCAGGCTGGGAGACATAACCACCCCTAGCCCAGCACACTCCAAAGTTCAGATTGTTAAAATCACGTCCATATTTGCATAAAATGCAAAACAGTCCTGTGTAGGTTAGTTTGCTGTTATTTTTCAGAGAGCTGCTTTTTGCAAATGTGACGGATGAGCAAGGGAAGAAACAGCAGGCTACTGTCCCCCTGCTCACCATCCTGACCCACTCAAATTTCTCACTGACTTTTTTTCTCTCTCTCTCCTGCCTCCATTAACTTCAGAAAGCCTGCAAAGTTGCAATCTATTGGCACTTAGGCTGCATTTCGAAGCCATCGCATGTTAAGGGATTTCTTTCCTCTGTCCACAGTAGATTTATTATTTCTTAATGGTGTGTGTGTGTGGGGGGGAACTACCATGTGTCCTGCAGTTTCTGTTTTTCTTTAATGTTCATATTTTTAACCCTGAGACAATCAGCCAAACCCTAATGTAAAAATGCTCCTTCTTCTCAAACAGTTAAGTTTTTTTTTTTTTTTTTTTTTAATTTAAAACTCGATCTTGCTCTGTCCTCTTGCCAGCCACAGACTCATTGAAATACATTCCAGCTCTCCCAGACAGGAGAAGGAGGGGGACGGGAAGCCAGTCACACTTGAAAAAAATAAGACTGGCAAATGACTGCTGGAAATTTGGACGCTGTGTTCAGGATACAGCTTCAAAGATAAAACAAGCCCTTCTGCAACCTTTGCTAAAGTAAGGACCCCACCCCTACACACACGTACACACACATACACAAACACACAACACACGCAGTAAAGTGTTCGCAGTCTTCCTGACGGCAACCAGAAATACAAGCGTGGCTAATATGACCAAGAAACAGAAGCGAACCCTGTATTTATCTCATGCTCAATTCCCAAGCTGTGGATACGCAGACGGTAGAGGCAGTCTTAAAGATCTTTCTCTAGAGTCTGCTTAAGTCCGCGTTATGCATTTAAGAATTAAAAAAAAAACACTGCAAAAAGGAAAATGATCTAAAAATATTATCGCAACTCCAGTGAGTCAAACTGGCAAACTCTAGGCTGCTGCTTTTTGCCTGTTTCCACGTCTTTTATCAGCTAATGCAAGGACGGAGGATAGGCAGGCAGGCAAGGGGATCATCGGCTGTGCTAAGAAGGAAACAAAAGTTTACTTACCCATCCTTTGTCATCCAAAAAAAAACGTTTCCTCCCTCTCAGCTTTCTTCTTGTTTGGTCTCTCTTGCCGAAACCACCACCACCTTCATGGCACGGTGCGACTGTCATTCACACCATCCTCAGCCGGTATGAGAGCTAGTAGCCCCATACAAACTTCCCCGGAGAGGACAGGCAAAAATATATCTGTACACATATATATTTAAAAATTCAACACAGGGTGAGATGAAGGGGTAGGGAAGAGAAAGCCATTTGGGGGGGGGGGCTCCGGGGGAGGGGGGCCTCTAGGCTCTGAGGACCATTGTGTAATTCACCAGAGACCCATCAGCAGTAATTGCCAATCTGTGCAAAAGAGCGACAGCCCATCTCGGAGGTAACCAACTTCTCTGCAAAAAGAGAGGAAAAAAAAAAAAAAAAAAAAAAGGAAAATCTTCAGAATACCTGGCATTCCTTATTGTGCTGGCTTTTGCCATCCCCAGATAAAGTAATTCATCTTCTGGGTTGTTCAGTCCTTGAAGCAAGTAGGCCTCCTGTGCTGTAGGAGACCCCCGTTTAAAAGCTATGCAGGCTAGGTTTATCCATTTAGCTGGTCAGGTTTAAAGTGTTTTGTAGCTGTGCTGAGAGGCAGCCCTTGTCTAATTCAGAAGGCTTTCCAGAGACTGATGATGCTCAGAGCTTGTTGGTGCTAATGCTTGGGTTTGTGATACACTGAGTGCCCTCCGCTGGAGAAAACAGATTGCACATTAAAGACAGGAACAAGTGAGCTTGTCAGTGGTGTGCAGCCTTCTCTTGCTCAGAAAGGGAAATTAAAGGCACAGGATCGCTTTTTTTTCCCCTCCTCCTCGCCAATAATATAAATGATGAAACGTTTATGCCAAAGGGTTCCTTCTGGTGAGAGCAAATATTAGGTAAAATCTTGCTTCTCTGAATACTATTACATAATAGTTTTGAAAAGTTGGCTTGACCTGATTTTTTTTTTTTTGTATGCACTTGTCACAGGTCATTTATCCTATTCTTTTCAATGACATAAATAATTTGAACTTTTATTTATTATTGCTGCTGGTTTGTGTTTGTTTATATTTTAAGCTAATCACAAGGGAAGGCAGCCTTACTGTCAGGAAAATGCAAAGGGACCAAATTTCAATGGAGTTACATTTAAAATTTTTAACTCTAATTTTTACATTTTCACCCTTTGACAATAACATCCAATCTGCAATTTTGGACATTTTATTGAGAAGTGTAGAACATAACTTTGTGAAAGTTCATATTTTTAGCCTCAAAGTAATTGTTACCTCTACTATTTCAGCAACTGGGATGGTAACTGAGACAAAAAGTTAAATAGAAGTGGAATTCCAGCTTGGAATCCTTGGGGCAGTCACTGTCTCTAAATTCTTTCACCTGTAGGGTCCACTTTTTCTTATGCAAATCACCATTGTGATGTGTATTTCCAATAAAACAAAAGCACTCCAGTTCCTCATTATTATGGTATTCCTCTAAAATTTGCAGAATAGCCTCAGAATAGGAATGATAGGATACAAAAAAAGAAAATCAGATATGTAACTTAGAAAAATCCCATAGTGTTTAAAACTTCTACTGAACATTAACTTATACATACAATGCATCCCTTCCATTTCATTCCCGATTTTTGCTACCTAAGTTCATAATTCCCTGGAAGATACCAACTTTTAAAGTAACCCAGGCAGAATGAACCAATGTGATGCGGAGAGACTGCGAGGTAAGATTGCTAACCTAATTTAGCAGATGTGAGAACTTTAAATGAATTTTACATAAGCATCTAGAATTGCCGAGGATCACTGCAAATGAATATTTTTAGAAATACCTTGGTTTTAGATTATTTGCCAAAATATTAATAATTAAAAGAGGCTTATCATGTGAATAACACACATAATTTGACTGAGATTTATGAGAAGGCATTCACTGGCAATTGTCTAATTACTGAGATTTCTCAAGGAACAGAAAAGGGATAATATGTCCCCCAAATATATCCCTTTCCCATTAACTGATACCTGAATTTCTATTTTAGAAATGTGTGCCTTTGGCTTAAAGCTTAATACCTATTAAAATGCAAATGCACACCACAAGAGGCAATATTATTGTGGTTACTGAAAGGAAATAAATCAATATAAATGATACTCCTACAATTTGCTCAAAGTATTGCAGTTTACAGAGAAACAAATTCCACCCAAATATTCAGTGGTCCATGATTGATTAATTAAGCGAAAAATGAGGTATTCATAAAAAAATGCATGTTGCCATTATAATTAACAAAGTTTTGCATTGGCTGACAGGAGAGTGTGACCACCAGGTAGAAAACAGGAAGAAAAGCACAAGGGCAAATGACTGACTCAAATCACACAAGATGAAAGAGAGTCCAGCTTTTTTCATACATATTTTCATCTGCATGGGGGCAAGATCAAATGTTCAGAGAAGATTTTTCCTAGAAGATAGATTCCGGATGTTTATAGCTTTTGATAGTAGATCAGAAGAATCTCAGGATGTTCCCTATGTTTATGGTATAATAATTGGCTAGCATGCAAGTTTTGTGTAAAATATCAAGATAGACTACATACTGTATGCCCATGTAGGTACAAGTGTAACAGTGATAGTGGCTCTGTCGCTGTGTTTTATGTTACCTTTTCTTGATTAACTCTACTTTTTGGTTAACTCTACTTTTAAAGTTGAGAAAGACACTAATTGCTAGCATTAGCTATTGCAGAATAGAAAACTAGAACATCCCTAGTCCTCTAGTCCCGGACCTCGTAATCAGAAATCTTTCTTCGGTTTTCCAGAACTTGGAATGTCTGATAGTTTTCATATAACATCAAAGTGTGGGACCAAGGATTTGTTCATCCTATCCTTTAAATATAGGTGGAATGGTGTTTTCTTTGCAGGGAAATATTGTTGTTGGTGTTTTTTTAAATACAGGGACTGGACTAGGCGACAAAGGTCAGCTATTATCTCAAGTATAAGCAAAAAAAAAAAAAAGGAAATCATCTCCCAAGTGATGGGGATGATTATAAAGCCTGTTGGCAAGTCTCAGCATGCAGCCTGCTTGTCTGTTACCCCACTCCCTCCCTTTCCTCTCCAGTACTTGGGAGTCCAGGTCCAGTACCAGGGAAAGCCCTGCCCAGTACTTGGACAGATCTTTGTGTAAGGGATGTTAGCACTCTGCCATCTCTTCAGGTGCTCTTTGAATAAACCTTATTACCTTCCTACCAACTCTCTTCTCCTGAATATTGGACTCTTGAGGACAGACAGATAGATTTAGGTCTGCTAACACTAAGTAATATGCATGATTTTATAAAGGATGTAGACAAAAATAAGTTATAGGTGTCTTGAACGCTGAGGATACAGTAGGCTCAAGAGAGTTGAAATTGGCAGAGGATTTTGTGTGGAAGATTTATTTGGAAAAATCTGTCCTGATATTACCTTCCCCCACACTTGAAAACACATGCACATATGCACACAAATAAGCAACCTTCACCCAAGGGAAAGTGGTAAATATCTGAGCTTCTTAGCCCAACTATAGAGATAGGGACTTGTACAGCTTGCTTGAAGAGCCTAATATATGTTTCCAACAGTGACCCAATAGGCTGCAATAGTATCTCATTCCTATTGGGAAAAAGAAAATAAATGTTTTCCAGAACAAAGGAGAGTTTCTATTGTGTTGGAATTGACTTTTACATTAAGAATTTATCTGGATAAAAATATGCACGTATGTTTTCTACGGAAGAGAGGATGGCTATGTGAGAAGTCAGCTTGGAGCCATTTTAAGCCCTGATGAGACCCCCAACTGAAAGAGTCTCTTTGATTGCACTGCCAAAGCAAACAGAGAAATAAACAAAAATAAACAGAAGCCAATCAAGTGTGGACAGGCACCAGAAAAATGCAGAAAAATAAACATGTTTTACCATCATTGTTAATGGGGCTGTTAAAGGTCTACCATTGCATACATTAAAAAAAAATACCTTTAAAAATCTTTGGAAAAGATTGCAAATTATATTTCACAATAGATTCAGTCAACTAAGAAGTTTCATGGGAAAGTCAGAAATATCACTAAGTGCGTGGAAGGTAAGCAAGATTGAGAGAAACAGACCAGACCTCTCTTTCCTAGGTAGTAGACATTCATAGCAATGGTTCAACCTGGGGACCTAGGGAAAATTCTTTGGACTTATATAAAGTACGAGGTAATAACCAACATACTGGAATTAATATTTTCATATACTGACTTGATACTTCATGAACTAAGGAGATAATACTGTTTTTTCTTACTCTGAGGAGCTTGAAATTTACCATGGTGAGAGTATTAAAAACTCAGAAATCAGCCAAAACTGTAAATTAAGGTGTGATTTATTGTTTTGTTATGTGTCTCTAAAAACGATGGAGAAAATATTAATAACAGATTCAACTTTAAAGTGTATTATGTACAAAAATTGAAAAATATTTTCCAATATTTAAAATCTGTTTGCTGGTTGAACAAATAACTCATTTATTAACAAATGGAGTTTCAACAGATGTCTAGGTAGTTTTACTTTTGTCTTATTCATGAATATAATATAATGTCATTATAGTTCATTAATCAGATTAATGTACTCTAATATATATTCTGATATTATATCATACTACTCCTATTTGGAATTATACTTGTAAAGTTAGATGGTAAATATTAACCAGCACACATTCCATTCTACCTAAGGTCTATAGACATACTGCTCCAAAGGTGAACTAATTTTAACAAATACCAGTGGCCTGATCTGAGTATTCCATCCTTATTCTATCTCAGACCCAAAGAAGTATTAAGAAGAATAAGTCAATTAAAATACTTATTACATGTGAGCAGCATAAAGACGCCCTTTTCCAACTTCCATATTTAACATTGTCATATTTATAAAATAGTCCTGCAATATCCATAACATGGAAATATGTGTATATCAAATACTGTAATAACATTTTGTAGCTCCTTGTAAGATTTTTGTTTTGTATGTCAACATTCTATATTTAACACAACTGCCAAATTGTAGATATTCAATAAAATGTTTAAAAAGGAATGGATGAATTAATCAATTAAGTAAACTCACAACCATAAATTAATGAAGAAATCAGTAGCTGTCATCACAAATAACACTACCTTTAATACTTTAAATATCTTCTTTCTTTCTCAAAATAGTATTAGTTCCCTCCAGTTTAAAGAATAAAAGGCTGGGTCAGTTAAGAAATTTAAATTTATAAGTGAGCAAAATCTAAACTCAACCTAATTGAAAGTAAAATGAAAAGTAATTTTGGATCATTTAAATGAAAATTCCATAGTTAGATATAGCTTGAACTAGTAACTAAATATATAACTGGTATCCAGTTTCCTTTGATCCATTTGTCAGACCTAACTTCCAATGTGTCATTTCTAATTTGATTCTACTTTCAATACATCTCCAGCGGTTTCAATCCCATCTATATTTAGATGTAAGAACCAGTAAACATCCCATTGCTCTAGTAAAGTCCCCTTTTATCCCCCTAAATGATTTTCTATCTCCAAAGAAACAAGATTTTCTAGGTGGCTTACTTATAGATCATGGATTCTACCCTTAGAATGGTGTGAGGAGCAGCTTCTAAAAACACATATGGACTGAAAGTGGGAGGAAAACCAAATGTGCACACATTTGTACAGTATAAAGTCATTATTAAAAAGTGCCTGCCTTGCCAAAGTACCTCGTGCGTCTAGGTAGGAACCACATAACTAGTCCTTGCCAGTGAATTATGAGCGGAATTGACGTGTATAACTATCACACCAGGGTGGTTAAAAGAGAGGGTCTCTTTTTTCTTCCTCTGGTAAAACTCAGAAACTTAAAGCCCCATTCAACTACTAGACTGCAGGGGTTTGTTTATGTTAGCAATATAAATGAGATATGAAATATATGGATGTAGGGAGATAAATAATATATATGCATATATATATATAATCGTTTATCAATATATATTTCATGTTATAATTTATATATTATATATTATGCAAATAAATCACAAATAAACTAATTATACAACAGAATAACAAGAGGAGAAACCTGCAAAACATAAAAACAGAACACAGTAAACCTCCAGTGTTCTTTTACTCTTCTGTACCCCAATATCCTGCCTGGACGATATTTTTGCTTTTTTTTACTCTTAGTATTAAAATTTTCAGCCGGGCGTGGTGGCGCGCGCTTGTAATCCCCGCGCTTGGGAGGCTGAGACGGGAGGATCACACGGGTTCGAAGCCAGCCTCAGCTACTTAGTGAGGCTCTCAGCCACTTAGTGAGACCCTGTTTCCAAATAAAGTATAAAATAGGTCTGGGAGTGTAGCCCGGAGGTAGAAAGCCTCTGGGTTCCACCCCAGTACCACCAAAAAAAAAAAAAAAAAAAAAAAAAAAATCTCCCTTATCTGCTTTAACTAAATATTTTTTACCAACCCTCTCTCTGTCTGTATTAGGCTTTAAACCCTGGGACATTCCACTTCTCAGCTACCTCAAACACTTTCATAAAATTAATTAAATATTATTTTGAGACAGGGTCTTGCTAGCTTGCAGAGGGTCTTGCTAACTGGATGAAGCTGCATTTGAACCTGCGATCCTTCTGCCTCAGCCTCCCAAGTACTGGGATTTGCAGGGCTGTGCCGCTGTACAAGGCTGAACCTCTTAAACTCATTCTTCAAGTGGAAAAATAATATAGTTGTTTGTACCTGCTATACCCTCCCCCAAAGAGCACACACACACACACACACACACACACACACACACACACACACACATTAAAATCCATACCATATATGTATATGCCTAAAAGTAATGTACTCATCAAGACACATTTTAATTACATACATAATTCAGTTTCAATATGAAGAGGAATGTAAATCATCTTTTTCAAAGTGAATGAATGCCCTCTACTCCCTTTTCAATTTACCCATCATAATTTATTAACACATCATTTCTAATAGGAGTGTTAATTAGTTACTTAACTTGCTAAAAATTAAAGAAAAATAAAATTTTATTTTGTTCAGCTGCATTTAGAAATCCTGGTAATCACGTTTAAAACTTTGATTTTAAAGTGTATTTTAATTAAGGCAATATTTATATGATTAATGTAGCCACTGCAAAGATTCTGTTGAGAGACAGACACATTAAAATGGTTTCTGTATCTCATATTCTTACCCAGTAAGCTAACATTGTATGGGAGAAATAAAAATAACTTCTATGCTAAGAAAATAATAAACTGGAAATTATAACGTGCATGTGATATGATTTCAATGGAGATTATGTTAGGTGGAAACTGGAGACTAAACCAATAAAAACAAAAATGTTTTTATAACATTTATAACAAATGTAACTTTTTAAAAAGAGGATGCCCTGCAACAATAATGGGAGGTGGTTTACATCAGAGCACTGGGAAAGGGGGTCTTTAAAAATCATATTTTAGGCCGGGCGTGGTGGCGCACGCTTGTAATCCCCGCGCTTGGGAGGCGGAGACAGGAGGATCGCGCAGGTTCGAAGCCAGCCACGCTGGCTTAAGAGACCCTGTTTCCAAATAAAAAGTATAAAGTAAGTCTGGGAGTGTAGCCCGGAAGTAGAAGGGCTTCCAGGAACCCCACTACCAAAAAAAAAAAAAAATCATATTTTAAAGGTCATTTATGTAAACTGTTCTGGTACACTTGTAAAATGAAAGAATTACCAAGACCTGTGGAATGATTGGGTATAAAAAACAAAAAAAAAAAGAAGAGAAGAAGCATGTAGTATGTAGCATAGGAAATAAGAAGTCTATAGTTCTGAGGAAGGTGACAGCTTGGCCTACCCCAGAAATGTCAGGGATTAAAATTAAAAAAAAAAAAACCAGACTGTAGAACTAGACTCACAGATGATGCAATATTTTAGTTATCAGACAAATTTTAAAATAATTATTCTTACTTTGCTAAAAAATAACTCTAGAGAAAAATTTAAATGGAAATTAAAAAAAGCTAAAAGAATATTACTTAGTGAATGAAATATAATAGGATATAAAATTTAGTTCATTGACATTCATGTGCATATATATACATATAGTTTCAGCTTCAGTCACAGAAAGAAATACATTTTGCAGAATTAAAAGTACTTTTGTTAAAGCAAAATTTGCATATTTATGCTTTACAACTTATCATTAATATGCTAATAACTAGGTATTTAATTGACCTCTTAGAGTATATAGTATTATGAACATTGATATGAATATACAAATATAAAAAGTTAAAATGAAGTTAATGCTGATAGACTTTTCAAAATCTCACAAATACTATTAAAGCTATAAAAATTAATATATGAAATGATATGCTATTTATATAATATGGAAAAATTTATATTATAGCCTATGCAGATAATATCTATTAGAAATTTCATTAGCAAAAAGGAACTTTGAGCTCAGCTATGTATAAATTACTTTCCGTCTTCAATGTCTGTTGCTTTTATACAGTTGTATATGACCAATAAAAGAACTGACAAATTCTTAAATATTAAACACTCAACATCGTTTCAGTGAAAATTAAAAAAAAAAAATGAGATGGGTTTGATGGTGCAAGCTTGTAATCTCAGCATTTGGGAGACTGAGACAGGAGGATCACTGTTCAGTGACAGCCCCGGCTATTTAGTGAGGCCCTTTGTAAATCAGTGAGACCCTATTTCAAAATAAAGAATAAAAAAATAGGGCTTGGCGGAGTAGCTTGAAGGTAGAATATCCTTGGGTTTCATCCCCAGTACTTCAGGAAAAAAAAGACTGTGTGTGTATATATTATTAATATATTATATATAAATATATAAATATATATTTTTTTCTAGTGGGGATACTGAATACATATGTATAATTAGTATATATTATACTAATATAATATAATATATAATTTGTATATATTATATATTATATATATTGTATATTATATATTATATATATTATATATCACACACACACATATATATATATACATATATATATATATATATACATATATATATATATATATATGTGTGTGTGTGTGTGTGTGTGTGTGTGTGTGTGTGTGTGTGTATTAGTACTGGGGATAGAACCCAGGGACATTCTACCTCTGAGCTACAACCTCACCTCAGCCCTATTTTTTTGTTCTTTATTTTTAAAACAAGGTCTCACAAGTTGTATAGGGCCTCACTAAGTAGCTGAAGCTGGCCACAAACCTGCAATCCTCTTGTTTCAGCCTGCCAAGTACTGGGATTACAAGTGTGTGCCACCACACCTGGTTCTATAGAAATTGTAAAATGCTTATAAATTGTGATGTTCAGTTTCAATGTAAAGTGGTACAAGAAGCTATATGAAACCAGGAAATTAAATCAAAATCAAATTTAAAACATGGATGTGGCAGTTGTAGAATTAATCAGTATCCCCACTAGAAAATAAAATAAAAGTTAAATCATGTACTGATTATAGTACTAGAAATATTTTAATTTGTACATAGAAATGCTAATGATTTTTGTAAGTTGATTTGTAGCCCAATACTCTCCAATATTTTTGTCAACTCTAGAAGTATTCTGAGTTTTGGGGGTTTTCTAAGTATGGGATCATGTCATCAGCAAAAAAGAAAATTTCAATTCCTCTTTTCTGTTTGTATATATTTATATATGCCAATCATTAATCCACTGAAAAAGAAATCCTGAAAATAATTTCATTCAAAATAGCCTAAAATATGTAGGAATAAATTTAACCAAGGAGGTGGAAGAACTCTATAATAAAAATTATAAAACATTAAAGAAAGAAATTAAAAGATCTTAGAAGATAAACTCCATACTCTTGAATAGGCAGAATAAATGTAATCAACATGATCAGTTTATCAAATGTGATCTACAAATTCAATGTAATCTCTATTAAAATATCAATGTCATTCTTCCCAAATTTAAGAAAATCAGTTTTAAAATTCATATGAAAAAACAAAAGACCCAGAATAGTGAAAGCGATTCTCAGTAACAAGAACCATGTTGGAAGCATCATAATACCTGATTTCAAATTATACTATACAGCTCTGGAATAGGAGATTCAGAAACAAATCCTCATATTGGTAGTATTATTTGTTTTGTAACAAGACTGTCAAAAGAATATGCTGGAGAAAAAACAGCCTTTTCAACAAATTTTATTGAGAGAACTGGTTATCTATTTGTAGGAGAAGTAAATTAACCCCCAACCTTCCAAGTATCAACTCAATATGCATCAAAGACCAGAAACTTTGCAAGTACTAGTAGAGGGCATAGTGCTGATACTCCAACATATTGATACTGATAGACACTTCCTCAATAAGACCTCAAAAATGTAGGTAATTGCAATGAAAGTTAATAAATGGATAACATTAAATTTAAAAGGCTTCTATGTAGCAAAGGAAACCATCAAGAGTATACGGGGAGATCCTACACAATGGGACAAGATCTTTGCCAGCTAGTCATCTAATAGAAGATTAATATCTAGAATATTCAAAAATCTTAAAAACAACACTAAAAATAACCCAGTAAAATAGGTAATTGAACTAAATGATATTTCTCAAAAGAAGAAATGCAAATGACCAATAAATATATGAAAATTGTTCAACATCATTAGCAATCAGGAAGATGCAAATCAAAATGACACTGAAATTCCATCATCAAGCACACAAACAATAATAAATGCTGGTGAAGATGTAGGGAAATAGGAACTCTTATACACTGTCGGTGGGACTGCAAACTAGCACAGCTGTTATGGAGATCAGTGTCAAGATTTCTCAGAAGACTAAAAATGGAACCTTCATATGACTCAGCTATCCCACACTTGGGCACTTTCCAAAGAAATTGAAATCAAAATATTAT
Organism: Muscardinus avellanarius; assembly: GCF_963383645.1. Lineage (NCBI taxonomy): Eukaryota > Metazoa > Chordata > Mammalia > Rodentia > Gliridae > Muscardinus > Muscardinus avellanarius. The sequence continues at coordinate 71,933,609 of NC_137801.1, forward strand.
AGCAATACATGGATATTTGTATTGATAGCAGCATAATTCACAATAACCAAATTATAGAACCTGCCTTGGTATCCATTAAGATGGATGGATCACAGATGGACGAATCATAAAATTGATATAAACAATCAATGGAATTTTACTCAGCCATGAAGAAGAACAAAATTATGTCATTTTCAGGAAAATAAATGGAACTTGAGATACTATGCTATGTGAGATTAGACTGTCTCAGAAAGCGAATAGTTGTATGTTTTATCTCATTTGTGGAAGCGAGAGAGAAATTAGGAATCAAAAAACACCACAGATAAAGGAGTAGAGACTCTAACAAAGTTATGGTGGGGGTCAGGAGGAGGGATAAGGGGAATAGAGATATAATGAAGATAACAGTTTAAATAACTGTATGTACATATATTAAATAATCAATATCAATCTCAATGATATTTATAGGGAAGGAGAAGAAGGGGGTTGGGATCCAAAAGGAATCAAAGGGTGTTTTGTGTATGTATAATCCCATCATTCACCAACTCAGTATGATGTAGAATTACAATGCCAACAGAGGTATAAAAACTAGTAAACCAATAAAAGTATGGAAATATATTTTAAGTTATATTAAGCATACTTTTATGCTTTTAATCAGACCTCCAGACAATGGTAGTATAAATTTAAATAATTATACTTTCACATAATAATATGTATCAAGATTCATAAAAAAGTTTACTAGCCTTTAATCTAGTATTCCTATTATAGGATGTCTTAAAATAATAGAATATAAGATTTAAACATATCATTTGCTGTAGTATTACTAGAAAGAGAAAAAAAATGGCACAATATAAACTTTTCAAACAGTATTTTACTGAAAAATGATATATCAATAATTATGTTTACAAACAAAATATAAAAATAATTTTAAGAGAAAGGTAAAAAATTGAAAGTGAAAATGATATCGGTCTTAATGATTGCAAGTATGTTTAAAAGCCACTATGGAGATCGGTGTGGAGATTCTTTAGAAAACTGATAATGGATCCACCATAGGTTAAAACCAAAGAACTGCAGTAATATATGCATACCCATGTTCATAGCAGCACAATTCACAATAGCCAAACTATGGAAACAACAGATGAATGAAATTCAAAATTATGGGAAATACATACAATATAATTTTACTCAGCAATAATTAAGAATAAATTATGTCATTTGCAAGAAGATGGAAGGAACTAGAGAATATTATGTTGAGATTAGACAAGCACAGAATGTAACGGGGCATATGTTTTCTCTGATATGTAGGAGCTAGGGAGTATTGGGGATACAAGAGGGACTCCAGATAATTGAGGAGAACCTCCGTAGCTAGAGAAGAAGGGTAAGGAATGATGAAGACTGAAGGTCATTAATGGAAATGCATCGACTATGAATACACTAATGAATATACCATTGTCACTCTGGGCACTTGGTATTGGGAAGGAGAGAAATGGGGAGGTGGGGAGGCATCAAGTACTGTTTGCATGCATGTCATTGTCAACATTACTTACATTATGATGTGAGACTATAATACACCAATAAATCAATAAATGTTATTACAGTATTATTGGTAAATATGTTCTTACACATGGTATTTATCTCCTCTCTATAAAGTTCTGATGAAAAATATTAAGAAGAGCACTACAATAAAAAGACCCACAAAGTAAAAAAAAAAAAAAAAGAAAATGTATAGTTATTATAAGAGGAATAAAAGTAATACAGAAAAATATTTACTTGATGAATTTATAACTATTTGGATAATTTATGCACAATTTTATTTCTATCACGCCTCTGAATCAGATGAATGGAAGATGATAACCAGGAGAATGTTTTCACTCTAAACTGACAAACTATTTCAGCTACTATTCTACATCTAAATTCCGCATTTTGTTATAGAGAGGCCTAGAATAGTTTGAGAATGACTTTAATGCCTTTCCTGATTAGATATACATCCAACTAGATACCATCTGGAGGAGGGTGATTAGTTAGAGCAGGTATTTTACGCTCTAATCTCACTTCTGTATCTGAACCAGGCTGATACATCTCTTTACACTTGACAACTTATGTTTATCTTTTATAAGTAAGCAGATGTAAATACAAATTTGTATAATAGAGATATTTTGAGGGCTAATTAAATAATTGCAGACAAATATATAAAGACCTATAAAGATGCTTAGTGCTGCTCTAATACTGCCATGCTTAAATAGCTGATAAAAAAAATCATAGCAGGAGAGTTTAGTTTTTGTACATTGTCCGGACATATTCAGAAATTATGTCCTGGTAATTTTTATCATATTGCTATTCATTGAGGGCCTCTATAAAATGTGTTTCACAGTATTTTCCACAAAAATTATAAATATTAATTAAATAGAATATTTATTGCCATCATATGATATTGTGTCTTGGTACATAGAACTCTACAATATACTATCCAAAAGAGTTGGGTTATTTGAAATAACCCAATCTGGTATTCTTCAGCAAATAATGCAGGATGCCTTAAAAAAATCACTATCTTTCTTCTATACTAATAAATTTTTTTTCAGATGAAAGATAAACAGCATGTTAGAAAAAATGGCTATTTTTGTAAAAAAAAATAGGTTTGCATTCTAATGTGTCATTAGTAACTATTTCTCTATATTTATTGGGCAAGCACTACTGTCAATAATCCAAAGACCTCTGTTCCTGTGTAGCCTGATGTTTAACAAAAAGTTAACTATTCTTAAATTAGGCTCTTTAACTGTAAAAGCTAGACAGGATAATTAATTTCTAAAGTTGTTTGGCTATTACATGTATATATCTTCATATCAACATTCATACTGAAAAATATATCAATATTGTTATATTTATTTAATGCATGTTGGTTTCTTTGATACATTTAATAATATTCAATATTCAATGGAACCTGTCTATATATTTGTATAAGGGGAAGTTTGTGTTTTGTTTTGTTTTATGATAATAGGGATTGAACCACGGGCATTCTACCTCAAAGCTATACCCTCAGCCTTACTTTATTTTTTATTTTGAAACATGATCTTGCTAAGTTGCTGAGAGTCTATGTTGCAGAGGCTGGTCTCAAACCTGCAATTCTCTTATCTCAGCCTCCTGAGTACTGGGATTTTAGTAATATGCCACCATACCCATCTTTTTTTTTTTTTTTTTACCACCAGTTCTTTACTTTGGAGAGAAAAAAAATGTTTAGTTCTTTTTCTATGTTACAGTGTTGCTGGTATTTTACTAAGCCCACTCAAAACCTTTACTCAAATATGTCTTGTTTTATTGTCAATACAATCATGGTGCATGTTTATGATCCAAGCGCACTATCAATGAGAAAAATGAACTTCGCAATCACACTGTTTAGCTAATTTAAACCATGCTGTTTAGCTAATTTTTCCCTCTTATCTCTAAATGAGGCACTGGATTATTCAGATGTTAGCAGTTTCTAAATAATTGCATATTGACAGAATTATAAAGAACAAATAATAGGTCATTGTATATCAGGAAAATTTAAGAAATTAATTGGTCATTCTGCTGCTTGCTTTCATATTCTTAAAAATTCTGGGGGGAAAAAAACCGGATCTATTATAGGCGATTTCAATAGTTATTAAAAAATACCTCCATTTTCATTCCTTTATGATGTGAAAAGACACAGAAAAGTATGTCACATTTTTTAAATTGGCTAGGCTCACTTTGTGGCCCAGGATGTAGTCTATTTTGGAGACATTTCTGTGAACAGCTTAGAAAAATGTGAACTCTGCTGTAGTTAGGTGGAATATTCTGTATGTGTCTAATAAGTTCATTTGGTTTATGGTGCTCTTTAGGTATGAGGCTTCTTCACTGCCCTTTTGTTTAGAAGATCGGTCTAGTGGTATGAGAGGAGTACTGAGTCTCCCCGTATTATTGTATTGGAAACTACATGTGACTTAATGTCACAGAGTTTGTTTTATGAAAGTGACTGCACCTAAGTTTGGGGCATACGCATTGTCTATTGTTATTAACTCTTGCTGGATTGTTCCTTTTACAAGTAAAAAACAGTGACCTGCTTTGTCTCTTCTGATAAGCTTGGGTTTGAAGTCTAATTTGTCTGATATCATAGTTGCTTCTCCTATTTGTCTTTGAAAACATTTAACATAGGTTACTTTGCTCCGGCCCTTCACCTTTAGTTCACAACTATCTTTGTTTCTTTCAGAAAGCATTTATATGGATTATGTTTTTTAATCCATTTTGCCACCATATGTCTTTTTATTGGGGAGTTGAGGCCATTTATGATCGGCATGATTATTGAGAGATTATTTTTAATTTCTAACATTGCAATTTTTAACTTCTGTTTGAGGTAGTGTTTCTTCTTCTTTGCTTAGTTGTTTGTTTGATGGAAATTATTGTTTCTCTGATTCTGGTGCTTATTACTTATTTCTTCTTCGCAGTTATAAGAAGACCCAGAGTCACACAAAACACCACACTGCTGAATAAGGAATGGGTCATAGAAGAAGTAAAGGTCAAAGTAAAAAATTCTTAGAAACAAATGAAAATAGAGACACAACATATCAAAAGCTCTGGGGATGAGCATGGTGGTGCACACTTTTAATCTCAGTACTTGAAAGGCTGAGAAAAAGGATCTCACAGGTTCCAAATCAGTATTTAGTGGGGCTTTCAGCAATTTAGTGAGACTCTATTTCCAAATAAAAATATAAAATAGGTCTGGGAATATAGCCTGAATATAGAAGGTCCCTGGATTCCATCCCCAGTACCACAAAAACAAACAAATAAAAAACAAAAACAAAAACAAAACAACAACAAAAAAACACTGGGATACCTTGCAGACAATATTAAGAGAAAAATTCATAGCACTAAGTACCCATGTAGGAAGAACAGAAAATCACCAATTAAATTATCTAACAACACACCTCAAAGTCCTTAAAAAGCAGGAACAGTCTAACCTCAAGGCCAGTAAAAAAAAATAGGTAATTATTAAAACCATAGAAAAAAATCAATGAAGTAGAGAATGGAAAAATATACAGAAAATCAACAAAATAGAAAGTTTGTTTCTCAAAAAATAAAAATAAACAAGATAGATAAACCACTAGCCAAACTAACCAAAAGAAAGAAGGAATTTAAACAGCATGGTATTGGCACAAAAACAGGCACACAGACCAATGGTACAGAAGATACAGAAACTACCCCATGCAATCATAGTCAACTGATATTTAACAAAGGGGCCAAATACATATGCTGAAGAAAAAACAGCTTTTTCAATAAATGGTGCTGGAAAAACTGTCTACCCACTTGTAGAAAAGTAGAACTAAATCCTTACCTTTCACTCTGCACAGAAATCAACTCAAGGTGGATCAAAGACCTTGAAATTAGACCAGAGACTATGATGCTGTTAGAGGAGGGCATAGGTTCAACACTCCGATAGGCACAGGTAGAAACTTCCTCAATAAGACACCCCAAAGCTCAGAAAATTAAAACAAGAATTAATAAGTGGGATGGTATCAAACTAAAAAGTTTCTGCTCATCAAAGGAAATCATCAAGAGTCTAAAGAGAAAGCCCAGAAGGGGAGATCTTTACCAGCTATTTCTCTGACAGAGGTCTAATATTTAGGATATACAAAAAACTTAAAAGATTTTCACTAGAAAAACAAATAACCCAATCAAGAAATGGGTAACTGAATAGAATAAACCTTTCATAAAAGAGGAGATACAAATGGCCAATAAATACAGGAAAAAAAAAATGTTCAACTTCATTAGCCATCACAGAGATGCAAATCAAAACTACACTGAGATTCCATCTAGCCCCAAACAGAATGGCAATCATAAAGAAGTCAAATAACAATAAAATTAGCAAGGCTGTGAGAAATAGGCACACTTCTACATTGTTGGTGGGATTGTAAACTAGTCCAGCCACTATGGAGATCCGTGTGGAGATTCCTTAGAAAACTGGAATGGATCCACCATATGATCCAGCCATATCACTACTGGGTATCTTTCCAAAGGAGTTGAAACCAGGGAACTGCAGAAACTACAGTAATATATGCATACCCATGTTCATAACAGCACAATTCACAATAGCCAAACTATGAAACCAACCGAGGTGACCATCAACAGATGAATGGATTACAAAATCATGGGAGATACACAACGGAATTCTACTCAGCAATAAAGAAAAATGTAATTACATAATTTGCAAGAAAAGTAAGGACCTGGAGAACATTATGTGAAATGAGATTAGCCAATCACAGAGAGTGAAGGGTCATATGTTTTCTTTAATATGTGCAGGATAGAAAGTAATTGAGATACAAGAGAGACTCCAGATGATAAGGAGAAACCTCAGGGGAGCCAGGGAGGAGATGTAAGGGTAGGGGTGAAGAAGAGTTATGTTCATTAATGGAAATACTACAATAGACTATGTGTATACATGTGAATATATACCAACATCAATCTGGGTATTGCATATTGGGAGGGAGGGATATGGGAAGGAAAGGCACCAAAAGTGTGTGCATGTATGTCATTGTCAACATGATTTATATTATGATGTGAAACTATAACGTGCCAGTAAAAGCACACACACAAAGGAATACATCATTAGGAAGACACTATAATAAAAAAATATAATTTTAAAATGAAAAACAATGTGTGTTATATTAAAATTTAATTTTAATATCATAATTTAAGGAATACTGATTTTCTTACATTTGAATGTATTTAATAAATAAAGCAGTCACTGAAGAACTTAGATTAAAAACAGCAACAAAGGAATAACATGCAGAAAGCACATAATAATCATTCATTCAACAGTCAACAAAATAACAAAAATTGTTTAAAAAATGAAGCATATTTATTTCAAAAACCCAATAATATTCTTTTCTACATTTAGAACTAAGAAACAATTTTTTTGTGTGTGGATCTGGGAGTTGATCCCAGGGGAATTCTACCTCCAAGCTACACACCCAGCACTATTTTTTATTCTTAAATTTTTTTTTGGGGGGGTAGGTCTAGGGATGGAAGCCAGGGGCAATCCGAGCCATACCCCCTGCCCTATGTTTTTATTCTTTTTTTGAAACAGTGTCTCACTAAGTTGCAGAGGGCTTCACTGAGTAGCTAAGATCGTCTGCAAACTCTGATCCTTTAGGTCTCAGCCTCCCGAATGCTGGGATTACAAGCGTGTGCTACCACACCCAGCTCTTATTCTTAATTTTTAAAACAGAGTCTCACAAAGTTGCAGAGGGCCTCAATAAGTAGCTGAGGCTGGCTGAGAACTTGGGATCTTCCTGTCTCAGCCTCCCAAGTACTGGGATTACAAGCATGCACCACCATGCCCAGCTAAGAAACAAATTTTTTAAAAGTAGTATTTATAAAAATAAAATTTAATAAAAACAGGCATGTGTGGCAAAAATGAGATGTATTAATATTTATTTTTATCAATAATAATAATTGAAAGCACATATGGGCTTATTGGATTTTAGAAAATGAAATATTATTTTCTAATTCTTTTTAGGAAACAAATTATAGCATGGATAAGTAAAAATGACAAAGCACAAATGACAAAATTACAGAAAATAAATGATTAACTTTGCATACCAAAAATATGTAAGAGAATGGCTCAGCATTCAAATATATGATTCATTCCTGCAGTGTAAATATACCTCAATACTAGGTACCCTTAAACATAATTTAATATTTCATACAGACAGAAAACCTTTTGGTCATCTTGATGGAAGCAAACAATTTTTAAAAGTTCAATTTTGTTAATATTTTAGAAACTATAAGCCAGGCATGGTGGCACACGCTTGTAATGTGCTGTTGTGAGGCAGAGACAGGAGTATCGTGCAGGTTCAAAGCCAGCCTCTCTGGCTTAAGAGACCCTGTTTCCAAATAAAAATATATATTAAAAAAATAGGTCTGGGAGTGTAGCCTGGTTTCCAGGAACCCCAGTACCACCAAAAGAAAAAAAAAAAAAAAAAAAAAAGAAAAAAAAAAGAAAAAAAAAAAGAAAAGAAAAGAAAAGAAAGAAACTATAAAATTTATAATCTCTAAGAATAATAAATAAAAAATTAATTCTACTAACTGCTATCAGACTAAATGGAAAAAATGTAAAGAAATTTATGCTTAGTAAGAAATATTTAACATTTTTTATAATTTGTTGTGAAGTTTAAGAAAAAAAAATCAGAAATAGAAGTAAGAAGCCTAGAAAGGTGGTATCCTCCTGTAATCCCAGTACTTGGGAGTATGTGACAAAGAGAAAAGCAGGTTTGAGGCCAGCCTCAGCAATTTAGCAAGGCCCTATACAACCTAAAGTGACCTTGTTTCAAAATAAAAATTAAAGATATGGTGACATAATAGCTCAGAGGTAGAACAACCTTGGGTCAATCCTTAGCCCTACCAAAAAAAAAGAAAGAAAGAAAAGAAAAGGAAAAAGAAATAGGAGTAGAGCTATTAAGAAACCTTCCTGAAAATCACCTAAAAATCTTAAGAATGAATTATTTAATAGATGTTTTGTTATATTCTATTAAATAAAGACTGCAGAAAATATCCTTAATATGAATATATATTATATATAATACCTATAAACATAGAATAAAAATGCATATATATTTCCTTGCAAATGTATATCATTCAAAATTGTGATTAATCATTTTGAAATTACATAGCAATGACCATTTGAATATTTAATCATAAGGTGATCTGGGATTTCTACTGACGATAGTACCAATGTTTAACAGTGTAAAGTGTTATATAAAGTACATGTTTTTAAATATTCAAGTTATATATATATGTGTATATATATATATATATTGAAGACATTTCTTGAAAGGAAAAGCCAAATGTTATAAAGATAAAAAAAGATGTTATTAAAGCTTACAAGAAGGTTAATCAATGAGAGAGCAGATAACTGACTTCAATATTTGATGTTGACAGAACTTGGCAAGTGACCTATTAAACACAGGACTACCCTGTATTCATTGAGACTATGCTTCAGCAGCTGTGGTTAATAGGGAGTGTATAAAAATGCACAAGTAGTGCCAAGCATTCCTTTAGTGCAAGGCAGGATTTACTATTTGCTCAAATTTGTAATTACATCATATCTCTTAATTTTGTAGCAATCAGGGTTTTCTTCTTTTCATATCTTTGTTTTTTGTTTTTCCCTTTTTAAATTTTTACCTTTTTGATTTTTTTTCAAACCAGGTTCTCTTATCCAATACTGAAAATTTCAGAGAGTAGCCATATGCTCTACTTATTTTCTACTAATTAGTAAATCTGTCTTGGTCATCTCTTGTCACCCCATGAGTTAGTCCTACTGTATTCAAAACATGGATACAGATCTTGTCCTAGATTTTTGCAGTGATAACAAAAACTAACCTTATATTAAAAAGGAGAAAAAACATGCAGCCAGACCATCTTAACATGTGTGGCCTCCATCCTCTCTGTAGTCCATGGTAATGCCACCTTACTGAAACCAGCTCACCTTAGCAGGCAAGAAAGTCTATCTTCCACTGCTTTCAATTGCCCAGTTTAAAGTTTCTGCCATCTACACTCAAGCATCCTTTCACTTTCATCTCAACATCTGCAACAGATGTTGACTCTGTTGGGATGTGTATGGCCTTGCAAACTTCAGTACCAGGTGTCAGAATAAAGTCATCCCAGGTAGTCTGCATCCAAGTAAGTACTCAGTGAGTCAAAAATAATGTGTATGAGGCATCAGCAAAATAGCCTTATTTTCAGCCTTGTCTTTTCTCAGTCTCTTCTTTAAAGTTTCTCTGCCAGTATAAAATAAAATGTAATTTCTCATCTCCTCTGGGCTCTGAATCAGATTCCATGTCTATCTTAACATAGATCTTTCTAAAACAAAGAACATTTTTCAGAAGAAGCACAACTCAGCTCTAATGTTGTTTAAAGAAATGCTAATAAACATGCCTTCTGTGAGAACATAGAGTAGCCATCTTTTTTTTCCACAAAGTATCGGGTCCTGTCTCATGCAGAGCACCATTTATACACACATGTGGTTTCCATTTTTTAAGAGACAAATACTTTAACTGGCTGTTAATTTTACATTAAAAACTAAAACAAAGTTTTGATGACTTAAAAAAATACTGAAAACAAAAAAATTATCAATTTTTTTTTCTATAAAAACTTAGGTCACATAATATATTTATTGTTTTCTTGCTTGCCAGTTTCAACTGGAATATGCCAAGAAGGGTTAACATTTCATAGTGAGTGACCAGTGCATTAAGGCCTGTGTCAGTACCGCACAGATAGAAACGCCCAAAGTGGCACGTGGCTCTTCTGTCTGAGGAACCCTGGGGATGGCCTGATGTGTTTGGGATGTACTGTTGTTTTGTAAAGTACTTAGAGAAATCTTAGGCATCACAGAGGAAGAACAGCACGAAGTTTATTAGAGAGCTTGCGATACATTACAGAAACGTGTAGTAAATCTTGTCTTGATTTACAAATTGACGCATTTTGGCTTCCGAGGAATGCCAGAAGTTTCATTTTTCTACTCCGAAGCATAGATGTTCATGCAGTAATTGAAAATTGCATATCTCATATGTCTCCTTCCTAATAATATTAGGAATAAGGATGAGTGACTTCTTAGCCTATAGAATTGTTCTGAGGCAGACACAAATTGCAGAGCTTAAATTTATTAAGAATTGCCAAGTTTGAATTATTTTATGGCACTCTAGACACAATTAACTAACTCCAGGCTGATCTTTAATATAAAAGGTAATTTCTACTGTAGAAGAAAAGAATGGAGCTCACGCGGGTAAGTTCAAGTCTTTCTGAATATAATTTTACTTAAAGATAATGTTTAATTACATTTATAGTAATGACTATGCTAATTTTTGTCATAATCGTTCTATTTACTGAATTTCAAGAAATGAGTGATTAAACTAATAACTAATTTAGTGTCTGGTCATGTTTTTAATACCATTCACATGTTCACTAAGATACCCAAATAATGTCTCTTACTTAAGATATATTTCCCTAAATTAGCTTTCGATTTTAAATGATAACAACTGGACAACACTACCATTAATAATATAATATTAGAAATAATTCATTCTGAAAATGTTAATGGTGTGTGTGTGTGTGTGTGTGTGTGTGTGTGTGTGTGTGTGTGTGTGTTACTGGGGATTGAATTCAGGGTCATTCCACTTCTGAGCTACACCCATAGTCCTTTTTATATTTATATTTGTTTGGAAACAGAAGCAAATATAAAATAGGTTCCTAGGTTGCTCAGAGTCTCACTGTGTTACTAAAGCTGTCCTCAATTCTGCAATCTTCTTATCTCAGCCTCCCACATATGGAAATTACAGGTTTGCACCATTATGCCTGGCTATATATTAATATTTTTGCTTGTTGCTGTGCTGAATATTGAACTCAGGGCCTCACACATGCCAAGCAAATGCTCTATGCATTAAGATATATCCCCGGTCCATTAATTATTTTTAGAAACAAAATTATACCAAGTTTCATTTTGAAAATTTTAGAGAACAGACACTGAGGGCCTAATATTATAGGACCAAAAGATTGCTTTCAAGTATTGTTTTCTTAATTAGAAAACACAGACAACTGAAATTGTATGAAAAACTGCAGTATTTTCTACTTGAACTTGATTGGCTTTTAAAAATATATGCATTATTAATCACTTGATAATTTTATCATAATAAAACATGACTTCACTTCCTCACTACAGCTTACACTGAATTTTATTTTCAGTGCCTCAAGACCTTTCTAGAAAAATTCGTGTGCTAAGATCCTGCCTTTGATTTGTGGTCTCTGAATTTCTTTGGCCCTCCTTGTGTACTTAAGAAGGAGAAGTGGAGTGTTGTTTGATCCCAGGGAATAGTTAGTAATACTTGAAGACATTTTGGGTTGTTATAGCTGGTGAGGGCTGTTAGTGGTAACTAGTAAGGAGAAACCAGGGATATTGCTAAATATCCTACAACCCACAGAACAGCCTTAGTGGAATCATTAGTCCAGAATCCCAATGGTTCCCATATGAAGAAAGCTTGCACTAAAATATTAATTTATACACACACACACACACGCACACACACACACACGAAAACAATCTTAAACACAAAACCCAGCATTTGTTTTCATGGGTGAAAGGCTATTTCAAGTAAGCGTGTTTAAGTGTTGCATTGAGTCAAATTACTTAAGTTAATAAGTCAATTAACCACAAGTCACAAATCAATAATAAAATAAGCTTCATTAGTTCCAACATTTCTTCGAAGAAACAGTTTGCAAAATTATGCAAGTAGAAATAGTGCCAGGTGTGTGCAGGCTTTAAAGGTATAAACAAGAATACCGAAAATATGTAATTTAATTATGTGATGAAAATACTAAACATATTATTTCTACATAATTCAAGAATAATTTTATTCTGAACATTTCTATAGGTTATATGTGTGTGTATATATATATATATATATATATATATATATGGATATATATGGATATATATAGTGGATATAGCATATATATATATATATGCTATATTCACTAAGACTACCTAAAGTGTAAGATGGCAAATGCTATTTATCAGTCTTTATAAATTTGGCTTCTAAAAACAAAAATAAATAATTTCAGTTATTTAATAATATCTACTTTTTGTATAATTATGTAACATATATCATTGTATATCACACATTATATATATATATATATCTTTTAGGTATAAGCAAATATATGTCATAAGTGGATGTATATGTAGAAATGTGTATGTCAAATGCATATGTCTGTTTTGATATCAAAAGCTAATACCATGCAAAACTTCTTTATGACTCAAAATGAAAGTTAATAGTGATTAAAAGTTTATAAAAGTAAATCTCAGCTGTATCCTCTACATAATGACTATTTCAGTGAAAGTTTTGCCTACAAGTATAGCATAAACAGTCGCACATGCACATACTTGTAATCCCAGTATTTGAAAGGCTGAGATAGGGGGATCACAGGTTCAAGACCAGCCTCAGCAACTTAGTGGGACCCATTTTTTATGTGTTTCAAAGTAAAAATCAAGGCTGGGGTGTGGATCAGTCATAGAATTCCCCTGGGTTCAATCCCCAGTACCAAAGAAAAGCATAAGTGAAGATCAAACTGTTATGCAGACATTTGGAAATTTTTTCTGACATTTCTGTTGACAGACAAATGACTTTCAAGCCCTTACAATTTTTTCTTTGTCAAAAGTTACATGAGCCACAGGGGTAATAAAACATATTCATATTTTACACTTTTAATACCCACTCTATCACACTCTTTTATTATGAACTGTAGATTTTTGGACATGACCTTAGCCTATCTTTTAAAATATACATACCATTTCCTTTAGAAAGACAGGGAATTCTTTGAAATTTGAATATGTGTCCTATTTGTTTCCATTCTCGTTCCTAATACTGTTCTAAGTAAGTATGAACATTTAGTATTTGCTCATGGAATAACATGATTTTGCCTTCCCTCTTCTGTCTTATAGTCAGTGAGTTACATTTGTAAAGGTCTGCAGTTGGAAAGAGAATTATTAAACTTGAGAACAAAAGGAAGCTTATTTAAGTCTATTATTTCTACCTTCAGATCACTTGCCTGTTTCATATATAAAGAGAGGTAGTAGAAGTTCTGTGACCTCTTAGCCAACAGAATTGCACCAGTTTGTCTTCCAGCCTTCAGATTTTGTATGAATGACACCACCTTTCCCCCTTCCTGGTACCACACTCAGTCCTTCTTGGAAACAGTTCAGCAATTTTCCACTGTCCCCCTGTAGGAAATCAGACTGGTCTCAGCCCTCTCCAAACTCAACAAAGCTCAGAGGCTACAACTTCTCACTTAGCAGCTCAGAGTGAGTTCTTTGCCCAGCATAGTTCTGCATGCGAGTCATTGTCCTCAACCTCATTTTAGGCATCAAACCTAGGCAAGCCTGAATCTATTTCCAGCATATGTGGGGATTGAAGTTTCTGCCTAGGCTCCCACAGAATCTCAGGACTGACTGGTTTAGGGCAGCCTGCAACAGGTCAGTCTTGAGACAAAAGGTATTGATGTTGGTATCTAACTACCTGGACTCTGATGCTGAATTCACCCCATATTGTCTGGGTAATCCTAAAAAAAAATATGTATTTAAAAACCTGTAGCTGGGTGTGGTGGCTGGCTCACAGTTGTAATGCCAGCATTTGGGATGTAGAAACCAGAGGACTGTGGTTCACAGACAGCCTCAGCTACTTAGTGAGGCCCTTCACAGTTCAGTGAGACCTTGTCTCAAAAAAGTAAGACTAAAAAATAGGGCTGGGGGTATAGCTTGGAGGTAGAATGCCCCTGGGTTCCATCCCCTACCGCAAACAACAACAACAACAACAAACAAAACAAAAACCTGTGCTTTTGTTTCACCATCTGTAAAATAAAAATAAAAACAGTACATACCACATGTGTTTGGGGAAAATAGCCTCTTTGGGGCAGTGGCTGGCACAAAGGGAAGTTTAAATCAATTTTAGTTTTTGATTTTGTGATGATTGGTACAAACTCTAATTTCATAGCTATCACAGGCAGGTGATAGACTTCTATGTCCTCTCTCTGCCAGTTGAAACCCAGTTGAGCCTTAAAGTCATACATCTAAATGGGTACAAAAAGGCGTCTTTGAGTATGCTAGAATCTGTGTGCAGATGCCAGGCATGCATCGCTCCAGCTCATTCACTTATCCTTTGCAACAAACTCCCAGGTTTTATTGCCAAAGTGACACACTCAAAATAGGCAGTCTGTTTTGCTCCCTTTCTAACAGGGAGTATCACCCCCTGAGATATATCCTTTCCTCTAAATTTACAATCCAAGTCATAATTTCCAGAAATATTTTTAATTCAGCTTATAGAAGTTTTAGGTTCGCATGACTCAATCTACTAATACTTTTTAATTTTGTTGTTATCTTTATTAAATATGCTGCAATTTATAAGATACAGGCTATGTGACAACTTTGGTCTTGAGTTGTGAAATAGCTAGGAAAAATGTAAAAACTGTGGCTCTGAGTTGGGAGTTGTTAGGCAAAAATTAGCATCTGGATAGCACTAGAACCTAAAATCATACCACTCATGGCAGACACTTTCAATTTACTCTACTGATTTCTAGTGACACTGAGATTATTTGAGTGTTATAATTTTTTAAACATAGCAATGACCAATTAGAAATAAGTAATATATGAACAGTGTTAACTGGAAAATATTTCAAATAACATATTTTCATGTTTATGGCAAATGAGGATTACAGAAGACAATAAAATATTTGTATGCATGAATATATAAGAAGTTAGCACTTCTGTACAAAATTATTATGTGCTGGGGCATGTACTTCAGGATAAGATCTAGGAAGTTTATTTCCATTCTAATAATGTGTTAACCCTTAAACCCAGAAGGGATAAATAATTACAGTGATAAGCATCAAAGTTTGTGTTGACTTGTTACTCATACTCCTGCATCATGAAAAATGATCTACTCTTTGCTGCAGAACCCTGTTTATTTTGTTCATTTACTACTGTCATGATTAATTTCACACTGTCTGCTTTGTGTGATAGAGTCAGGGTCCTTGTGGCATTGACCTAAGTACCTCATGTCCTTGAATAACTGAAAATGCTAACTCTAAGGGACTACAAAGTATATTTATGAGATAATCCTTTAAGTTGTTATACTGTTTCATTTATATTCTGTAGCATTGCAATAAGAAGGTTTTATATTTGGGCTATGTTTAAGTTAAGGTTTTCTTTGTTCAAAAAAACAGGAGAACTTGTGGAGTCATGAATTGACTTATAAAAGTACTCTAATCTAATAGATTAGTAAATTAGTCTTCTAATTTACTAAAAAGTGATTTTCTACCATTTTAAATTTATTTTATAATCTGCACAAAATAGAGATATTTTTTTCAGAAGTATGTAACGTCATTTAAGTTTTAATTTTTTTAAAATTTTTTACTGGTGCATTATAGTCAAACATTTTAATGGAGTACAAGATGGTAGAGGCATACATGCATACATCACTCATTTGGCCCTCCCCCAATCCCCCCATTCCCTCCCCCTCCCTAATTCTCATTTTTGGCTTAGTGATTGCCTTTGATGTTTTTGAATGTGCATCATACACATTAGGAAATTTCCCTCTTTCCTCTCCCATTCACCTGAGGTCATCTTAGTTGCTCATCTATGGTTTCTCTTTCTTAGTCTAGAGTTTCTCCTATGACCCTTTTTCTTCCTAGTTTTCACATATTAGGGAGAGCATCTGATTTTTTACTTTTTGTGACTGACTAATCTCACTTAGTATAATGTTCTCCTGTTCCATCCATTTCCCTGCAAATGACATAATTTTGTTATTTAAGGCTGAGTAAATAGAATTTTACTCAGCCATATTTTATAGTTTTGTAACCCATTCATCTGTTGAGGGACATCTTGGCTGGTTCCATAGTTTAGCAACTGTGAATTATGCAGCTATGAACATAGACATGCTTTAGTTTGGTAGTTTGGTGTCCACTTTTTTGGGCAGATACCCAGAAGTGGATAATATGGCAGGTGTGTTCCCATTCTTCTGAGGATCATCCATACTGTTTTCCAAAGTGGTTGCACTAATTTGCAATGTTCCCAACAATGTATTAGAGTTCTCACTTTTCTACATCTTTTCTGGCATTTGTTATTTGTGTTTTGAATGATTACCATTGTAATTGGAGTTAGGTGAAATCTCAGGGTAGTTTTTATTTGCATCATTCTAATTGCTAATAATGTTGAGCATTTTTTCATATATTTATTGGACATTTGAATTTTTTCTTTTGTGAAGTGTCTATTTAGTTCATATGGTAGGTTCATTTCCCATTTTTTTCTGAGGATCTTCCACACTGTTTTCCAAAGTGGTTGCACTAATTTGCAATTGTTCTTTGTCTTACTGCTCTGGCTAGAGTCTCAAGTACTATACAGAAAAGAAGTGGTGATAATGGACATTGTTTGGAAGAATTCCATCACTTTCAATTTCATAAAATAACCTGTAAAATATTGGGTATAGTTCTTCTCTAAAAGTTTTGTAGGATTTAGCTGGAAACCCATCTGAACCTGAGTTTTTTGTTGATGGCAGAAAGTTCTCTAAAATTATTTTGAAAGTTCTCTAAAATTATTTCTCTGAAAAGATTATGGATCTCCTTGGTCTATACTTCTATCCCTTCTTCAATGGCTTTTATCCATAAGCTAAGACATTTTGAATTGTTCCATAATTGTTGAATGTTTAGGTTCTGTTGTAATGTCTTTAGTATACTCTTGACTGTGCTTTTGGTTTTGAATAAACAGTCTTCTAACAGTAATATTCTGTTCTACATTCCATCTAATCTTCCAGAATTGTTTGCTATTGCTCTCTTCAATTATTTTACTGACTCCTTCATTTCCTCCAAGGCTGGCTTGCTTGCTTCTTTCTTTCTTTCTTTCTTTCTTTCTTCCTTCCTTCCTTCCTTCCTTCCTTTCTTTCTTTCTTTCTTTCTTTCTTTCTTTCTTTCTTTCTTTCTTTCTTTCTTTCTTTCTTCTTTATTTATTTATTTTGTGGTACTGAGTGTGGAACCTAGGGGCTTATTACTTACAGGCTACATTCCCAGACCTATTTTATACTTTATTTGGAAACAGAGTCTCACTAAGTTTCTGAGAGCCTCACTAAGTAGCTGAAGCTGACTTCGAACCCGTGCGATCCTCCTTTCTCAGCCTCCCAAGCGCGGGGATTACAAGTGTGCACCACCATGTCCGGCCAAGGCTTCTTAAGGTCTCAAATTCCTCTTTCATTTCTTATACACTTAATTTAAAGCCTTTCATCCTATTGAAGATCAGTATTCATAATTCTCTTATTTTTGCTTTTTTTGTGTGTATGAGTATGAGGATGGTACCCATGGGCATTTGGCCTCCAACCCACACCCCTGCCCTATTTTGTATTCTTTATTTTGAAACAGGGTCTCACTAAGTTGCAGAGGGACTCACTAAGTAGCTGAGGCTGTCCACAAACCATGATTTTCCAGCATCATCCTCCCAAATGCTGGGATTACAAGCATGCACCACCACTCCCAGCTTTTTGCATATCTTGTAAATCAGTGTTTGTGATCTCCCTTGTCACCGAGTTGGGGAAGTTTACTGTTTCCTCTTGTTCCCTCATTCTCATATTTTTAGCATACTCAGGTGTCGGGAATCCAGCCCGACAGCTGGCGGGGCTTCGCCAGATGATGAGTACTGATGACTTGAACACAAACCCACAAGCCGGGAGTCAAGTCAAGCAAGATCTCATCTATTTCTCTCCAAGCAGTCCTATATATAGCACCAAGCCACGAGGGGAATTTCCATGAGAAATAGCCTAGCCTATCTGGGATAAAGATCACTAGCACGTAGTTTACAGCCAATCCCAGGCCAGTACATGAGCCATTCATGTGTGCAGAAAGCTCCTTTAAAGGTAGAAATGGAAGCCGGGCGTGGTGGTGCACGCTTGTAATCCCCGCGCTTGGGAGGCAGAGACAGGAGGATCGCGCAGGTTTGAAGCCAGCCGTGCGCTCTGGCTTAGGAGACCCTGTTTCCAAATAAAAATGTAAAAATAGGTCTGGGAGTGTAGCCCGGAGATAGAAGGGCTTCCAGGAACCCCAGTACCACCAAAAAAAAAAAAAAAAAAAAAAAAAAAAAAAAGGTAGAAAGGGAAAAACCGCTCAGTCTCTCCACCCATAATGAATGGGGAAACCACGCCTTCCTAGCTTCCTCCAGGCGCCATCTTTGCCCCTTTTTTGCTGAATCACTTTACTTAAAGTTTTGCCTTAGGCCATAGGCCGCTCAGGCCGAATCTCTTAGGAGCTGTATAGACACACCCCATCACTCAGGTTTGTGTTTCTGATGTCATCTCCTTTCTTTTTGTTTGTAAAACCTGTGTTTATATTTATCCCTTAGTAATAAAGTTGGGGATAAATATTCATCCCTAACAATGTGACTTACATACTCAAACATTCAAATTTTTTTCCCCAGAGTCTCTTTAACTTGACACAGTTCTTAGCGCACATAAGCAGTTGTCTCTGATTAGCAGCACAGTGAAGATCACTGTGCTGCCCTGGACCAAATCTGCAGGACCAGAAAATATGATGGTTTATTCAGGACCTTCACCCTGCTGGATGAGACCTCATGCACTCCAGCTGCTTCACTCCTTGTGAGCCTGTGATACTGTAGAGTGCTGACCTCCAGCCTTTGTGACCAGGGGGCTTATGCTCAGCATAGCCAGCAATTGCTATGTCCCTAACTTACAGTCTGGGCTGCTGAGCTTTTATGACCCCTGGGACAGCCCTCTAGATCTGCTTGTTATGGCCACATGAGGTACTTTCAGTCACTAGCTTACATGAAAACCAGGTACAGACTCTGCTGCTGGTCAGTGTATTGAATTCCCAGCTTTTGTCTGTGATCAAGTGGTGTCCTTGTCTCTTGGTACAGTCTGGCTGATATGGCACCTTTCTTATACTACACTCATTTCCCAAGGTCTGGAAGGAAAAGAATGCTTGTTTCCAAGCCAGGAGTTTAAGTGGCTCAATTCCTTGGCTGCAGGGACACCACCCCTGACTTAAGAGGCCACTCCCAGGGGCCCTTACTGGCCTCAAATGCTGGTAACTTGTTGCTCCCAAACACAACAAGTTCACTGGTTATGGAGCCTGCAACTCAGTAGGCTTCTCTATTTCTCCCTGGCACCACTAGTCGGTGCACCACAGAAATTCCTACAGTCTCTACTTTAGCTCCGTGAACTGCAGGCTGTAGTTCCCTCTGTCTCTATGGGCTGTTTACTAATTAAAATTTCTGCTACGTCCGATAGTAAGCCCCAAGATCTCAGGCCCTCCACGAGTCTATTTCCTTGCCACATAAGCCTCTGTGGCTGGAACAGACAGCTTTACTCACAGAAATGGTTTGTTAACAGTTTCTTCCTGGTTGTCTAGAATCTGCAGTGCAGTCAATCCCCAGCTCCTCTGGCAAAGTCTGTCCCAGGTGGGACTGTCCATGGTCTTTGTTTCACAGGTGAGTCCCACACAGTGCTTTATTGGTCTCTGCTCTTTATCCTGGTTCTGCCATTTTTCAACTTTCATTTTTGTTGTTGTTATTGTTGTTGACTTTTTTCTTACTGCTTTTCTTCCCTTATGAAGAAGCAGTCTTCCCAATGGTCGAGTTGTAGATCTCAGCACACTAGAATTCTACTATCTTACTCGGAGTTTCCATCTTGAATCTGCTGTTGTTGAACACCACTCTGGATGTCTGGAGGATGCAATGAGCTTAGCCACTACTACTACAGGTTGGGTCTGGGCTAGAGGTGACGAACCACTTACAATTCCGATGAGCTACAGCCACTTAAGTCATTTCAAGTCAGTAGCTTTTTTTTTTTTTTCAAACTGGAGATCTCTAGCTAATGATATATTCTTTTAGAAATTTTAGTTTTGCTGTTTTAATTATTTATTTTTGTTTTGTTATTTTTAGCTTGATCTTTATGATAATGCTCACGCTAAAGAAAGATGTTAAAAGTATGTTGGAGTTTAAGTTTATAAGAACGAAAATGTATTTACAAAGGATTTTACAGTATTTTGTCATTTATCACATACAGATGTGACAGCATCTCTAAAAGTTTGTTAGTTTTTTATTTGTCAAAAATAGAGGAGATATTTTAAATGTTACAAATATTATTTTAATTTATCCTAGTATTATATCATTTTACTTCATAGAAGTAATAATCTTTATAATACCTGTTAATTTTCTTTATATTATACAACATTCAGTACAATTTAAGATGGAGAAATGTAACTTTTGATTAGTTCAAATTTGATTATTAACCAAATTCATTTCTTTTTATTGATCACCTGTGCATTTTAAATTTGTTCACTTAGACTCAAATCATTAAAAAATTGTGTAATATTTTTAGCATGCCATTGTTGAAGGCATGCATTAACTTGGATAAGCTATATTTAAGTAAATAGTCATCATAATTAAATCTTATTCTCCAGAGTCATATCACTGTACTTTTTATGAAATATTTAATCTCTATACAATCTTATTTTTTCACTGTAATTTGCAATTGGACAATACCATGCCTTACTAGCTCAATTGCCTATTGTCCTTTCTGTTTTATCCCATTATCCTTTTTATTATTTAATTCCACATTCATATATATTTTCAGGGATTGATATGTGGGTGGCATACTAAATGAGTCCCTATAAGTTACAGAATGCTTCTGTGAGGCACTTCAGAAGAATGATGGTTTAGTTGATTTAAATGTATTCAGTCACAACCTTCTAACATGAAATTTTGCACCCATCTTTCATTGCCCTCCTATGCAAGAGAAATTTCAATTAGGTTCTTTTTGGCATCCTTTTTTGATAACATGATTTTTTTTTTTTGCATGGATGTTGTTTAAAACTTATCATGAAGTTTTCTTAAAAAGAACATTATAAATACACATTCTATAGTCCTAATATATATTATTGCTAGATGAATATATAAATTTATATATATATACATTTATAATTTAACACAATATGTATTCATATTTGTAAATTTACTCATAGAAACTGGCAAACAACATAGCTACTGAGAAAATATTAGAAAGTTTGAGAGTTACTATTTAGTAAATGTAAGAATTTAGCAAAAATAAACCATCCTATTCCAATAGTATAATTACTAATGGGTATTTTGAAAAATAAATAAGTATGCTTTCTCTTTTGTCCACCAATTTAATTTCTAAGTATTTCTTCCAAGGAAGTAATTGGACCAGAGCAACCAAGTAACGTAACTCTATGATCTTAAAAACTTATCCAAAATTGTGGAGAAATTATGGTATGCAGTGATATGAGAATTGTGGCATATGGACATAGAGAGAAATGGAATAAAAGAATCCAGAACACTTGGTTATCTATCTATCTATCTATCTATCTATCTATCTATCTATGATTACATTATTTTCAATACAGGTGCCAGAACCATTCACTGGAGAAAGGACAATCTTTTCTACAAATGGTATTGGGAAAAATAAATATCTACATATAAAGGAATTAAAGTGATTCTTAGTGTTATGGTCTAAATGTATATGTTTCCCTAGAATTTTTATATTGTAATGCAAACCCATAATGATAGCATTAAAAAGTGGAAGATAAGACATATATTCAATAAATATATTTTCCTCCACAATAATGTATACATGAATTA
Source organism: Muscardinus avellanarius (assembly GCF_963383645.1). NCBI lineage: Eukaryota > Metazoa > Chordata > Mammalia > Rodentia > Gliridae > Muscardinus > Muscardinus avellanarius. The sequence continues at coordinate 71,955,798 of NC_137801.1, forward strand.
AGTTTATACTAGCATACTCCAAAACCAAACTTAAAATGTTAGTATTTTAAGTTCATCCCAAGCATACTCCAGAAGATGGCAAAGCATATATTAAATCATTATAATCCTCATTCTTCATGATATCAGTTTCTATCATAGATAATTAGGTACATACGTATTAACTTAAGCAAGGCTTTTAATTTCATTTGCAAATATCTTATCTTGATAGCCAGCTTCCCAGATATTCTTTGAAAAAGAATCTAAACAATGATCTACTTCCAGAATTTCAATTTAAGTGGTTACAGTTCTAATTGGATAGAAATATGTCACCATAATTAAATTTATATGTCTACTATGTTATATATTGCATTCACAATTTTTTGACAATTAAGATTTTGGCAATAGATATAAGGGAGTCTTATATAAATACCAGCCATCAAATTTCAGTTGCCAAATTCTTCATCTATATACATTTACTTTGATTTTGTATTATTTTTACGATTTACATTGTAGACAGAGTGGGGAAGAAAAATACAAATTAGAGGACCCCCGTCCACTCACCTTACAGACTACTGAGACTGATCTAAATTACCAATTTTTGTTTGTGACATATGAAGGTAGAAAGGCTCTCTGCAAATGTTGGTAGACAACTTAGAGAGCTAGCAACCAGGTGGAAACCAGAACTATTGAGTTGCAGAATAAAAAGATAATTAATAAAATTAAGAAATGGTGACAGCACTGGGTATATGGGGGCTCAGTAGGAAAGGAGAAGTTCTCTTCCAATGAGCCAAAAGAAATTCTCCCACTGTGGATTTAAACAAAACAATCAAAACAAAACATCAAAAAAATTAAAAAAAAATAAAAAATAAAAAAACAAAAGCCGGCACCACTGCTGAGCAAATTTGCGATATGATCAGAAAATATGCTCAGTTACTGCACAGTAAGCAAGAGCAAGAGAGCCCTGGCAGAGACTGTGAAAGTGAGAAACAGAAATAGCTTAAACATACTCTTTTGTTTGGACTTCCTGAGTGGGAGACTAGAAATCCCTGTAGTTTACCATTGCTTTTTAGTTTGCACTCTCTTTTTGTTTTTATTATTCTTTTTTTTCTCTTGTTCTCAGTGTACTTTTCTTTTGACTACCACAATCCAACAGCCAATTAAGCTTTACTTTTCACTGGATCAGTGGGTGTCCAAGCTGTAAGCCAATCTGGGTGCAGAATTAAGATTGTAATACAGACCTCTGGGAAGCTCTGGGTAGACACAGAACCATAGCTGCTCTCATGAGTCTGCAGAGGGGTGAAGAGAGACGGGGGCTTTTATCTGAAACTGGAGGTCTGAATTCTCTAAGAAGTAACATGACTTGCAGGGGGTAGGATGTGGACGGGACAACAGAAGGTGGAAAATGGTGACAACACAGTATCATATTGTGGAACTCATGCCACCTCCTCCACAACTCAAAGCATCTGGAAGATAGACTGACACACCCCACACACCTGTCCCCAGCACACAGACTGAAACTCTTGGAATAAGGCGTGTGACACCATCCGGGTTGATCCACAGGCCTCCAGGGTGCAAGAGCTGGCCATTAGTCCTGCCAGAATTATACTTTTGTTCTCTAGTCATAATAACAGAGATATTTTGAGTGTGAATTCTGATCTGAAATGGACAATGGTCCTCCAGTAGTTGATGTCAGGAAAGGAAGAAATGGAGTTCAGAATATAAGCTTCTATAACCAGTTTGGCATATTTGAGTCAGACCAGAAAACAAAGAGAATAATATTTGTGTCACAAAAAACTAGATGAGTTCTCATCTGAATAATACCAGATATTTAAAGAACAATAGATGTCAATAATTCCTAAAAATTATTTCATAATATAGAAGGGGAAGGATTTCAAATTCATTCTATGAAGACAGTGTCAGTCTGATATCTCAAAGCATATAAGAACATGCTAAGAAAATAGAACTATATAGCACAATATCATTAATTAGCAGAGATGCAAAAATCTCTAATAAGCCGGGCGTGGTGGCGCACGCTTGTAATCCCAGCATTTGGGAGGCTGAGACCTGAGGATCGTGGTTCGCAGACAGCCTCGGCTACTTAGTGAGACCCTCCGCAACTCAGTGAGTTTCAAAATAAAATAATAAAAAATTGGGCAGGGGGTGTAGCTCGGAGGTCAAATGCCCCTGGGTTCCATCCCCAAACACGCAAAAAAAAAAAAAAAAGCCATATTCAAGAACATATTAAGATTTTTCATCACGATTAAATTCATCATCCATTTATTATAAAAGTACTAAAGAAACTTGAAATACAGGGAATTTACCTCCATATAATAAAAGTTTTACACAGCATACTCAAAGCTTTCAATATAATAAAGGTTATAGATAATTAACTCTAATTCTTCAATATAATAAAGGTTGTAGATTATGAACACAAAGCCAATATGATACTAAATGTAAAAAATCTAAAATTATTTCCATTAAATTCTGACAAAAGACAAAAATGTCCAATCTTCTAATTCCAATTCATATAGTACTATTTCCACAACTATTAGACAAATAAAAAAGGGATATGAATACTAAAGAAGGAAGTTAAATTATTATGTTGTAGATAATATAATCATATATTAGATAATCCAAAAAGCTCCATCAGAAGACTTCTGGAGTCGATAAATTCAATCAGTAGCAGAATGCAAAATAAGCATATAAAAATCAAAATATTTTAATATACCAATAGTGAATCCATAAAAATAATACATTCAAAATAGTCTCATTTCAAAAGTATACATGAATAACTCTAAACCAAAGAGCTAAAAGACCTGTAAAACAATAACACTTAAAAATAAAATGAAAGAAGATGCAATAAAATGAAAAATCTTCTCATGTTCATCAATAGGCAAAATTATTAAGATGGTCACATGGCAAAAAGTGATCTACAGTTTCAGCACAGTCCTCATCAAAATACCAATGACGGTCAACACAAAACTAGGGGCAAAAAAAGCCCCAAAATTTATATTGAAGAATAAAAGATCTATCAGAGACAAAGCAATTCTTAGTAAAATAAATAATGTTAGAGGCATCACAATTCCTGATCTCAAATTATAATAGAGATCTACAGTAATCAAACCAGCATGATACTGGCATAAACATAAACACATATGCCAGTGGATTATAATAAAAGACCGAGAATAAAACCACATAGACAAAGTCATCTTATCCTTGATTAAGGCATCAAAATATATGTTGGAGAAAAGATATTCTTTTCAACAAATGGTGCTGAGAAAGCTAGGTAGCCCTCTGTGGAAGAATGAAACTAGATCCTTGTCTCTCTCCCTGCACAAGAGTCTACTCAGAGTGGCTAAATGAGTGATGTGTGCATGTATGCCTCTACCGTCTTGTACACATTATGATGTGTACAATGCACCAATAAAACTTTTAAAAAAGACATAAAAATTAGATCAGAAACGTTGTGACTGCTAGAAGCAAACTGAGGGGAAGCACTCCAACTTTAGGAAACAACTTCCTCAAAAGAATTACTAAAGCTCAGGAAATAATATCAAGAATCAGAGGAACTGGAATTCAATTTAAGAGCTTCTATGCAACTAACAAAACATCAGCATAAAGAGACAGCCTACAGAGTGGGAGACAATATTCTCTGGCTACTTTTCAAGCAGAAAACTAATAGATTATATAAAGAATCCAAAAATATTAGCAACACCGGCCAGGCGTGGTGGCGTATACTTGTAATTCCCGCAATTGGTAGGCGGAGACAGGAGGATGGCGCAGGTTCGAAGCCAGCCTCACTGGCTTAAGAGACCCTGTTTCCAAATAAAAATATAAAAACGGGTCTGGGAGTGCAGCCTGGAGGTAGAAGGGTTTCCAGGAACCCCAGTACCACCAAAAATAAATAAATAAATAAATAAATAAATTAATTAATTAAAAATAAAAATTATATATATATATATATATATATATATATATATATATATGCAACACCAACAAACCCAAAAGAAAAGCCTATTTAATAAATTGGCAGATGAACTAAATAGACATTTTCAAAAAAATTTCAAATGGCCAATAAATGTCAATGAAATGTTCAAGCTCTCTAGTAATCAAGGAAATGCAAATCAGAACAACACTGAGATTTATTTTGCTTCAATGAGAATGGCAATCATCAAGAATACAAACAGTGAGACCCTGTTTCAAAATAAAGAATAAGCCGGCGTGGTGGCGCACGCTTGTATTCCCCGTGCTGGGGAGGCGGAGACAGGAGGATTGCATTGGTTTGAAGCCAGCCGCTCTGGCTTAAGAGACCCTGTTTCAAAAAAAAAAAAAAAAAAAAGAAAAAAAGTATAAAATAGGTCTGGGAGTGTAGCCCGGAGGTAGAAGGGCTTCCAGGAACGCCAGTACCACCAAAAAAAAAAAAAAAAAAAAAAAAAAAACCTAAAAACAAAATAAAGAATAAAAAATTGGGGCAGGGGGTGTAGCTTGGAGGTCAAATGCCTTTGAGTTCCATCCCCAGACCCACAAAAAAAAAAAAGAAGAAAAAAAAATACAAACAATAATAAATGCTGGCAAGGATGTGAAGACAAAGGAATTATATCCTATAGGTGGGAATGTAAATTAGTACAACTATGATGAAAATTAGTATGGAGGTCCCTCCAAAGACTAGTATTGAAAGCCTCATATAACCCAGCTGTACCATTCTTCAGTATTTATTCAAATTTATTTAAAGTCAACATACTATATTGATATATTTATACACATACAGGGTGGTGAACACAATCAAATGATACATGTATTCTAATATTGACCAGCAGTTCTCCTCTCTCTATCACTCCCTGCAGCCCTCCACATTTCCTGAGACATTACAATATTGAAATTAAAACAGTTAATAACCCCATAATAGCCTCTAAGTGTTCAAAATAAAAACAAGAGTAATATATCTTTCAATTTCAATAAAAAGTTAGAGATGATTGAGCTTACCAAGAAAGGAATGCCACAGGACCATCCACCAAGAGATAAATTTAAATTCAGCAGCGTTTGGTTCATATGTATGTGTGTGTATATGTATATAATATATATGTTATATATTAAATATAGAGTAATTATAAAATATTTTAAAAGCATAAGTATATTGTAAAAGAATAAATATAAAAGCATAAGGCAGAATAGTTTGAGCCAATGTAGAAGTGGCCAAACACTTCGGATCTAGCTAAGATAATTAATGAGGGTGGCTACACTAAACAGCCATTTTTTGACATAGCTGAAACTGATTTATTATGGGAAAAGATTGTATTTGCAAAACACTTTCATATAGCTAGAAAGAAAAAATCATTGCCTGGTTTTATCCCTTCAAAGTGAAGATCCACTCTGGTCAGAAGATACTGTATCTAGTGACTAAACTGACACCAATACAGATTTACCATTTCACAAAACCCTTAAGAACTATATTGAATCTACTGTGCCTGTGCTCTATAAAGACACCAGCAAAGCTTAGATGATAGCACATCTGTTTACAGCATGGTTCACTGAATATGATAATCCCTGTTGAAATTTTGCTCAGAAAAAATATGCCCTTCAAAATATTACTACTTATTCCATGTCTGCTAGCACAGAATCCATCCAAAGTCCATGGGATCAAGAAACAGCTTTGACATTCAAATTTTATTACTGAGGTTTTTTTTTTTTTTTTTTTTTTTTTTTTTTGGTGGTACTGGGGTTCCTGGAAACCCTTCTACCATCAGGCTACACTCCCAGATCTATTTTATATATTTTTTTGAAAACAGGATCTCTTAATTCAGCAAGGCTGGCTTTGAACCAGAGCGATCCTCCTGTCTCCACCTCCCAAGGGCGGAGATAAAAAGCATGCGCCACCACGCCCAGCTCCCCAAGAGTTCTTACGGGGATACACAGTGAGGTAAAGCTTTTACCATATCCGCTAGCACAGAATGCATCTAAAGTCCATGGGATCAAGAAACGGCTTTGACATTCAGATTTTATTACTGAAAAAAAAATACATTTCATAAGGCTATACCTACCGTAGATAATTGATTTCTCTATTTGGAACCGGGCTAAATAATTTACAAATTGTTTAGATGCCAATTAGAACATTTGTGATTCATGGGAGGAGGTTAAAATATCAACAGTAACACCTGTTTGAAAAAAGTTGATTCCAACACTCATGGATTGATTTGAGAGGTTTAAGTTTTTAGTGAAAGAAGTAGGTGTCAATATATTGAAACAACAGATGAAGTAGAATTAGAAGTAGAGCATTAAGAAGTTCTGAATTGCTGTAATCTTCTCATGATAAAACTAACAGATAAGGAATTAATTCTTATGAAGGAGCAAGAAAGTGGTTTCTTTAGGTGGATTCTACAACAGGTGAAGATGGGGTGATAGTTGTGAAATGATGACCAGTGACTTAGAATACTGCATAAACTTAGATTGTAAACATTCAACAGCAGGGTGAAAGGACTGATTCAAATTTTGAAAAAGAAAAAAAGTTCTTGCCTAAATAAAATGCTCTCGAAAATATTTTTATGGAAGAATCAATCAATGCAGCATACATCATTGTCATCTAATTTTAAGAAATGACCACAGCCAGACCAACCATCAGCAATTAACACCCTGATCAATTAGCAGCCACCATAATCAAAGCAAGACCTTTCACCAGCAAAATGCTCAGCAAACACAGAAGGTTAATATGTTTCTTAGCATTTTTTAGCAATAAACATTTAAAAAAATTTTTTTTTTATTGATGCATTCTAGTCGTACATCATAATGGCGTACAAGATGGTGGAGGCATACATGCACACATCAACCAATTAGCCCTTATCTCAGTTCCACTCCATTCCCTCCCCTCCCTCCTTCTCATATTTGGCTTAGTGATTGACTTTGATATGTTTGTGAATGTACATCATGTACATTAGGAAATTTCCCTCTTCTTCCCTCCCATCCCCTTAGGTCACCTTATTTGCTCAACTGTAGTAGTCTTTCTTTGTCTAGAGTTCCTCCTATGACCCATTTTTGCCCTAGCTTCCACATATCAAGGAGAGCATCCAATTTCTTATTTTTTGTGACTGACTAATCTCAGCACAATATTCTTCAGTTTCATCTATTTCCCTGTAAATGATGTGATTGTATTTTTCTTTATAGCTGAGTAAAATTTCATTGTGCACATATCCCATAGTTTTGAAATCCATTCAGGAGAAATCACAATACCTGACTACAAAGCCTTATTAATAAAAACTACTACAAAGCCATAGTAATAAAAACAGCATGGTACTGGCACAAAAACAGATACATAGACCAATGGATCAGAATAGAAAAATCAGAAACAAATTCACACACATACCGCCAATTGATTTTTGTCAAAGGAGCCAAAAACATAACACTGGAAAAAATATAGCTTGTTTAACAATGGTGTTGGCAAAACTGGTTAACCATATTTCAAAAAAATTGAAATAAACCCTACTTTCTCACCCTGCACAAAAGTCAACTCAAGATGGAGCAAAGACTTGGAAATTAGACCAGATACCTTGAGGCTTGAAGAGGGCATAGGTCCCACCCTGCAGCATAAAGGAACAGGTAAAATCTTTCTCAACAAGACCCTAAAGGCACAAGAATCTAAAAAGCAGATCGATATGTGAGATTGCAATAGAGATTTTTAAATTAAGGTTTTTACTTTTTTATTAGACATCATGCACCATTGATAGACTGCAGCATAGTATAAATACAATTCTAATATGCACTGAGAAGCTATAAAATTCCTGTGACTCTCTTCGTTGAGAGTAGCGTTATTTCTTTGGTCTAAAACTGGACTTAGAGGACTTCCAAGGTATGACTGTTCTCGCTATACATTTTTACTTTCAGGGAGAAAAGGACTAATTTCATTGAACCTATGCTCCAGTCTTTTGATCCATCATCTCTGTATAGGCTCTTAGGTGTCCTGCATATGAAATACTGCTTCAGTGACAGCTTGGGAATATGACCACCTTTATGATGAAGCTGGTCGGCATAAATTATTGGAAATAATTTTTAAAAAGAATGAAAGGCTTTTCACCTTAACTCCGTCAATTTTATGGTTGGGATTGTACATTAGTTTTTCATCAAACAGGTAAATCACTAAAAATATTGTTTATGTCTTATAAAATGCTATTTAACTTCCAATGAACATAAACATAACTTTCAAAGTGTGGAGAAATTTATTAAAAATAAAATGAACATAGGAACTATTAGGCATAGAGGGATAAGGAAAAACTCCTCAGCTAAACTGATTACATAAAATGAAAAACAATTTCCCTATAACAAGACAAATTTTAAAAAAGCATACCCAATAACTATTTAAAATAATTAAGAGTCCATTTGAAAATACATTTCACGTAAAGGGCTTCTAAGTCATGATCAAATAGTTCAATATTCCAGTAGGTATGTTAGCAACAGCCACGAAGATTCAATGTACGTAGGAAATATAGTTAAGAGCACAAAAAAGGGATAATGTACCTTTTGTTAGAAATCAAATACACATTGAAACACAAACAAATTTTTTTTGTTTCAAAAAGTACTTTATCTTGTGAGATATATAGATTAGCATAACACTTTGGAAATTAACCTGGGACAAAAGTAGTGGACTAGTGCCATTATTTGTTACCTATTCCCTCAAACAAATATACAATCTACATATGCCACTCTTATGTAGAAATTGCCTTCCTTTTAAAAAATAGAACACATATTATGGCAAATTAGAGCATAAAAAAATAAAACTAAAAAAGTCTTATAATTTGACCTCTTTTACCTATCCCTAAAGTATAAGTGCTCTTTAGTTATAAGTTTTCCTAGTTGTTTTTTATCAACAAATATAACTGTGGATTTGTTTATATGAATGTTAGCTCCACATATAAGAAGATACATCACTATATCTCATTTCTTAACTTTGTTCTTATGCCACAAGTCACATTGCCTTAGACACAGCTTCCAATATCTGTGGTTCCTAAGATTTCTTAATTAATCAAATTTTGAACAAGCAAATGACATTAACCAGTAATTAGTATACTTTTGAATAATAAAATACTCATACTACTGTCCTTTCAAAATGCACCATCAGGAGATTCACTCATGCACTAATATATGCTAATTGTCAGTGTCTGGGCCAGTCACTGAGTCAGAACCCATTCTGGGAAGGTAAAATCACAGGAACATGCACAAGGAAATATGGGAAATCGCTTTCTCCTTCTGCATGGGTGCATGTTATTTGTTGCTTCAGGATTTGCAACTTTCAAAGAATATGTTAAGAGACATGATCTCTTCCAAGTCTATTTTTTGGGGGTGGGGGGAGGTACTAGGGGGTGGAACCCAGAGGCTTTCTACCTCTGGGCTATGCTCCCAGACCCATTTTATATTTTATGTGGAAACAGGGTCTCACTAAGTTGCCGAGAGGCTCACTAAGTAGTTGAGGCTGGCTTTGAACCTGCGCGATCATCCTGTCTCAGCCTCCCAAGCGCGGGGATTACAAGCGTGCGCCACCATGCCCAGCTCTTCCAAGTCTATTTACAAGACATGATCCCCCACATCTACACCTAACAAACCAAGATGAAAATAATGGAGAATCACTCAGATGTATCTTATCTTCCTTTATCCATGTACAGAGAGAGAGAGAATGCAAAAATTGAAAAGAAAGGATTCTGACACAGCTAGGGGGTTAAACACGGAGGCTCGTTATGTTCTGAGAAGCAAAGGAAAAACTAAAACAGAGAGTATATAGAGACACTAAGCAATTTAATCTTTTAGTACAACAATTGTTTTTGGAAAATCAGAAATCAAATTTGTTTTGAGTAAAGTCTGTGATATTATAAATGATTCTATAAATAATTTTCTCTTCACTTGCTTAATGTATTAAAATTTAGGCTGGATGTTGTGGCACATGCCTGTAATCCTCGTACTTGGGAGGCTGAAACAGACAGATTGCAGGTTCGAGGACAGCTTCAACAAGTAGTGAGACTCGTCAACCTAGCAAAACTCTGTTTCAAATTTAAAAAAAAGTAAGTAAGTAAGTAATATACACATACATACATACATACATTCATACATATACACATACATACATACAGGCTAGGGATGTAGCTCAGAGGTAGAATGCTCCTGAGTTTAAATTCCCAGCACCACAAAACAAAGAATTTAGGAAAGGGGAAGATACAATTATTTCAATGGGTTTACACTGATCTTTGTTTCTTTAAGCATAGAGACATCAAAGCATTTTTAGTGTGGTGCATTTTATTAAGCCAGATACTTGTGGAATAAAAATTTAAAGTCTATAATGGCAATCTAATGACATCATAAACAAAAAGAGAATGAGGATGACAAGAAGGAAAGTGTTAGCAAAATATATTAAAGCAAAAGAATTCATTAATTCAAGAATATATACAGGGGTCAGATTAAGCTAAAGCATCATTTAGAATGGCAGATGACTTAATGGTAAGGAAAATAAAGACATAAACAGCAGCACACACAAACATACATTAAAGTAGTTAATGCAACAGTCCACCCTGATAAATAATAAATGAAAACTAAACAAAAAAGTCTAACCTTCTACTACATCCACCACAGGCCAATTCATAAATAAGTCCCATGGTTTACTTTGAAGATAAAGGGGAAATGCTGTCCTCTGTGGCTTCCCTCATCTAAGGCACTATCATCACTCACCCAAAGTATTGAAAGAACCTCTACAATTTTTCTCTTGCATTTCTTCCATCTATCCTACACTGAATTGCCAGAGAGATATTTTTAAAATATACAGAAATCCCACCATTCCCATGCTCAGGGCTCTACTGAGCAGCTGGTTCCTCCTAGCAGAGGCTGGATGCACCTGCTTTCGAGGTGATTGGAAGTGTGTAGCTGGGCAAGACACTTGCCTTCTTCTCAAAAGGGCAAATCTTCACCTCTCAGAACCTTGCATAGGATTGTGTTGTATTACCCCAAGTGCAGATCAACATGAAATGAAGTTGGAAACAGCATCTTTTTTCGTGCCAATGCTGAATGTATGTTTGGGAAGAGCTGAAATGATTCAAATTTGCTCTCTTCCAACTCTAGCATAAACATTGCATGCCTACTGTTGACAGCCTTCCTTCTTTTGTAGCTCCTGTTTGCTATTCTAATGACAGTGCCAGGACAGTTTTTCATAGAATCCTTCCTGTTTATCCTAGAATAGACTTCAAGTGAATCGGTGTGTTAATCTGCCTTCTCTCAAGCTGTGTGCAGTATAGTATAGAGAAATTTCTAAGAGTATTCTTTAGGTGGAGGGCACTTGTTAAGCTATTGCCTTGCTAAAATTATTCACAAAACACCTCATTTGCAGAGCCCAATGATTCTGCAGACAAGAGTTTAGACAGAGTATAGCAGGGGTAGGTTTTCTCTGTTCTCCTACATCCTAAATCTCAGCTAGAAACTCAAAGGATGAGAAATATCATGAAGGTGTGTTTGTGCCCATGCCTGGCAGCTAGGTTGGACAGCTTGAGGACCGTGGATACTGACTATAGATTTGTGCATGGCTTGTCCATGTTGTCTGGCTCTCTCTCCTGCCATGGCTGACTTGGGCTGATATTATTTAATGGCTTATAGCTCTAATCACAGGCATCAAAGCTGAACAACACAAAAATGAATTACTTTTTTATGGTCCACACTGGAGAGTCACTGTATCCTTTAGTCCACAGAAATAAAAGTAGACAACATGAGCAGATGTAGAGGAAATTACCAAGAGAAGAAAATGTGTCAGTAACCAAGGTCTCAGGGTTTGAGACTTCTTTTACATGTTTTGTACTGATGGAGTTATCTTCCCTCTGCTTAATACTCTTTTGATCATTGTTGTATATGTGAGTTTAGGGGGTGGAGATGTCTATCAAGTGAGCCCCAGGAGGGGCATTCATTCAGAAACCTCATTTGCCCTCTTCCTTTTGCAGAAAGAGTTGCAAATGAACTTGGGTTTTGAAAACAAGTCCTAGAGCTTTGTGGATGATGAAAATAAAGTTGATGTTTGCTTATTAAAATTCTTTGAACATTTTTACTCGCTTGGTGTTTATGATATATGCAAAATAATTATAAAGTCAAAGATAATAGGCAGAACTTGCAAAGAAAAGCTAGGACTAGGATTTATATAAAAATAGAATGCACAATGAAAGTTAAAGTTAGTTGTGCACCTTCTTGGGAATTCCATGGAGTAGTGAAAAGAGACTATATGTTAATCATGTGCTGGTATTTGTCATATTTGTTTTGATGATATGTATTTTCACTAAAAGGTACTACAAAGAAGGAATAGTATAAAATATAATAGCAGGGGCTTGTAAAAAACAATATCCAACTAATTACTTAAATCATGAGACATACATATTTGTGTTTGTCTGTGGGGGGGTCAGGGAACAGGAAGGTTATAAATAGAGTCACATTTCAAGCACTCTATAAAATTACAGGCCTAGGTTTTCTGTTGCTGAAATAGTTTTCATATACATGATATACAAAATATTTAGTATATTTTTAATGTTTAAAAGTATGATAAAGTATTTTAATACTCCTTATTTTTATAGTACCTTAAAATGTACATATCCGGATTATGATTTTGATTATCAATTCTTCCCAAGGTATGCTTTATAGAATTATCGGCTCAGAGAAAATTCTGGGCAATTTTTGAGTGGCTGCTTAGGACTTAACTATATATATATACTTTTCTTAGAATTAGTATATGGTCATAGTAGAAACACTCTGGTGCTAACACACAAATGTCCTTTAAAAACAGATGGAAGTTTTTACTCAGGAGTCCAATTAGTGTTTCATAGAGAATTCTTATCATGGTATCTGTTTTGAGATTGGGAAATATTATCCCTTAAAAACATTTGTGAAATATTAGCGATGCAAATGTTTCTTAGCCTCAAGGGGAAATGCCAACAACAATCACGCAACGTTAGTAAACATTTAAGTGTCAGATTCTTTTTATCTCTCAAAGGGGTCTTTTTAATTTTAAGCTCTTATTTCTTAAATCCCTATATATTTAATAACTTCATCATTCTAAGTAGGAGCAAATAAAAGATAATATATTGAGCTCACTCTAGTGCTATATTTTAAAAATGAAACAACAAGAAGAAAGTAAATGTCATTCCCTAAATTATCTCACACTAAAAATACTAGGTAAAATGACTAGATCCTACATTTCTTTTTGAGATTAGTGTTTGTGGAGTGGTGGTAGTGGTATGAATAAAGAATAGATGTATAAATTAAATTTTTATGTAATGCTCCTGAAAGTTTTTCAATCAAAACTTATTTGGTAATCATTGGCCACCTATTCCTCAATAAATACCTTAGACTGTTCCAAATGACAAAAAAGGATCTAAGGAAAAGAAAATTAAAATGAGTTTCAGTTTTGAGAAAATGAGTACTATAAAATAAGTCTGTGGGTTGAAGAACCTTAAGGACTTCAAAAGTAAGAAAATATGCTTCCATCCTAAAAACCGGGATAAACTATGTTTTACTTCTCACATAATTAAAATAAATAGCATATCCGGCCGAACTGCCTGTCAGGTATGAAATGACAATCCCATTCTTATTTCTGGTTGTACGAAACATAAAAACAAAACACTTGCTAGTTAAAGTAGTAGCAATGGGACCTACTATAGGCAGCATTAATGGTAGATGGAGGGTCAATAAATGGGTCCTTAGCATTTTATGGTCATTGGGCAAATATTAACTGTGGAATGAATTTACATGGTTTAAAAATGATAAGGAGAAGAATCAAACAAAAACAGCAAATCAAAAGCAAATTGAATATAAAATACAGAAAATAATACTGCAAAATTCTCAGCTAAAAAAAGATGGATTTGATTAGAGGGGACTGCATGATTTGTCCATTCGTCATTTTTTTTTTTTTTTTTTTGGTGGTACTGGGGTTCCTGGAAACCCTTCTACCTCCGGGCTGTACTCCAAGACCCATTTTTATATTTTAATTTAGAAACAGGGTCTCTTAAGCCAGCGAGGCTGGCTTCGAACCTGCGCCATCCTCCCGTCTCCGCTTCCCAATTGCAGGAATTACAAGCGTGAGCCATGCCTGGCTTCAGCATTGTTTTAAAAGGATTTAAAGAGGGGACTTTAACATATTTAAGAGTGCATATTTATTGTAGAGAGTGAATACACATTTAAGTAATATACACATTAATATCCATAAAATTATAAACTATAAGATACTTCATAAAACCAGGCATAGTGACACATGCTTGTAATCCCAGCATTCAGGAAGGTGAGACCGGAGGATTGTGGTTCACGGAAAGCCTAAGATACTTAAGTGAGATCCTTCAGAACTCAGTGAAACCCTGTTTCAAAAATATAAAAGACTAAAAATAGGACTGGGGGCGTAGCTTGGAGGTATAATGCTCCTGGGTTCCAACCCCAGTACCACAAAAAACATTTTATAAAGTTATAAAAATATAATTTAAACTATCATTTACCAAATAAGAGAGAAAAATAAGGGAAGATAAAATGTAAAAATTTAAAGTGGGTTTGTTTATTTTACGCCATAGAAAAGGGAAAAATAGTTTCATTGTATTATATGTAGATTTAAACTAGATTTTATTTTAAAATAATTTATGTTTAAAATAGACTTTTACCTAGAAAAGTTTCAAATTATGTTTTTAAATGTAAATTAACTTATGGATAAATTAAAATAAAGTGGTTATTTCAAAATTGCTTGCAAAATTTTTAAGGAAGAAATTACAAAAGTTACCAAAGCTAAAGATTGGGATGTTTTTACAAAACACGAAAAACAGTTAACAGTTCAAAAGAACTATATGATTTATGATCCATTCACACAATATTCTGGAAAAGTCAAAGTTATAGGGATGGTAAGTAAGTTAATGATTGCCACAAATTTTAGTGAAGTGAAAGGGTTGAATAAAGAAGATCATAGAAAACTTTTAGGGTCATGAAACTATAATGCTCTAATGGTCTCTATGCTTTATACATTTGACAAAGCACAGAGAACTTTTTATCAGAAAAAAATGAGCCTTAATACACAGAAATTTTAAAAAATCATTTATGATATTTTGGGATCCTAGAATGGAACTTAAACTATGATTTAAAAAAATCTCATAGAATTACAAATACATAAAATGACCTCAATGAAGAAGTTACTATAATAGCTAAGGATCTTAAATAAGTGAGAAGAAAATGTAAGAATAAAAGCAAAAGGAACTGTACAGAAACACCACAATCTAGTTAAGAAACAGTTTTGTTTGTGTCCACAGAGCTATAGAATGGCATTTTTGAAGTGCTATAAATGTATGCTAGAATTAAAAAAAAATGTAAGTGGATGCCATATGGTGGAAACTAGGTTTCTCACTTGGAGGTTACAGACAAGTAGAAAATATTAGAATCACACTTGATTTAATAAAGTTGGAGACATCAATATGAACTTTTGTTCCAGTCATACTTATATATAACATTTTAGCTATATCTCCAGGCTGTTACCTGAGAGGATATAAGGGCAACAGAAAATCTAATACTCAGATCCTTTTAAAAAATTATTTAATTCCTCAAAGAAAGTAAAAATCAGGGTTCCTAAGAAAAATAACTGATCCCAGGGGTACAGTAGGGAATAAATAGATGATTCTGGTGCTAAAGTTAAGAGAGTGCTCAAAATAATAGTGACAACAAAAACAAAATTACAATGATGGTGGCATATGAAAGCAACATAGAAAACAACTAAAGAGCCCCAAGGAGTCAAATCAGGAACAACTTGAGCAACTGAATAAATATTATTGGATTATAACACAAAGTATAAGATAAATATCCATGCACTCACACTGAAATAAATAAGCTACTGAGTGAGGTAGAAAAGACAAATTTTCTATACAGAACAATTGCAAGCCTAGTGTGATGGCACACTCTTATAATTCCAGTAGTTGGGAGGCTGAGACAAGAGGACTACAGGTTTGCAGTCAGCCTCAGCAACATAATGAGACCCTCCCCAACTTAGTGACACCCTATTTCCCCAAATTAAAAATAAAATCGATCTGACGATGTAGCTCAGAGGTAGAATGAGAATGAGTTCAATCCTCAGTGACACACACAAACACACACACACACACACACACACAGAGACACAAATAATTTATGTATATATATTCCACCCTCAAAGCATAATTCTCTATTTTTGAAGCATGAGGAGCACACTGTAGTGATTTTCTTCTAAAAATTACATCTGGAAAGAGATGAACAAAAATTCGCTTACAGTAAAGATATCTCACAAACGGTATTACAATCAGATGATTAAGGTCAGGGTTAATGGTAGTTAGTCACACACTGAGAATGCATAAACTCTGGTATGACGAAGCAAGAAGGACTCTTCCTCAGTTGACTTACTTTTCAGAACCCTGCCAACGAATAAGTAAAGCACCGGCCGGGCGTGGTGGCGCATGCTTGTAATCCCCGCGCTTGGGAGGCGGAGACAGGAGGATCGCGCAGGTTCGAAGCCAGTCGCGCTGGCGCTGGCGTAAGAGACCCTGTTTCAAAAATATAAAATAGGTCTGGGCGTGTAGCCCGGAGGTAGAAGGGCTTCCAGGAACCCCAGTACCACCAAAAAAAAAAAAAAAAAAAAAAAAAAAAAGAATAAGTAAAGCATCCAAAAAGATCTAAATTAAGGGACATTCTGCAAAATCTGGCTAGTACTATTCAAATATGTCAAGATCATTAAAAACAAGAAACATCTAAGGCACTCACAGTCAAAATGATCTTAAGTGGTACATGCCTGTAAACCCAGTAATTGGGAGGCTGAGATAGGAGGATTGAAGGATTGAGGACAGCCACAGCAAGTAACGAGACTCTCATCAACCTAACAAGACCCTATTTTAAAGTAAACAATAAAATAGAGCTAGAAAAATCCCTAGTACACACACACACACACACACACACACACACACACACACTCACATATACACACACATTTCATTTAAAATGTAAAGACTAATTTTTCTCTGTCTTTGAAAAATGTCCCTGGTAGTTTAATGAGTATTGCATTCTTGAAATTGCACATACAACCTTATTCAAAAATCAGAATATGTCTCCACATTTTCTGTTAAGGAATTCTTTCTTATCTTATGCTTCCTAAGAAATAACGAAGCTGGACATTGCAATTTTTTTTTGCCAGGATTCTCTATTAATAATCACAAAGATGACTGCATTGAACAAGCTCCTTTATTTCTGTAGCTACTGTCCAAGTCTAAGCACTTGGGTCTTCCCTGGAGTCTGATCATTCCAGCACAGTCTGCTGCCCTGAACTGTATGCTCTCATCATTTCGTGCCCTGTTCCCCAAAGCTGCCTTACACTCATTTTTAAAGGTGTTGGCAATAAGTGTTTCAAACATTCACAAGAAGCCATAAGAAAAATGTGATAAAATATTGAGTGTTGGATTTAAATATTTAGTGTTCTCACAATGGTTAGGAGTATTATGGTGCAAACTGAAAGAAAAAAAAAAAAACATGAGAAAGAAAACCAGAAAACATTTGCACTCAGGATCTCCCACAAAAAAAAAAAAAAAAAAAAACAAAAAAAACAAAAAACTACCTAGGGAAAACTTAACCAAGAAGGTAAAAGACCTCTACAAAGAAAATTATAAAACATTGAAAAAAAATAAATCAAAAAAGTCCTTAGAAAATGGAAAGATCTTTCATGTTCATGGATAGGCAAAATAAATATTTTCCAAATGGCCATATTTCCAAAAGTGATCTGCAGATTCAACACAATGCCCAATAAATTGCCAAGGTCATTCCTTACAGATATAGAAATATCAATATCAGTCCTTAAATTCATTTGGAACAACAAAAAACCCAGAATAGCCAAAGTAGTTCTCAGCAACAAAAACCATGCAGGAGGAATAACAATACCTGACTTTAAACTACTACTGGGTATCTACCCAAAAGAATGGAAACCAAACTACCAAACTAATGTAGTGTATCTATGTTCATAGCTGCACAATTCACTATTGCCAAATTACAGAACCAGTCAAGATGTCTATCTATCAACAGATGAATGGATTACAAAAATATGGTATATGTACACAATGGAATTTTACTCAGTCATAAAGAAAAACACGATTACATTATTTACAGGGAAATGGACAAAGCTGGAAGACATTATGCTAAGTGAGATTAGTTACAAAAAATAAAAAATCAGATGCTCTCCCTAATATGTGAAAGCTAGGGAGAAAATGGGTCATAGGAGGAATTCTAGATGAATGAGATACTACAGATGAGCAAATGAGGTGACCTAACTGAGGGAATGGGAGGGAAGAAGAGGAAAATTCTCTAATTTTTATGATGTACATTAACAAACATATCAAAGTCAAACACTAAGCCAAACATGAGGAGGAGGGAGGGGAAAGGGATGGGGCTGGAACTGGGTACTGGGTAAAGGCTACTTGGGTGATGTGAGTATTTATGCCTCCATCATCTTATACTTTATTAAGATGTATGACTACAGGTCGGGCGTGGTTGTGCATGCTTGTAATCCCTGTGCTTGGGAGGCAGAGACAGGAGTATTGCGCTGGTTCGAAGCCAGCTGCACTGGCTTAAGAGACCAGGTTTCCAAATAAAAAAATATAAAATGGGTCTGGGAATGTAGCCGGAAGGTAGAAGGGTTTCCAGGAATCCCCCCTGTACCACCAAAAAAAAAAAAAAAAAGTATAACTACAATGCACAAATAAAAAATTTTTTAAAACTCTGAAGAATCTATAAATATATTAAGTAGGAGTGGTGATAGTGAGTATACTTGTCTTGTTCCTGATTTTAAACAGAAAATCCATTTTTCCCCTTCATTATAATGTTGGCTTAAGGTCTAGCCTATATGGTCTTTGTGAGGTTGATGTTGATGTTAAGGCCTTTTTATTAAGAAAGGGTATTACATTTTGTCTAGTGCTGTTTTTGCATCTATTGGATGATCGTGTGATTTTTTTTTTAGCTCTTTTAATGTGGTGGATTAAAGAGATCTTATAATAAATAATTAAATTTTAAAAGTTCTGATAGAAAATATGTAAAATTTGAATATAAGTACAAATAAGAACATATTTGGTTTTACTTATAATCATATATTTTGTTTGTGAGTTTGTCAGTGATCAAAAATTTAAAAAAAATTAGTGTGACATGGTCGCTTTTCAATATAACTAGAAAAGTATGCATTGTTACAATTTTTATTTCGGTGGTGGTACTGGGGTTCCTGGAAGCCCTTCCACCTCCGGGCTACACTCCCAGACCTATTTTATATTTTTATTTGGAAACGGGGTCTCTTAAACCAGTCCGGCTGGCTTCGAACCTGCGCAATCCTCCTGTCTCCACCTCCCAAGCACGGGGATTACAAGCATGCGCCACCATGCCTGCTGCATCCTTGCAAATTTTGAGGAAGAGCTTATGCTGATGAAGTAACCTACATAGTTATAAAGATGTTGGTATAAGATGCACTGCTAGGGTGTTTAAATTAGGAAAATTTAGTACCTATAAATTTTTAAAAAGTAGTAAATAATTTAGGAATTATTCAATGGATTACTAAATACTTTTGTAGGTAATTAATACTATAGAAAGCTAAAAATAATATTTATATAAATACTCATAAAATTTACTGGGCGTGATTGGTACATGCTTGTAATCCTAGTACTTGGAAGGCTGAGACAGGAGGATCTCAGGTTTGAGCCCAGTCTCAGCTACTTAGTGAGGCACTATTTACTACTTTAGAGAGATCCTGTTTCAAGATAAAGAATAAGAAATAGGGCAGGAGGTGTAGTGCAGAGATAGAGTGCCCCTGGGTTCCATTTTTAATACACTAAAAATAAAAATAAATTCATTAATATTCATAACTTTCAAAAGTATTATATAGTTATGATATCCATTTAAAATGGGTATAAGCACAGGAAGTTATTAGGCTATCCAACAAAAATGATTGTGATATTTACCTCTAAGGAGTGATGTACTGTATGATTATTTTCTATTTTATTTTGTGTGTGTGGCTGCTTTTTATCAGTGCACACTTAGGAAACTTTTAGGTCTCATAAATTGTTATTTCTATGAAATAAAAACCAAACTTAATTTCTTCAAATTTTTCCCTCAATAGCACAAAATCAAATTACTTGTGTGAATAAATATTGATTTCATAACACTTAATTATTTTCACACTGAAAGTATGACTTTGCTATTTAACTGATGTAAAATAAAAATCATTTATTTAATTATGCAGTTTGGCAGTATTAAAACAGATTAATATTATACTTTTACCTGACCTTTCACACACCACAAAATAAACTGACTTGGTTTTGGCAATACTTATATTATGGTAAAATGTTAAGGCTATTTTGATGGACTCTTCTATTAATAATGCTTGAAATTTCTACAGAAAAAGATTTTCTCTCTCAAAGCCTCAGGTTACTAACTTGTCATTTTGCATGACTTCTTCTTGAGTTTATCATAGTGTAACCATTCAGAAATAACTAAAGATGATCATTTCTTCTTTTGAATTCATTATATTTTCCCCTCCACTATATGGTATATGATTATTAAAAATGTTTTAATTTTGTTTGTCCAGGTTTTTATAGGTCTTATTATGACACACAATAATGAATTACATAATATCCTACACATACAGACATCCACATGTTTGTTTGTTTATGGTACTGGGGATGGAACCCAGGGGGCATTCCACCTCTGAGCTACACCCTCAGTCCTGTATTTTTATTCCTTTATTTTTGAAACATGTTCTCACTGAGTTGCAAAGGGCCTCACTAAGTAGCTGAGACTGTCCTCGAACCGTGATCCTCTGTTCTCTGCCTTCAAATGCTGGGATTACACGCATGTGTCACCGCGCCCAGCCCCAATATATTCTTAACATAAAATTATTTTCTAGGTGTACTAACACTATTTGCAAAAAGCGATCTATTAATTTTCTTGTTATTATTTTTACTAGCTTTCTCTAACAGTAAAGAAAAATAATACTCACTTATTGACCAAGATAGATTTGAGTTTGATGATTTAATAAAATAATATAGTAGTTCATTGAGATTAATAATTTCATTGGAGTTGCTTGTATATAATTTTCTTCTTCACCATCTTTTACAGGTTACATTAAACTAATACTTTAAATTATATACAGTTTTTTTCACATTGAGCAGTGCTAATCATTAAATTAGTTGCATTTAAGTGTTTACAGTTTGTCAGTCAGAGAGAGAGAGAGGAGAGAGAGAGAGAGAGAGAAAGAGAGAGAGAGAGAGAGAGAGAGAGAGAGAGAGAGAGAGAGAGAGAGAGAGAGAGAGAGAATTTTACTGGGGATTGAACCCAGGTGCAGTCTATCTCCTAGCTGTACTTCAGCACTTTTTAATTATTTGTTTGTCTTGAAACAGTCTCCCTAGGTTGCTGAGAGTCTTGCTAAATTGCTGAGGCTGGTCTAGAACTGGAGAGCCTTCTGTTTCAGCCTCCTCAGTACTGGGGTTACAGGTGTACAGCACAATGCCCAGCTATTCAACCTTTTCTTTGAATTGTATCTTGAAATAAGGTCTCACTCAGTTACCAAGCACTGGCCTTGAGCTTGAGATCTTCCTGACCAAGCCTCTCAAATACTGAGATTACAAACAGGTGCCACTGTGTCCAGCTTAATGTTTTAAATAAATTAACTCAATGAATGGTAACTCACTAGCTTGAGTTCCCAGAAACAGGGTCTGAGAACATACTTATGAGTATGTGTTTTGTGAAGCAGAGTTCTTTGAATATTCAATGCAGGCCTCAAAAAATCAAGATAGGAAAAAGAAAAGGGTTATATATAAGAAAGAACGTGGGTTCAGGAAGATATATCCCAACCTCATCTGAAAAGGAACTCTGGGTAGTAAACCTAAGAATTCTATTTTCATAGTGTCAAAAAGGCTCTTTTTCCTGTCCTGCAATTGACTGGAGGATTTTTTTCTTGTTTTATTTAGTACCAAAGGAGAAGGGTTTAAAGTGGAAAAGGTTTAAAGTGGAAAAAAGAGCAAAGATTAGGTATAATGTCTAAGCTTCTTGGTGCTGTGTGTGTGTGTGTGTGTGTGTGTGTGTGTGTGTGTGTGTGACTGAGGATTGAACCGTTAAACACCCAGTCCTATTTAATTTTTATTTTGAAACAAGGTCTTGCTAGGTTGATGAGCCTCACTATTTGATGAGGGTGTCCTCAAATCTGCAATCTTCTTGTCTCAGCCTCCCAAGTACTGGGATTAAATGTGTGGACCACCATGCCTGGCTAGCTTTAATTTTTTAGGGATTCTCCTTAGGAGGATGCTCAAGTATACAACACTAGGGGAAGCACCCAGTTTTCCAGCCATGGGAGAACAGGACACCCACAAAAGTGATAAATGCACTCTAGAACTCAGGTCAGGGCATTGCCAGCAGTTGATATAACAGGTCTTTCATTTCCATTATTTTAGAACTTGGGGACACTGAGGTCCAAAATAATCATGTGATTTACCTGGCTATTCAGATAGGAAAAGTACAGAGCTAGTATGCTGGCTTTAAAACCAGAAGACTCTTTTACAAGTATTAAAATGTCTCAAGGTCAAGTCACGGTGGTACATGCCTAATAATCTCAGTACCTGGGAGGCAGGAACAGGAGGATTGCAGGTTCAAAGCCAGCCTCAGTAAGTCAATGACAGCCTCTTGGGAAGACACAAATATAAATTAAAAAATATTTTTTTT